>NC_058094.1:93385151-93688181 GCF_020171115.1 Neogale vison
AGTAAGAAAGTTCCCCATGTGGGGATGATAAAGGTTCTGTTTGGTGCGTCAGGAAAGTCCCAAATGCTGGTCTTCGAAAACAGTCCTCTGAGGAGAGACACCTGGAAACCAAAGCTAGGGTTCATATTAGGGCCTAGGGGCCTGTCTGTTTCCATCTTCTGTCTTTGGGGACACTGTCAGAGTGTCTAAGTGGAGATAGTTTCTCAGCTAGTGTCAGAGTGCCCCTCTTTGTCCAGGGTAGCCTACAATATCGGGATGGTCTCGGGGGCCTTGGACTTTTCTCCTAATCTGTAGGGTTTTGGTCAAAGGATTGGGCACAGTTTCCTTGGAGAGGACAGGCACAGTCCTTAGGTGTGTCTCCATAGGCCCTAGCATGGAGGGTGTGTTGCTATGGCTGTGGGCACAGAAGTATGAAAACACAAACTCTGCTTAGGTGTTGCACCGAGGGTATGGCTGGCCGGATCTACAGACTGTGAGGGAAGCTCCTCGGCTATTGAAAGAAGGGCAAGTGGGAGGCAGTCCCTCAGGCATTTTTCTCTGGATGTGGTGTCCAGGATAGCCATGTATTGTAGGGTGGCCTCAAGGGCTATGGACGAGTCTCCCTCTCTGGGGATTTGGCCAAGCTCCCAAGAGTTTGGGGTCATTTTGTGGGAAGGGTGGAGTCCTGTTGTCTGGCTCAGGTGTCTCTCCAAGAGAGGGATTCCTGAGCAGATCCCAAGTACGGGCGACTGGAAAACTCGAACTCTGTTGAGGATTGGGAGCATAGTGGCTTGGCAAGCCCCATATGTGGGCTCTTGGTCCAGGCCTTGAGAAGCCTTACTTCAACATGGGGCTCACGCTGAGGGTCACAATGCGAGTGTGTGCCCAAGTCGACACTCAAGTTTGGGCATGGCCTCAGGGGCTATGAAGGATTCTCCTACCCTGAAGGTGTGACTCCATGCCAAGAGCAAGTTTTAGAGCCATGGGGAAGGAGGAGTTCTGATTTGAGATTCAGATACCCAACTGTACGGGGATATGATAAAATGTCTAGGTACAGATGTCTGAAACCCAGGTTGGGTAGAGATGACGGCCGAAGGCCATGGCGTGTCTGATGTGCTGTGTGTGCGGCCAGCTGTCTCCTTTTCTGTTAGGATGCCTGGCCTCAGGCTGTGTCAGACAGAGCATTAGTGCCCAGAGCAGCCTATCTAATTGGGGTACGGTTGAGGCCTGAGCAGGTTGATAGTCATTTGGCGTTTCTGTAGAGCCCCATAGGGCAACGTTTTTCTTCTGCTGGGCAGGCAGAGGGCTGCATTGTTGTTCCGGAATTCCCAGTCTGGAGGGCTTGTTTGCCAGCAGTGTGAGGAAGTCTGAAAATACAAGCTAGCCTGAGGTTTGGGGCCGAGGGCACAGCAGGCCCACTCTGCAGTGTTTGAATCGAGATCTCCTTCATCTGAGTTCAGGGAGAGTATTAGACCTTGCCTCAGGCTGGAGTTTGTATCCATGATGGCCCCTTCCTGAAGGGGGTGGGGCCGTCATGAGGCCAGGGAGGTTTCCCTACGCTGGGACTTGTGAGCTGCTACCGACCTCAAGGTTTCCTTCTACAGGACACTCGAATCCAGTTGGATGGTTCCAGGAAGCTCCATACGGAAAGACTTGAGAGCAGGGGTCTAAGTATGGATGGCTGGAAATGCCACCTCACATTCTCATTGGCTGGTCGGGACAAGGCAGGCTCAATCTGTGGGATCTTGGGTGAGCTACCCAGAGGTCTGAGTTGAAATGGACTCTGCTGAGGATGGGTCATAATGTGGGTTGGTGTCCATGAAGACCTTTGAATGTGATGGTGGCTCAGGGTGTTTGCAGAATTCTCCAACTCGAAGGGTTTGACACAGCTCCAACAAGGAAGCCTCCCATGTGGAGATGAGAGATGTTCTGTTTGGTGCCTCAGGAAAGCCTCATATGCTGGTCTTCAAACCCAGGCCTCTGAGGAGTGATACCTGGAAACCAAAGCAAAAGTTCAGATTAGGGCCTAGCGGCCTAGTTCAATCTTCAGTATCTGTGGACCTCTGTCTGCGTGTCTGCATGGAGGTAGTTGCTCAGCTTGTGTCAGAATGCCGCTGTTTGTCCAGGGCGGCTTACAGTAGTGGGATGTTCTCAGGGGCCTTGAGGTTTCTCATCTTCTGTAGGGTTGTGACCAATGGAATGGGCAACGTTTTCTAGGAGAGAGCAGGCACAGTCCTGTGGTGTGGCTCCAGACGATCCAGCCTGGAGGCTGTGTGTTCCAGGGTTGTGGGGACAGACAACTGAAAACACAAACTCAGCTCAGGTTTTGGGCTGAGGTTATGGTAGGCCTGATCTATAGTCCGTGAGGGGATTTCCTCGGGATATGAAATGAGGGCGAGTGTGAGGCTGTCTCTCAGGCTTTTTTCTCTTCATGCTGTGTCCATCATGGCCGTTTATTATAGGCTAAGACTCATGGGCCGAGGAAGAGTATTCCCTCTCTGGGGATTTGCTCAGTTCCCTAGAGTTTGGGGTCATTCTGTGGGATTGGAGGAGTCCTGTTTTCTGCCTCAGGTATCCCCCCAGCAAAAGGGATTCTAGACCAGAGCAGTGGGTACTGACAACTGCAATACCTGCCCTCTGGTAAGGCCTGGGCGCCTATGGGCATGGCAAGCCCTATATGTGGGCTCTTGGTCCATCCACTAAGAGGAGTTACTTGAATACCAGACTCACGCTGATGGTCACAATGCGTGTCCGTGCCCAAGGCGGCCCTCAAGCACTGGTGTAGCCTCTCGAACTATGCAGGTTTTCCTACACTGAACATTGGACAATATGGCAACCACAAGGTTTCTTTCCATGGACGAGGAATTCTGATTTCTGCATCACGTTCACCCCCGGGCAGTGACTGGAGATAAGTTCTTAGGTTCTGAAGCCTGAAAACCAAAGGCGGGAAGAGATGATGACCTAAGGCCATTGTGGGTCCGATGTGTTCAGTTTGCGGCCAGCTGTCTGGGTGTCGTTTGCGATGTCTGGTCTCAGGTTGTGCCAGACAAGGCATTAGTACACAGTATAGGCTATATAATTGTGGTAGAGTTGAGTGGCGTGCATTAGATAATCATTTGGGGTTTCTCATTAACAACATAGGGCGAAGTTTTTCTTCTGGAGGGCAGGCAGAGTTCTGCACTGTGGCTCCAGAATTCCCAGAGTGGAGGGCTTGTGGGCCAGGGGAGTGAGGACGTAAGTCTGAGAACACAATCTACACTTAGATTTCGGGACAAGGGCTGGGCAGGCACACTCTGCAGAGTTGAATCAAGATCTCATGTATCTGAAGTAACGGCGAGGATCACACGTTGGCTCAGGTTGGAGTTTCTGTCCATTATGGTCCCTTAATGAAGGGAGGGGTGCATTACAAGGCAATGGAGGTTTTCCCATGATTGGAGTTGTGAGATGCTCCAAACAGCAAGGATTCTTTCTGTGGGACAATTAAGACCTGTTGGATGGCTCCAGGATGTCCCATAAGGAAGTTCTCCAGAGCAGCGTTCTAAGGATGGATGCCTGGGCAGCCGGCCTCACATTCCAATTGTCTCCTAGCAACAAGACACGTTTGATCTGCTGGCTCTGGGGTAGCAACCAAGGGGGCTGAGTTGAAATGGACTCTCCTGAGGATGGGTCATAATGTGGGTTTGAGTCCATGGGGACCTTGGAATGGGGCCGTGACACCAGGACCCTGAAGGGTTCTCCTAACCAGAGGTTTTGACACAGCTCCAACAAGCAAGTTTTCCATGGGGAGAAGAGATTTGTTCTTATTGGTGCCTCAGGAAACCACCGTATGCTGGTATTGGAAACCAGGCCACTGAGGAGAGATGCTTGGAAACAAAAGCAATGGATCCGATTAGGGCCTAGGGGCCTGTCCAGTTTAATCTACTCCTCTGGGGACATCTGTCGAGGGACCTGAGTGGAGGTAGCTGCTCAGCCGATGTCAGATAACCCCTGTTTGTCCTGGACAGCCTACACTATTGGGATTGCCTCGGTGACATTGGAGGTTTCTCCTAATTTGCAAGGTTGTGGCCAATAGAATGGGAATGATTCCCTTGGAGAGGGAAGACACAGTCCTGAGGTGTGGCTCCAGGGACCCAAGCGTGGAGGGTGTGTAGGCCAGGGTTGTCAGGACAGAAGTCTGAGAACACAAACTCTGCTAAGTTTATGGGATGTAGGTATGGCATGAACAATCTAAAGACCGTGAGGAGGACTCTTCGGAATATGAACAAAGGGCGAGTGTGAGGCGCTTGTTTAGGCTTTTGTCTCTGGATTTTGTGTCACCGATGGCCGTGGAATGAATGTCGGGTTGGCCTCATGGGCCATGGACGAGTCTCTCTCTCTGGGGATTTGGCACGATCCCAAGAGTTTTGGGTAATTCTGTGGGAAGCGAGGAGGCCTTTCTGTTTTTTACCTCAGGTATACCACCAAAAGACGGATTCCTGAGTAGAGTCGTGGGGAGGGGCGACTGGACAACCTGACCTCAGGTTAACATTGGGGATTTAGGGGCAGGGAAAGCCCCATATGCAGGCTCTTGGTCTAGACACAGAGAGGCCTTCCTTGAGGAAAGGGCTCAGGCTGAGGTTCACAATGCGTATTTGTGCCCAACGAGCCCCTCTAGCATGGGCGGGGCCTAATGTACCATGCTGGTTTCTCCTACACTGAATGTTGCAAAACATGCACCACAAGGTTTCTGGCCATGGGGAAGGAGGAGTTCTGATTTCTGCAACACATTCACCCCTGGACAGTGATTGGAGTTAAGGTCTATGTTCTGAAACCTGAAAACCGAGGTTGGGAAGAGATGAATACCTAAGGCCATGGCATGTTCGATGTGCTCTGTTTTCAACCAGATGTTAAGTGTGGGTCGGGAGGTGCGGGCTTAGGCTGTGGCAGACAGGGAATTAGTGCCCAGGGTAGACTGTATAATTGGGGTGCAGTCGAGTTTCGTGCAGGTTGATACTCATTTGTGGTTACCGGGTAGCCCCAGAGGGCAGTTTTTCTTCTGGAAGGCAGGCACGGTGCCGCACTATGGCTCCAGGATTCCCAAACTGGAGGGATTGTGGGCCAGGAGTGTGAGGACGAAATTCTGAGAACACAAGTGAGACTTAGGTTTTGGGGCAAGGGCACGGCAGGCACCCTCTGTAGAGATTATTGGAGATCTTGTACACCTGAAGACAGAGCTAGGATCTGATGTTGGCTCAGGATGGAGTTTATGTCCATGACAGCCCCTTCATGAAGGGGAGGGTCTCACAAGGCCATGGAGGTTTTCCCATGATGGGAGTTGCGAGATGCTCCAAACTGCAGCGATTCCTTCTGTGGGACAGTCAAGACCTGTTGGATGGTTCCAGGAAGTCCCATAAGGAAGTTCTCCAGGGCAGGGTTCTAAGGACGGATGCCTGGGCAGCCCGCCTCCCATTCCAGTTGCCTCCTAGCGACAAGGCAAGTTCGATCTGCTGGATCTGGGGGAGCAACTGAGGGGGGTGAGTGAAATGGACTCTCCTGAGGATGGGTCATAATGTGTGTTTGTGTCCATGGAGACCTTGAAATGGGGTGGTAGATCCAGGGCCCTAAAGGATGTTCATAAGTGGAGGTTTTGATGGAGCTCCAAGGAGTATGTTTCCTATGTGGAGATGAGAATTATTTTGATGAGTGCCTAAGGAATCTCCCATATGCTGGCATTGGAAACCAGGCCTCTGAGGAGAGATGCCTGGAACGAAAAGCAATGGATCTGATTAGGGCCTAGGTGCCTGTCCGGTTCAATATTCTTCTCTGGGGATATCTGTCTATGGGTCTGAGGGGAGGTAGTTGCCCAGCTTGTGACAGATCACCCTTGTTTGTCCTGGGCGGCCTATAATATTAGGATGGCCTCGGGACTTTGGAGTTTTTTCCTAATCTGTAGGGTTGTGGCCAATGAAATGGGCAGAATTCCCCTGGAAAGGGCAGGCACAGTCCTGAGGTGTGGCTCTAGGGGCCCCAGTCTGGAGGCTGTGTGGGCCAGGCCTGTGGGGACAAAAGTATGAAAACACAAACTTCGCTTAGGATTTGGGATGTTGGTATTGCATGCCCGATCTACAGAATGTGAGGAGAAGTCTTTGGGATAGGAAAAAGGGTGAGTTTAGGTGCTTGCTCAGACTTTGTCTCTGTATTTGTGTCAACAATGTGGGTGGAATGTTGGTGTGGCCTCATGGGCCATGGACGGTTTTCCTTCTCTGAGGATTTGGCCTGATCCCAAGAGTTTGGGTACATTCTGTGGGATGGGAGGAGTCCTTTCTGGTTTTTTTTTTTTTTTCTCTTGTGTCCCACCAAAAGAGGGATTCCAGATCAGAGCCCTTGGGAGGGGCAGCTGGACAACCCCACCTCTGGTTAAGTTTGAGGGCCTAGGGTCATGGCAAGTCCCATATGCGGGCTTTTGGTCCAGACACTGAGAAGCCTTCCTTGAGGATAGGGCTCTAGCTGAGGGTCACAATGCCTATTTGTGCTTAAGAAGGCCCTCAAGCATGGGCGAGGCCTCATGGGCCATGCTGTTTTCTCCTACACTGAATGTTGGAGAACATGCCAACCACAAGGTTTCCAGCCATGGGGAAGGAGGAGTTCTGATTTCTGCATCATGTTGACCCCTGGACAGTGATTGGAGTTTAGGTCTAGGTTCTTAAGCCTGAAAACCGAGGTTGGGAAGAGATGAAGACCTAAGGACCTGGCAGGTCTGATGAGCTCAGTATGTGGCCAGCTGTTGAGTGTAGGTCCAGAGGTGTGGGCTCAGGCTGTGTCAGACAGGGCATTAGATAGGGTAAACTGTATAATTGGGGTGCAGTCGAGTGGCGTTCCAGTTGATCCTCATTTGGGGTTTCTGGGTAGTCCCGTAGGGCAATGTTTTTCTTCTGGAGGGCAGGGAGAGTGCAGCATTGTGTCTCCAGAATTCCCAAACTAGAGGGCTTGTGGGCCAGGACTGTGAGGACGGAAGTCTTAGAGCACAATCTACGCTTAGGTTTTGGGGCGAGGGCATAGCAGGCACAATCTGCAGAGCTGAATCGAGATCTCATGCACCTGAAGGCAGGGCGAATATCAGACATTTGCTCAGGTTGGATTTTCTGTCCCCCTTATAAAGTGGAACATCTCATGAGGCCATGGTGGGAGTATGTTATGCTCCAACCTGCAAGGATTCATTCTGTGGGATAGTCGACACCTGTTGGATGGATCCAGGAAGTCCCATAAGGGAGTTCTGCAGAGCAGGGTTCTAACGATGGTTGCCTTGGCTGCCCACCTCACATTCCAATTGTCTCCTAGCAACAAGGCAGGCTCAATCTACTTCTACTGGCTCTGGGTAGCAACCGAGGGGGCTGAATTGAAATGGACTCTCCTGAGGATTGGTCATAATATGCGACTGTGTCCATGGAGACCTTGGAATGGGGCGGTGGCTCTGGGGCCCTGAAATATTCTCCTAATCAGAGGTTTTCACACATCTCCATAGAGCAAGTTTCCGATGTGGAGAAGAGATTTGTTCTGATTGGTGACTCAGGAACCCCCATAAGCTGGTATTGGAAACCATGGATCTGAGGAGAGATGCCTGGAATCCAAAGGAATTCATCCAATTCGCGCCTAGGGGCTTGTCTCCTTCAATCTTCTCTGGGAACGTCTATGTTTCTGAGTGGAAGTCGTTGCTCAGCTTGTGTCAGATCGACCCTGTTTGTCCCGAGTGGCCTACACTAGTAGGATTGTCTCGGGGACTTTGGAGGTTTCTCCTAATCTGTAGGGTTGTGGCCAATGGAATAGACAGGATTCCCTTAGAGAGCGCAGGCACAGTCCTGAGATGTGGCCCCAGCTGTCCGGGTGACGGTCGGGAGGTCCAAGTTCAGGCTGTGTCAGACAGGACATTAGTGCCCAGGGTAGACTGAATAATTGGGGTAGAGTCGAGTGGCTTGCAGGTTGATCCTCATTTGTCATTTCTGGGTAGACCCATAGGGCAAAGTTGTTCTTCTGGAGTGCAGGCAGAGTGTTGCATTGTGGCTCCGGAATTCCCAAACAGGAGGGGGTGTGGTCCAGGAGAGTGAGGACGGAATTCTGAGAACACAAGCTACACTTAGGTTTTGGGGCAAGGGCACAACAGGCATACTCTGAAGAGCTGAATCGAGATCTCGTGCATTTGAAGTCAAGGCGAGGATCAGCTATAGGCTCAGGTTGGAGTTTCTGTCCATGATCTGCCTTCATGAAGATTGGGGGCATCATGTGGCACAGAAGTTTTCCCACGATGTGAGCTGTGAGATGCTCCAATCCACGAGGACTCCTTCTGCGGGACAGTCGAGAGCTGTTGGATGGCTCCAGGATGTCCCATAAGGAACAACACAAGAGCAGGGTTCTAAGGATGGATGCCTGAAGAGCCCGCCTCGCATTTCAGTTGTCTCCTAGCGATAAGGCCGGTTCGATCTGCTGGCACTGGGGGAGCAACCAAGGGGGTTGAGTTGAAATAGACTCTCCTGAGGATGGGTCATAATGTGGGATTGTGTCCATGGAGACCTTGGAATGGGGCGGTGGCTCTGGTAACCTGAAGTTTTCTCCTAACTAGAGGTTTTGACACAGCTCCATAGCACAAGTTTCCCATGTGGAGACGAGATTTGTTCTGATTGGTACTTCTGGAAACTCCCATATACAGGTATTGGAATCCAGGCCTCTAAGGAGAGATGCCTGGAAACAAAAGCAATGGATCTGATAGGGATTAGGTGCTTGTCTGATTCAATTTTCTTCTCTGTGTACGGGTCTGAGTGGAGATAGTGGCTTAGTTTGTGTCAGATCGCCCCTGTTTGTCCTGGACGTCGTACACTATTGGGATGGCCTCGGGGACTTTCAAGGTTTCTCCTAATCTGTAGGGTTGTGTCCAAAGGAATGAGCAGAATTCCCTTTGAGAGGGCAGGCACAGTCCTGAGCTGTGACTCCAGGGGCCCCAACCTGGAGGATGTGTGGGCCAGGACTGTGGGTATAGAAGTCTGAAAAAAAAACTCACTTTATGTTTGTGGACATAGGTATGGCAGGCCCAATCTACAGAATGTGAGGATAATTTTTCGGGCTATGAACTAAGGGCGAGTGTGAGGTGCTTACTCAGGCTTATGTCTCTGTATTTTGTGTCAAAAGTAGCTGTGAAATGTAGGGCTGGCCTAATGGGCCATGGAAGAGTGTTTCTCTATGGGGATTTGGCCCTATCCCAAGTGGTTGGGATCATCCTGTGGATGGGAAGAGTCCTTTCTGTATTTATTTACCTAAGGTGTCATACCCAAGAGGGATTCCAGAGCAGAGCCCTGAGTAGGGGTGACTAGATATCTCAAACTATGGTTAAGATTGGGAGACTTGTGGCATGGCAAGCCCCATATGCGGGCTCTTGGTCCAGCCACTGAGAGGCTTTAATTGAGGTCATGGCTCAGGCAGAAGGTCCCAATGTGTGCTTGTGCCCATCACGGCCCTAAAGCATGGGTGGGGCCTCATCGCCAGCTGGTTTCTCCTACACTGAACTTTGGACAACATTCCAACCACAAGGTTCTGTCAAGGGGGAAGGAGGAGTTCTGATTTCTGCATCACGTTCACGTGTGGGATGTGAGTGGAGATAAGGTCTAGGTTTCTGAACCCTGAAAACTGTGTTTGGGAAGAGATGACGACCTAAGGCCATGGCAGTTCAGATGTTCTCAGTGTACGGCCAGCTGTCTTGGTGTCAGTCCGGAATTCAGGCCTCAGGCTGTGTCAGACAGGGCATTAGTGCCCAGGCTAGACTGTATAATTGGGGTACAGTCGAATGGCATGCAGGTTGATCTTCATTTGCCGTTTCTGGGTAGCCCCCATAGGGCAACGTTTCTCTTCTGGAGGCCAGGCAGAGTGCTGCATTGTGTCTCCAGAATTCCCAAACTGAAGGTCTTGTGGCCCAAGAGTGTGAGGACGGAAGTCTGAGAACACAAGCTAGGCTTAGGTTTTGGGGCGAGGGCACTGAAGGCACACTCTGCAGAGCTGAGTCGAGATCTCGTGCAGCTGAAGTCAGGGCGAGGATCAGATGTTGGCTTAGGTTGGATTTTCTGTCCACAATGTCTCTTACATGAAGGTGGGGGCTTTGCTAGGCCATGGAGGTGTGACCATGGTGTGAGTGTGTGATGCTGCAAACCATAAGGATTCCTTCTGCTGGACAGTCGAGACCTGATGGATGGATCATGAATGCCCCATAAGGAACTTTTCCAGAGCAGGGTTCTACAATGGATGCCTGGGCAGTGAACTCGCATTCCAATTGTCTCCTAGCGACAAGGCAGTTTTGATATACTGGCACTGGGTGAGCAACTGAGGTGGCTGAGTTGAAATGTACTCTCCTGAGGATGGGTCCTAATGTGGGTTTGTGTCCATGGAGAACTTGGAATGGGGCAGTGGCTCCAGGGCCCTGAAGGATTCTGCTAACCGGAGGTTTTGACACAGCTCCAAATAACTAGATTCCCATGTGGAGATGAGATTTGCTCTGATTAGTGCCTCAGGAACCCCCATACGCTGGTATTAACAACCAGGCATCTGAGGAGAGATGCCTGGAATTCAAAGTATTGATCCGATTCACGCCTAGGGGCCTGTCTGCTTCAATCTTCTCTGGGCACATCTGTCTTTGGTTCTGAGTGGAGTTCATTGTTCAGCTTGTGACAGACTGACCCTGTTTGTCCCTGGCAGTCTACACTACTGGGATGGTCTCAGGGACTTTGTAGGTTTCCCCTAATCTGTAGGGTTGTGGCCAATGGAATAGGCAGAATTCCCTTAGAGAGCACAAGCACAGTCCTGAGATGTGGCCCCAGCTGTCCGGGTGATGGTCGGGAGGTCCAGGCTCAGGCTGTGTCAGACAGGGCATTAGTGCCCAGGGTAGACTGAATAATTGGGGTATAGTCGAGTGGCATGCAGGTTGATCCTCATTTGGGGTTTCTGGGTAGCCCCATAGGGCAACGTTTCTCTTCTGGAGGGCAGGCATAGTGCTACATTGTGGCTCCGGAATTCCCAAACTGGAGGGCTTGTGGGCCAGATGTGTGAGGAAGTAAGTCTGAGAACACAAGCTAGGCGTAGGTTTTGGGGCGAGAGCACGGCTGGCACACTCTGCCAGAGCTAAATCGAGATCTCATGCATCCGAAATCAGGGCAAGGATCAGGCTTTGGCTCAGGTTGGAGTTTCTCTTCAGGATGGCCCCTTCATGAAGGTGGGGGGCATCGTGGGATCATGGAGATTTTCCCACGATGGGAATTGTGAGATGCTCCAATTGGCAAGTATTCTTTCTGCGGGACAGTCGAGACCTGTCAGATGGCTCCAGGCTGTCCCATACAGAATGACGCCAGAGCAGGATTTTAAGGATGGTTGCTTGGAGATCCCACCTCGCATTCTTATTGTCTCCTTGTGACAAGGCAGGTTCTATCTGCTGGCTCTGGGGGAGCAACAGAGGAAGCTGTGTTGAAATGGACTCTTCTGAGGATGGGTCATAATGTGGGTTTGTGGAGACCTTGTAATGGGGCAGTGGCTCCGGGAACCTGAAGGTTTCTCTTAACTGGAGGCTTTGACACAGCTCCAAAGAGCAAGTTTCCCATGTAGAGACGAGATTTGTTCTGATTGGGACCTCTGGAAGAACCTATATGCTGGTATTGGAAACAAGGACTCTGAGCAGCGATGCCTGGAAACCAAAACAATGGATCTGATTAGGGCTTAGGTGCCTGTCCGGTTCAATCTTCTTCTCTGGGGATATCTGTCTAAGCGTCTGAATGGATGTAGTTGCTCAGCTTCTGACAGATCGCCCCTGTTTGTCATGGGCGGCCTACACTATTGGGATGGTCTCGAGGATTTTGGAGGTTTCTCCTAATCTGTAGGGTTGTGGCTAATGGAATGGGCAGAATTCCCCTCGAGAGGGCAGGCAAAGTACTGACGTTTGGCTCCAGGGGCCCCAGCCTTGAGGGTGCATGGGCTTTGATGGTGGGGACAGAAGTTTGAAAACACAACCTCGGCTTAGGTTTGCAGACGTATATATGACAGGACTGATCTATAGCCCGAAAGGAGAATTTTTCGGCCTATGAACAAAAGGCGAGTGTGAGGCGCTTGCTTAGGCTTATGTCTGTGGATTTTGTGTCAACGGTGGCTGTGGAATGTCGTGCTGGCCTCATGCGCCATGGAAGATTCTTTCTCTCTCGGGAAGTGGCCCGATCCCAAGTGTTTGGGGTCACTCTGTGGATGGGAGGAGTCTTTTCTGTATATATTTTTTTGACCACAGGTGTCCCACCAAAGAGGGATTCCAGAGCAGAGCCCTAAGTAGGGGTGACTAGAGATTTCGAGCTCTGGTTAAAATGGGGGGACTAGGGGCATGGCAAGCCCCATATCCGAGTTCTTGGTCAAGTCACTGAGAGGCCTTACTTGAGATTAGGGCTAAGGCTGAGGGTCAAAATGTGTGTTTATGTCCATGGTGGCCCTCAAGTATGGGCGGGCGCTCATGGGCCATGCTGTTTTCTCCTACACTGAATGTTGGACAACATGCTAACCACAAGGTTTTTGGCCATGGGGAATGAGGACTTCTGATTTGTGCATCACGTTCAATGGTGGACAGTGATTGGAGATAAGGTCTAGGTTCTGATGCCTGGGAACCGAGTATGGGAAGAGATGACGACCTAAGGCCATTGGCGGGTCCAATGTGCTCAGTGTGCGGCCAGCTGTCTGGGTGTAAGTCGCGAATTCCAGGCTCAGGCTGTGTCAGACAGGGCATTAGTACCCAGACTAGACTGTATAATTGAGTTATTGTCGAGTGGCATGCAGGTTGATCCTCCTTTGGGGTTTCTGGGTAGCCCCATAGGGCAATGTTTCTCTTCTGGAGGGCAGGCAGAGTGCTGCATTGTGGCTCTGGAATGCCAAACTGGAGGGCTTGTGGGCCTGAAGTGTGAGGATAGAAGTCTAAGAACACAAGCTAGGCTTAAGTTTGAGGCGAGGGTACAGCAGGCACACTCTGAAGGGCTGAATCGAGACCTCGTGCATCTGAAGTCAGGACAGGATCAGACGTTGGCTCAGGTTGGAGTTTCTGCCCATGATGTCCCCTTAATGAAGTGGGGGGGGCATCAAGAAGCAACGGAAGTTTTCCCATGTTCGCATTGTCTGATGCTCCAAACCGCAAGGATTCCTTCTGTGGGACAGTCGAAAACTGTTGGATGGATCCAGGATGTACCATAAGGAACTTATCAAGAGCAGGGTTCTATCGATGGATGCCTGGGCACCCCAACTCTCATTCCAATTGTCTACTAATGACATGGCAGTTTCAGTCTGCTAGCTCTGGAGGAGCAACCGAGAGGCTGAGTTGAAATGGACTTTCCTGAGGATCGGTCATGATGTGGGTTTGTGTCCATGGAGACCTTGGAATGGGGCAGTGTCCCCAGAACCCTGAAGGATTCTCCTTAACCAGAGGTATTGACACAGATCCAAAAAGCAAGTTTCCCATGTGGAGACGAGATTTGTTCTGGTTGTTGCCTCAGGAAACTCCATAAGCTTGTATGGATACCAGGCCTCTGAGGAGACTTGCCTGGAAAAAAAAACAATGGATCCTATTAGGGCCTAGGGGCCTCTCTGCTTCAGTCTTCTTCTCTGGGAACATCTGGGAACGTCTACGGTTCTGAGTGGAGGTTGTTGTTCTGCTTGCTTCATAACGCCACTGTTTCTCCTGGGAAGCCTACACTATTGGGATGGTCTCGGGGTCTTTGGAGGTTTCTAGTAATCTTTAGGGTTGTGGCCAATGGAATGGGCAGAATTCCCTTGGAGAGGGCAGGCACAGTCCTGAGGTGTGGCCCCAGCTGTCTGGGTGTCAGTCGGGAGGTCAGGGCTTAGGTTGTGTCAGACAGCATATTGGTCTCCAGGGTAGATAATACAATTGGGGTACCGTCGAGCGGCATGCAGTTTGTTCCTCATTTGGGGTTTCTGGGTAGCCCCATAGGGCAAAGTTTCTCTTCTGGAGGGAAGGCAGAATGCTGCATTGTGGCTCCAAAATTCCCAAACTGGAGGGCTTGTATCCTAGGCCTGTGACGACGGAAGTCTGAGAACACAAGCTAGGTGTAGGTTTCGGAGCGAGGGCACGGCAGGCCCACTCTGTTGAGCTGAATGGAGATCTCGTGGATATGAAGTCAGGGCTAGGGTCAGACTTTGGCTCTCGTTGGAGTTTCTGTCCATTTCCCCTCTTCACAAATCGGGGGGGGGGGGATCATGTGGCCATGGTGGTTTTCTCAAGATGGGAGTAGTGAGATGCTCCAATCCCCAAGGATTCCTTCTGTGGGGCAGTCGAGACTTGTTGGATGTTTCCAGGAGGTCCATTACAAGCGACGCCAGAGCAGGGTTCTAAGGATGGAATCCTGGAGAGCCCACCTCACATTCCAATTATCTACTTGCTATAAAGCAGGTTCCATAACTGGCTCAGGGGAGTAACCAAGGGGGCTGAGTTGAAATGGGCTCTCCTGAGGATGGGTCTTAATGTGGGTTTGTGTCCGTGGAGACCTTGGAATGGGACAGTGGCTCCATGTACCTGAAGGTTTCTCCTAACTGGAGGTTTTGACACAGCTCCAAAGAGCAAGTTTCCAATGTGGAGACAAGATTTGTTTTGATTGATACCTCTGGGAACCCACATATGTTGGTATTGGAAACCAGGCCTCTGAGGAGAGATGTCTGGAAACAAAAGCAGTGGATACGATTAGGGCCTTGGTGCCTGTCCGGTTCATTATTCTTCTAGGGGATATCTGTCTATGGGTCTGAGTGGAGGTAGTTGCACAGCTTGTGACAGATCACCCCTGTTTGTCCTGGGCTGCCAACACTGTTGGGATTGCCTCAGGGGGCTTTGGAGGTTTCTCCTAATCTGTCAGGTTGTGTCCAAAGGAATGAGCAGAATTCCCTTGGAGAGGGCAGGCACAGACCTGAGGTGTGAATCCAGGGGCCCCAGCCTGGAGAGTGTGTGGGCCAGGACTGTGGGGACAGAAGTCTGAAAACACAAACTCGGCTTAGCGTTGGGTTGAATGTATGGACAACCTGAAATACAGACCAAAAGAACTCTTCATGATATGAAGAAAGGGTGAGTGTGAGGCACTTGCTAAGGCTTTTGTCTCTGGATTTACTGTCAAAAATAGTCGTGGAATGTCGGGGTGGTCTCATAGGCCATGGGCGGGTCTCCCTCAGTGGGGATTTGGCCCAATCCCAAGAGAATGGGGTCATTCTGTGGGATGGGAGGAATGCTTTCTGTTTCTGGGTTTTTTTTTTTGTTTGTTTGTTTTGTTTTGTTTTGTTTTTGTTTTAACCCAAGGTGTCCCACCAAAAGAGGGATTCCAGAGCAGAGCTTTGGGGAGGGGCGTCTGGAAAGCCCGACCTCTGGTTAAGACTGAGGACCTTGGGGCATGGCAAGCCCCATATGTGGGCTCTTGTTCCAGTCACTGAGTGGCCTTACTTGAGGACAGGGCTAACTATTAGGGTCACAATGCGTGTTTGTGCCCAACACGGCCCTCAAGCATGGGCGGGTCCTCATGGTCCATGCTGGTGTGTGTGCCATGGCTGTGGGGATAGAAGTGTGAAAACACATATTTGGCTTAGGATTGGGATGTATGTATGGTAGGCCCGATCTACAGACTGTGAGGAGAACTATTTGGAATATGAACAAAGAGCAATTGTGAGGCACTTGCTGAGGCTTTTGTCTGGATTTTGTTTCAACGATAGCTGTTGAATGTCAAGGTGGCTTCATGGGCCATGGACGTGTATCTCTCTTTGGCGGTTTGGCCCAATCCAAAGAGTTAGGGGTTATTCCTTAGGATGGAGGAGTCCATTCTGTTTTTTTACCTCAAGTGTCCCTCCAAAAGACTGATTCCAGAGGAGAGCCCTGAGGAGGGGAGACTGAACAACCTGACCTCTGGTTTAGAATGGGGGCCTAGGGGCAGGGCAAAGCCCATATGCAGGCTCTTGGGCGGGGCCTAATGTACCATCCTTGTTTCTCCTACACTGAACATTGCACAACATGCACAACAATGTGAGTTGGGCTGCCCAGGCATCCATCCTTGAAACGCTGCTCTGGAGTCATCCCTATGGGATGTCCTAGGTCATGCAACAGGTCTCAATTGTCCCAAAGAAGGAATCCTTGAGCTTTGGAGAATCTCACAACTCCCATCGTGGGAAAACCTCCATAGCATTATAGTGCCCCCACCCCCTTCATTTCAACACATCCTCCTTGGTTGCTACCCCAGAGCCAGAAGATTGAACTTCTATTGTACCAAGGAGACAATTGAAATATGAAGAGGGATGGCCAGGCATCAAATTTTAGAACAGTGTTCTAGAGTTGTTCCGTATGGGACGTTCTTAAGCCATCCAACATGTCTCAATTGTCCCGCAGAAGGAATTCTAGTGGTTTGGAGCATTTCAAAAGTCCCATCGAGGGAAAAACTGCATGGCCTCCTGTTGCCCCACCGCCTTCCTGAAGGAGCCATCATGGACAGAAACTCCAACTGTCCAACGTCTGATCCTCGCCCTGACTTCAGATGCACGAGATCTCGATACAGCTCTTTAGAGTGTGCCTTCAGTGCCCTCGCCCCAAACCTATGCCTAGGTTGTGTTCTCAGACTTCAGTACTCACACTCCAGGCCCACAAGCCCTCCAGTTTGGCAATTATAGAGCCATTATGCAGCACTCTGCCTGCCCTCCAGAAGAAAAACATTGCCCTCTGGGGCTACCCAGAGACCCCAAATGAGGATCAACCTGCACGCCACTTGACTGTACCCCAATTATATAGTCCACCCTGGTCACTAATGCCCTGTCGGACACAGCTTAACCCCGGACCTCCCGACTGACACCCAGACACCTGGCCACACACTGAGAATATCGGACCCGCCAAGGCCTTATGTTGTCATCTCTTCCCATCCTCGGTTTTCAGGCTTCAGAACCTATACCTTATCTCCAATCACTGCCCAGGGGTGAACGTGATGAAGAAATCAGAACTCCTCCTTCCTCATGGCAAGAAACCTTGTGTTTGTTATGTTGTCCAATGTTCAGTGTAGGAGAAACTGGCGTGGCCCTTGAAGCTCCGCCCAAGTTAGAAGGCAGCGTTAGGCACAAACACGCATTGTGCCACTCAGCATGAGTCCTGTCCTCCAGTAAGGCCTCTCAGTGGCTGGACGAATAGCCTGCATATGGGCTTGCCATGCCCCTAGGCCCCCAATCTTAAATAGAGGTTGGGTTTTCTAGTCGCTCCACTCGGGGCTCTGCTCTGGAATTCCTCTTTGGTGGAAAACAAACAAACAAACAACAACAACAACAGAACGGACTCCTACCATCCCACAGAATGACCCCAAACTCTTGGGATCGAGTTAAATCCCCAGAGAGGGGGACACTTCCATGTCCCATGAGGCCATCCCGACATTCCACGGCTCTCATTGACACAAAATCCAGAGAAAAAAGACTGAGCAAGCGCCTCACACTCGCCCTTTGTTCATATCCCAAAAAGTTCTCTGGACGGTTTTTAGATAGGGCCTGCCATACATACGTGCTTCTGTCCCCACAGCACTGGCCCACACACCCTCCAGGCTGGGACCCCTAGAGCCAAACCACAGGATTGTGCCTGCCCTCTCCAAGGGAATTCTGCCCATTCCATTGGCCACAACCTTACAAATTAGGAAGAACCTCTAAAGTCCCCAACCCCATCCCAATAGTCTAGGCTTCCCATTACAAACAGGGGCGATCTGACACCAGCTGAGCAACTACCTCCACTCAGACCCATAGACAGATGTCCCCAGAGAAGAAGATTGAACCGGACAGGCCCCTAGGCCCTAACCAGATCCATTGCTTTGGTTTCCAGGTATCTCTCCTCAGAGGCCTGGTTTCCAATATCAGCATATGGGGATATCGTGAGGCACCAATCAGAACAAATCTCGTCTCCACATGGAAAACTTGTCCTTTGGAGATGTCTCAAAATCTCCAGTTAGGAGAATCCTTCAGGGCCCCGTTGCCACCGCCCCATTCTAAGGGCCTCATGGACACAAACCCACATTAGGACCCATCCACAGGAGATTCCATTTCAACTCAGCCCCCTCTGTTGCTCCACCAGAGCCAGCATATCGAACCTGTCTATTTGCTAGGAGACAATTGGAATGAGAGGTTTGCTGCCCAGGCATCCATCCTTAGATCCCTGCTCTGGCTTCGTTCCGTATGACCATCCTGGAGCGATCCAACAGGTCTCAATTGTCGATCATAAGGAATCCTTGCAGTTTGGAGCATCTCGCAACTCCCATCGTGGGAATAACTACATGGCCTCGAGATGCTGAGGCATTCATGTAGGGGCCATATGGACAGAAACTCCAACCTGAGTCTACGTCTGATTTTTGACCTTACTTCAGATGCCGAAATCCTGATTCAGATCTGCAGAGGGTGCCTGCTGTGCCCTTGCCCCGAAACGTATGCCTAACATGTGTTCTCAGACTTCCGTCCTCACACTCCTTGCCCACAAGGCATCCACTTTGGGAATTCCAGAGCCACAGTGCAGCACTCTGCCTGCCCTCTAGAAGAAAAACTTTGCTCTTGGGGCTACCCTGAAATGCAAAATGAGGATCAACCTGCACGGCACTCGACTGTACCCCAATTATACAATCTACTCTGGGCACTAATGCCCTGTCTGACACTGCCTGAGCCCGGACCTTCCGACCGACATGCAGATAGCGGGCTCTACACTGAGCACATGAGACACGACATGTCCTTGGGTTGTCATCTCTTCCCAAACTCGGTTTTCAGACTTCAGAACCAACACCTTATCTCCAATCACTGCCCAAGGGTGAATGAGATGCAGCAATCAGAACTAATGCTTCCCCATTGCGGCAAAACTTGTGGTTGTCATGTTGTCCAATGTTCAGTGTAGGAGAAACCAGCATGCACCATGAGTCCCCGCCCATGCTTGAGTGCCATGAGGGCATAAACATGCATTGTGACCCTCAGCATGAGTTCTTTCCTCAAGGAAGGTTTCTCAGTGGCTGGACCATTAGAAAGCATATTGTGCTTGCCATGCCCCTAGGCCCCAATATTTAAACAGATTTCTGGTTGTCCAGTCATCCCTCCAAAGTACTCTGCTCTAGAATCCCTCTTTTGGTGGGACACCTCAGGTAACAAAACTAAAAGGACTCTTCCCATCCCACAGATTGACCCAAAACAATTGGGATTGGGCCAAATACACAGAGAGGAAGACATGTACATGGCCCATGAGGCCTCTGCAACATTCCACAGCCATCGTTGACACAAAATCCATAGACAAAAGCCTGAGCAAGCGCCTCACACTTGCCCTTGATTCATATCCTGAAGAGTTCTCCTCATGGTCTCTAGATTTGGCCTGCCATACCTACGTCCCCAAACCCAAGCTGAGTTTGTGTTTTCGACATCTGTCCCCACAGTCCTGGCCCACACACCATCCGTGCTGGGGCCCCTGGAGCCACACATCAGGTCTCTGCCTGCCCACTCCATGGGAAATCTGCTCCTTCCATTTACCATAATCGTACAAATTAGGAGAAACCTCCAAAGTCTCCGAGGCCATCCCAAAAGTGTAGGCCGCCTGGACAATCGGGGAGTTCTGGCACCAGCTGAGCAACAGCCTCCACACATACTATAGACAGATGTCACCAGATAAGAAGATTGAACTGGACAGGCCCCTAGGACCTAATCAGATCCAATGCTGTAATTTCCAGGTATCTCTCCTCAGATGGCTGGTTTCCAATACCAGCATATGGGGGTTTCCTGAGACACCAATTAAAACAAATCTTGTCTCCACATAGGAAACTTGCTCTTTGGAGCTTTCTCAAAATCTCCAGTTAGTAGAATCCTTCAGGGCCCTGGTGCCACCAGCCCATCCCAAGGTCTCCATGGACACAAACCCACATTAGGACCCATCCCCATTAGAGTCCATTTCAACTCAGCACCCTTGGTTGTTCCCCCAGAGCTAGCAGATCAAACCTGTCTTGTGGCTAGGAGACAAAAGGAATGCAAGACAGGCTACCCAGTATTCCTTCCTTAGAACCCTGCTCTGGCGTCATTCTGTATGGAACGTCCTGGAGCCATTCAACAGGTCTCAAATGTCCTGCAGAAGGAATCCTTGCATTTTGGAGGATCTCAAAACTCCCAACTTGTGAAAACCTCGATAGCTTTGTGATGCCACCCCCCCTTTATGAAGGGGAAATCATGGACAGGAACTCCAACCTGAGCCAACGTCTGATCCTCGCCCTGATTTCAGATGCATGAGATCTCGATTCAGCTCTGCAGAGTGTGCCAGTCTTGCCCTTGCCCTGAAACCTATGTCTAGCTTTTGTTTTTAGACTTCCCTATTCACACTCCTGGCCCACAAACCCTCAAGGTTGGCAATTCCGGACTCATAATGCCGCCCTCTGCCTGCCTTCCAGAAGAAAAATGTTGCCCTATGGAGCTTCCTCGACATCCCAAATGAGGATAGACCTACACGGCACTCTACTGTACCCAAATTATATACTCTAACCTGGGCACTAATACACTGTCTGACACAGCCTGAGCCCAGACCTCCTGACCAATACCCAGACAGCTGACCGCACACTGAGCACATCATACCCGCCATGGCCTTAGCTCATCATCTCTTCCCAACCTAGCTTTTTAGTCTTCAGAACTTAGACCTTAACTCCAAACCCTGCCAAGGGGTCAACATGATGCAGAAATCGGAACTCCTACTTAACCATGGCAAGAAACTTTGTTGTTAGCATGTTGTCCAACGTTCATTGTAGGAGAAATCAGCGTTCACCATGAAGTCCCACTGAGGCTTGAGTGGGTGAGGGCATAAACACGCATTGTGACCCTCAGCTTGAGTTCTGTCCTCTAGTAAGTCCTCTCAGTGGCTGGACCATTAGACGTCCTAATGGGCTTGCCATGCCCCTAGGCCCCCATTTTTAAACAGATTTCTGGTTGTCCAGTCACCCCTCCCCAGGGCTCGGCTTTGGAATCCCTCTTTTGGTGAGACACCTTGGTTAAAAAAACAAAACGGACACCTCACATCCCACAGAATGACCCCAAACTCTTGGGATCGGACCTAATCCCCAGAGAGGAAGACTCGTCCATTGCCCATGAAATCACCCGGACATTCCACAGCCATTGGTGACACAATATCCAGAGACAAAAGCCTTAGCAAGTGCCTCACACTTGCCCTTTCTTCATATCCTGAAGAGATCTCCTCACGGTCTCTAGATCTGGCCTGCCATACCTACATCCCCAAACCTAAGCTGAGTTTGAGTTTTCAGACATCTGTCCCGACAGTCCTGGAACACACACCCTCCAGGCTGGGTTCCCTGGAGCCACGTATCAGGTCTGTGCCTGCCCACTCCACGGGAATTCTTTCCCTTCCATTGTCCATAATTGTATAAATTAGGAGAAATCTCCAAAGTTCCCAAGGTCATCCCAATAGTGTAGGCCACCCAGAAAAACAGGGGCGGTCTGACACCAGCTTATCAACTCCCTCTACTCATACCATAGACACATGTTGCCAGAGAATAAGACTGAACCAGACAGGCGCCTAGTCCCTAATCAGATGCATTGTTGTGTTTTCCAGGTATCTCTCCTCAGAGGCCTGGTTTCTAATATCAGCATATGGGGTTTCCTGAGGCACCAATTAAAACAAATCTTGTCTCCACATGGGAAAATTGCTCATTAAAGCTGTCTCAAAATCTCTGGTTAGGACAATCCTTCAGGGGCCTGGTGCCACCGCCCCATTCCAAGGTCTCCATGGACAGAAACCCACATTATGACCCATCCCTTGGTTGATCCCCCAGAGTCAGCAGATCGAACCTGTCTTGTGGCTAGGAGACACATGGAATGCGAGGCAGGCTGCCCAGGCATCCATCGTTAGAACCCTGCTCTGGTGTCTTTCTGTATGGGACGTCCTGGAGCCATTGAACATGTCTCAAATGTCCTGCAGAAGAAATCCTTGCATTTTGGAGCATTTCACAACTTCCAACTTACGAAAACCTCGATAGCTTTGTGATGCCACCCCCCATTTATGAAGGGGAAATCATGAACAGGAACTCCAAATTGTGCCAATGTTTGATCCTCGCCCTGACTTCACATGCATGAGATCTCAATTCAGCTCTGTGAAGTGTGCTGGCCTTGCCCTAGCCCTGAAACCTATGTCTAGCTCGTGTTCTCAGACTTCTGTCTTCACACTCCTAGCACCCAAGCCCTCAAGTTTGACAATTCTGGACCCACAATGCAGCAACTTGCCTGGCTTCTAGAAGAAAAATGTTGCCCTCTGGAGCCTCCCAGACACCCCAAATGAGGATAGACCTACTCGGCACTCTACTGTACACAAATTATATACAGAGAAGTCTGGAAACACAAATTTGGGTTAGCGACTTTGTGGCAATGTGATCGCAGGCCCAATGCGTAGATGTGGAGGGCAGCTCGTCAAGAACTTTATTTGGGTGAATGGAAGGCAGTAGCACAGGCTTTTTTCTCTGGATTGTGTGTCCAGAATGGCCTCGGAATGCAGGTATGGTCTCATGGGTCCATGAGAGACATTTCCTCTCTATGGATCCTGGCAGCTCTCCATAGTTTGGTGGATATTTAGGGGAAGGGAAGAGTGCTATTTCCATCTTATGGGTGCCCCAGAACAGTGATTCCAGATCCGTGCTCTGGTTCTGAGAGTCTGGGACATCCCACCGAGGGTTAGGATTTGGGCCTAGGGGTGTATGAGGCTTGCAATGTGGGATCATGGTGGTGCACCTGAGAGGGAGGTTTTGAAAGCATGCCCAGGCTGGGGGTCAAAATGCCTGTTTGTGCCAAGGCGGGCCTCAGGAGTGGGCGTGGTCTCATTGGTCTTGTAACTGGCTCCCCCTTTGAGGGTTGGACACCCATCCCAAGAGCCAAATATCCTGCCATGAAGAAGGAGGAGTTTTCTATTGTGCTTCAGTTTCCCCCATTGGGAGGGATTCCAGTCAAGGTCTGGGTACAGGTGCCTAAATACCAAGGATGGGTAGAGATGACGTACTTGGGCCATGGCAATCCCAGATGCTAGATGTGGGGCCGACTCTCTATTGACTGACACTATGTTGGAGCGCAGGCTCTGTCAGACACAGCCCTAGTGGCCAGGGCAAACTATAAATTGGGGTTCCCTCGAGGGCTGAGCAGATTGATCCTCATGTGGAGTTTCTGGCCAAACTCACCAGGCACTTCTTTCTATAGGGAAGGCAGAATGCTACATTGTGGCTCCAGAATTCCCTATCAAGCGGGCCTGGAGACCAGTTGGGTGAGGATGGAATTGTAAACACAAGCTACGGTTCAATTCAGTGCCAAGCGGAAGGCAGTTGCTATGTGCAGCGGATTATTCGAGATACCCAGCAACTGAGTAAGGGCGGATGTCAGATATTTGCTCACACTGGAGTTTGTGTCTATGATTGACAAATGGAGGAGTGGCGTCAAGAGGTCATGTAGGGGTTTTCACGTTGAGGCTTATGAGCTTCTGCAAACAGCAAGGTTTTGTTCTACTGGACAGGTGGAGTCTGGTTTATTTGCTCCAGAGTCCCCCATGTGGAAAGTTTGGGTAACAGAGCAGTACCGCATGGATGCCTGCAAAGCTCAACTCCATTGACCATTGCAGCGGAGGAACATGGCAGGTTCATTCTGGTGTCTCTGGAGTGAAATACCAAGTCCTTGAGGTGACATGGAATTTCTTGTAGATGGGCCACAAGCTGCTTTGTTACAAGGGAGAACTCAGAATATGCTGTTGGCTAAGGTGCTGTGCAGGATTCTACTCTCCTGGGCTTTGGCACAGATGGAAGGGGACGATCTTCTTCTGGGGACAGGAGATGTTCTGTGGTGTGGCCCAGGGACCACATGTTGTACCATAAGGTCGCAATCCAGAACAGGCCTCTGAGGACAGATGTCTGAAACCCGAATCTAAGGTTCCAATGACGTCCTAGGGGCATGTTAGGTTCACTATTCTGACTCAGGATTGTTGATTTGGCTATCTGCATGGATGTAAGTTATCAGGGTGTTTCAGGCTGAACAATTGCATTCAGAGTGGCTACCAGTATTGATGTAGGCTCAGGGGCCTTGCAGGATTCTCCTAATCTAGAAGGTTTGGGCAACTGTGATGGACACAGTTTCCTTTGGGATGGCAGGGAGAGTCTTGTAGTATGGCTCCAGAGACCCCATTCTGGAAGGCATGTGTGCCATGGTTTACGTAGAGAACTCTGCTAACACAAATTCAGTTTAGGGTGGGTGGCAAGGTGATCATAGACCCACTGCATAGACCTGGAAGGTAGATTGTCTGGAACTGTATTTAGGGTGAATGGAAGGCGGTAGCACAGGCTTTTTTCTCAGGATTGTGTGTCCAGGATGGCCTCGGAATGCAGGTGTGTTCTCATGAGTCCATGGGAGCTGTTTCCTCTCTATGTATACTGGTCGCTCCCCATAGTTTGGTGGTTTTTTCGGGGAAGGGAAGAGTGCTATTTCCATCTTATGGGTGCTCCAAAAAAGGGATTCCAGAGAAGGACTCTTTGTCTGGGGACTTGGAAAATCCCACCAAGTTTTAGGATTTGTGCCTAGAGACGTAGCAGGCCTGCAATGCGGGATTATGTTGGAGCAATTGAGTGGGATTGCTAGAAAACATGGTCAGGCTGAGGGTCACAATGACTTTTTGTGCCAGGGAGGCCCTCACGAGTGGGTATGGCCAAAATTGGTCCTGTATATCGTTCCCACTTTGAGGGTTGGACACACATCCCAACAGCCAAGATTTCTGCCATGATGAAGGAGCAGTTCTCTATTGTAGTTCAGTTTCCCCTTTGGCAGGGATTCCAACAAAGATCTGGGAACAGGTGCCTGAATACCAAGATTGGGTAAGATGACTTGCCCCATTACCATCCCAAATGCTAGATATGGGGCCCGCTTTCTGATGGCTGATACTCGGTCGGGGCACAGGCTCTGTCAGACACAGCACTAGAGGCCATGGCAGCCTATAAATCGTGGTTGACTCGAGGGCCCAGCAGATGGATCCTCATGTGGGGTTTCTGGGCAGACTGACCAGGCACTTCTTCATTCAGTGGGGAAGGCAGAATGCTGTGTTGTGGTTCCAGATTTCCCTATCAAGAGGGTTTGGGATCCAGTCGGGTGAGGATAGAATTGTAAACACAAGATAGAGTTCAATTCAGTGCTAAGCAGAAGGCAGTTCCTATGTGCCGAAGCTTATTCAAGATATCCAGCACCTGAGTAAAGGCGGATGTCAGATACTTGCTCACACTGTAGTTTGTGTCTACGATGACTGACAAATGGAGGCATGGCATCAAGAGGCCATGGAAGGGTTTTCAAGTTGAAGCTTCCGAGCTGCTCCAAACATCAATGGTTCGTTCTACTGGAAAGGTGGAGTCTGGTTTATTTCCTCCATGGTCCCCCATGTGGAAAGTTTGGGTAGCAGAGCTCTACCACATGGAGGCCTGGTAAGCTCAACTCCATTGACCATTGCAGCTGAGGAACATGGCAGGTTCGTTCTGCTGTCTCTGGAGCAAAGTACCAAGTCCTTGAGTTGACATGGAATCTCTTGCAGATGGGCCACAATGCTGGTTTGTTACAAGGGCGATCTTATAATGTGTTGGTGTCTAAGGGGCTGTGCAGGATTCTAGTAACCTGGGCTTTGGCACAGATGGAAGGGCACGGCTTCCTTCTGGGGACAGAAGATGTTCTGTTGTGTGGCCCAGGGACCACATGTTGAATTATAAGTTCACATTCCAGAACATGACTCAGAAGACAGATGTCTGAAAACCGTATCAATTGTTCCAATGAGGTCCTAGGGGCATGTTATGTTCACTAATCTGACATGGCTATCTGCCTGGATGTACGTGATCAGGTTGTTTCACACTGCCCATTTGTGTTCAGAACAGCTGCCAATATTGGGGTAGGCTCAGGGCCTTGCAGTTTTCTCCTAATCTAGACAGTTTGGGCAACTGTGATGGGCACAGTTTCCTTTGGGGATGGCAGGGACAGTCCTGTAGTGTGGATCCAAAGACCCCATCCTTGAGGGCATGTGTGTCATGGTTTTGGTAGAGAAGTCTGCAAACACAAATTCGGATTAGGGTGAGCAGTGAGGTGATCGCAGGCCCAATGCATAGACCTGGAGGGCAGCTCGTCTGGAACTGTAATTAGGGTGAATGGAAAGCGGTAGCACAGGCTTTTCTCTCTGGATTGTGTGTCCAGGATGGCCTCAGAATGCAGGTGTGTTCTCATGGTTCCATGGGAGAATTTTCCTCTCTATGGATCCTGGTGGCTCCCCTTAGTTTGGTGGCTTTTTCGGTGAAGGGAAGAGTGCTGTTTTCCATCTTAGGCGTGCCCCAAAAAGGGATTCCAGAGATGGGCTTTGGGTCTGGGCACCTCGAAAATCCCACCACGTTTTAGGATTTCTGCCGAGAGGCATACCAGGCCTGCAATGCGGGATCATTGTGGTGCAACTGAATGGGTCACAATGCCTGTTTGTGCCCAGGGCAGCCCTCAGGAGTGGGCGTTGTCTCATTGATGTTTTAACGTTATCCCCCTTTTAGGGTTGGACACCCATCCCAACAGCCAGTTTTATGGCCATGGGGAAAGAGGAGTTCTCTTTTGTGCTTCAGGTTCCCTCATTGTCAGTGATTCCAGCCAAGGTCTGGGGACAGGTGCCTGAATACCAAGGATGGATAGAGATGACGTACTTGCCCCATTACCATCCGAAATGCTAGATATGGGGCCCGCTCTCTGGTGGCTGAATCTCGGTCTGGGCTCAGGCTCTGCCAGACACAGCACTAGTGGCCATGACAGCCTATAAATCGTGGTTGACTCGATGGCAGAGCAGATGGATCCTCATGTGGGGTTCCTGGGTAGACTCACCAGGCACTTCTTCACTCGTTGGGGAAGGCAGAATGCTGTGTTGCGGCTCCACGTTTCCCTATCAAGAGGGCTTGTGGACCATCGGGTGAGGATAGAAGTGTAAACACCAGCTATGGTTCAATTCAATGCCAAACGTAAGGCAGTTCCAGTGTGCAGTGGAATAAGGGTGCATGTCAGGTATTTGCTCACACTGGAGTTTGTGTCTTTGATGATCGACCAATGTAGGGGTGGCGTCAAGAGGCCATCAAGGAGTTCACACGCTGAGGCCTGTGAGCTGCTCCAAACACAAGATTTCCTTGTACTGGGCAGGTGAAATCTGGTTTGTTTTCCCTAGGTTCCCCTATGTGGCAAGTTTGTGAAGCAGAACTCTCCGGCCTGGATGCATGGAAAGCACACCTCCATTGACCATTGCAGCTGATGAACATGGCAGGTTTGTTACAGTGGCTCTGGGTCGAAGTACCAAGTCCTTGAGTTGACATGGAATCTCTTGTATATGGGCCACAATAGTGGTTTATTACCAAGGAGATCTTAGAATGTGCTGGTTGCTAAGGTGCCATGCAGGATTCTCCTACCCTGAGGGTTTGACACAGGTCGGAGAGCACGTTAACCTTCTGGGGACAGGACATGTTCTGTTGTGTGGCTCAGGGACCACATGTTGTGTAATAAATTGGTATTCCAGAACAGGTCCCTGAGGACAGATGCCTGAAAACCAAATCTAGAGTTCTAGTGACGTCCTAGAGGCATGTTAGTTTCACTATTCTGACTCAGGACCATTGATTTGGCTGTCTGCCTGGATGTAGGGGATCACGGTATTTCAGTCTGCCCATATGCATACAGAACGGCCGCCAATATTGGGTAGGCTCGGGGGCCTTGAAGGTTTCTCCTAATCTAGAATTTTTGGGCAACTGTGATGGGCACAGTTTCCTTGGGGATGGCAGGGACAGTCTTGTGGTGTGGATCCAGAGGCCTCATCATGGAGGGCATGTGTGCCATGGTTTAAGTAGAGAAGTCTGCAATCACAAATTCAGATTAGAGTGAGTGGCAAGGTGATCTCAGGCCCAATGCATAGACCTGGAGGGAAGCTTGTCTGGAAATGTAATTAGAGTGACTGGAAGGCGGTAGCACAGGCTCTTCTCTCTGGACTGTGTGTCCAGGATGGCCTCGGAATGTAGGTTTGTATCCATGGGTCGATGGGAGACTTTACCTCACTGTGAATCCTGGTGGCTCCCCATAGTTTGGTGGCTATTTCGGGGAATGGAAGAGTGCTCTTTTTCATCTTATGGGTGCCCCAAAACTGGGAATCCCAAGATGGACTCTTGGTCTAGGCACCTGGTAAATCCCACCAAGTTTTAGGATTTTGCCTAGAGGTATACCAGTCCTGCAATGCGGGATCATGGGGGTGCAACTGAGAGGGATTCTTTAAAAGCATGCTAAGGCTGATGGTTATAATGCCTGTTTGTGTCCAGGGCGGCCCTCAGGAGTGGTTGTGGTAACATTGGTCTTGTAACTGGCTCCCCCTTTGAGGGTAGGACACTCATCCAAACTACCTGGATTCCTGCCATGGAGAAGGAGGACTTCTCTATTGTGCTTCAGGTTCCCCCATTGTTAGGGATTCCAGCAAATGTCTGGGGACAGATGCCTGAATACCAAGGATGAGTAGAGATGAGGGACCTGAGACATGGCCGGTCTCACCTGCTGGATATGGGCTCGACTCTGAGTGGCTGACATGAATTGAGGGCTCAGGCTCTGTCAGACACAGAACCAGTGGCCATGCTGACTATAAATCGGGGATTCGTCAAGGGCCAAGCAGATTGATCCTCATGTAGATGTTCTGGGCAGGATCACCAGGCCCATCTTCTTTCTAATGGGAAGGCAGAAAGCTGCTTTGTGGCTCCAGAATTCCCTATCAAGAGGGTTTGGGGACCAGTAGGGTGAGGATAGAATTGTAAACCCAAGCTACGGTTCAATTCTGTGCCAAGCAAAAGGCGGTTCCAGTGTGCAGTGGCTGATTCCAGATATCCAGCACTGGAGTAAAGGTGGATGTCAGATATTTGCTCATGCTGCAGTTTTTGTCTATGATGACCAACAAATGGAGGGATGGCTTCAAGAGGCCATGGAGGATTTCACATGCTGGGGCATTTGAGATGCTCCAAATAGCAAAGTTTCCTTCTACCAGACAGGAGGAGTCTGGTTTATTTGATCCAGGGTCCCCCATGGGGAAAGTTTGGGTATCAGAGTATTCATGCATGGATGCCTGAAAAGCACACCTCCATTGACAATTGTAGCTGAGGAACATGGACGGTTCATTCTGGTGGCTCTGGGGCGAAGTACCAAGGCCTGGAGTTGACATTGAGTCTCATGAAGATGGGTCACAATGCAGGTTTGTTACCAGGGAGATATTACAATGTGCTGGTGGCTAAGGGACCATGTAGGATTCATCTACCCTGAGGGTCTTACACCGGTTGAAGAGCACGGATTCTTCTGGGACCGGAGATGTTCTGTTGTGGGGCTCACGGACCACATGTTGTATCATAAGTTGGTATTCCAGAACAGGCCTCTGAGGACAGTTGCCTCAAAATTTAATCTAGGGTTCCAAGGAAATCTTAGGGGAATGTCAGGTTCAATCCTCTGTCTCAGGACCATTGACTTCGATGTCTACCTAGATGTAGGTGATCAGGGTGTTTCAGACTGTGCATTTGTGTACAGAGTTGCAACCAGTATTGGGGTGTGCTCAGGGGCCTTGCAGGTTTCTCCTTATCTCGAAGGATTGGGCAACTTTGACAGGCACAGTTTCCTTTGCAATGGTGGGCACAGTCCTTTGGTTTGTTTCCAGAAACCCCATCCTGGAAGGCATGTGAGCCATGCTTTTGGGAGGAAAGTCTGCAAACGTAAACACGTGTTAGTTTTAGTGGCAAGGTGATCACAAGCCCAATGAATAGACCTGGAGTGCAGCTCATCGGGAGCTGTAAATCGCGTGCCTCGAAGGTGGTAGCACAGGCTTTTGTATCTGGATTGTGTATCCGCTATGGACTAGGAATGAAGGTGTGTTTTCAGGGGTCCATGTGTGATTTTTCCTCTCAAGTTTCCTATAGTTTGGTGGCTTTCTCAGAGAGGGAAGAGTTCTGTTTTCCATATTAAGGGTGTCCCATAACAGGGATTGCAGAGACGTGCTCTGGCTCTGGACACCTGAAAATACCCACCAAGGGTTATGATTTGGGCCTAGGGGTTTACCAGGCCTCCGATGCAAGTCCTGGATGTAGAACTGAGAGTGTGTTTGAAAGCATGCTCAGGTTGAGGGTCACTATGCCAGCTTTTGCCCAGGGCGGCCCTCAGGAGTGGGCATGGTCCCAATGGCCATGCAGTAGGCTACCACTCTGACTGTTGGACACCCTTCCCAACTTTCAAGAATCCTTCCATGGGGAAGGAGAATTTCTCTATTGTGATTCAGGTTCCCCCATTGGAAGAGATTCCAGAAAAGCTGGGGGGACAGATGCCTGAATACCAAGGATGGGTAGAGATGACAGCCCTGGTACTTGGCCTGTCTCACATGCTGGATATGGGCCCTGCCCTTTGGGTGGCCAAAAAGAGGTCGGGGCTCAGGCTCTGTCAGACACAGCACTAGAGCCATGGCTGTCTCCTATTTGGGGATCCCTCAAGGGCCGAGTAGATTGATCCTCATGTGGAGATTCTGGGAAGACTCACCAGGCCCTCCTTCTTTCTATGGGGAAGGCATAATGCTGCCTTGTGGCTCCAGAATTCCCTATCATGAGGGCTTGTGGACCAGTAAGGTGAGAATGGAATTGTAAATCCAAGCTACAGATAAATTCGGTGACAAGTGAATGGCATTTCCAATGTGCAGCAGCTGATTCAAATATCCAGCACTGGAGTAAGGGCAGACATCAGTTGTTTGCTCATGCTGGAGTTTGTGTCTATAATAACTGACAAATGGAGGGGAGGTGACAATAGGCCATGGAGGATTTCCACACTTGGGCTTGTGAGATGCTCCAAACAGCATGGTTTCCTTCTATGGGACAGGTGCAGTCTGGTTTGTTTGCTCGAGAGTCCCCCATGTGGAAAGTTTGGGTAGCAGAGCACTGCCGCATGGATGCCTGGAAAGCACACCTCCATTGAACATTGCAACTGAGGAACATGGCAGGTTCGTTCTGGAGGCTCTAGGGCGAAGTACCAAGGCCTTGAGTTGACATGGAATCTCATGGAGATGGGCCACAAAGCTGGCTTGTTAGCAGTGAGATCTTAGAATCTGCTGATGGCTACAGGTCAAGTAGGATTCATCTACCCTGAGGGTTTGACACAGGTCCAAGAGCATGGTTTCCATCTGGGGAAAGGATATGTTCTGTTGTGGGGCTCTGGGACCATATGTTGTATCATGAGTTGGTACTCCAGAACAGGTCTCTGAGGACAGATGCCTGGAAACCTAATCTAGGGTTACAGTGAGGTCATAGGGCATGTCAGGTTCAATCTTCTGACTCAGAAACATTGACTTGGGTGTCTGCCTGGATTCAGGTGATCAGGGTGTTTCAGACTGCACATTTGTGTCCAGAGCGTCCTCCAGTATTGGGGTGGGCTCAGGGGCCTTACAGGTTTCTCTTTATCTCAAGGTTTTGGGCAACTGTGACGGACACATTTTCCTTGGGGATGTCAGGCACAGTACTATGGTGTGGCTCCAGAGACCCCATCCTGGAGAACATATGAGCCATGGTTTTGGGAGAGAAGTCTGCAAACACAAACTCGTGTTAAGGTTAGCGGCGAGGTGATTGTAGGCCCAATGCATAGACCTGGAGGGCAGCTCATCAGGAGCTGTAAATACGGTGACGAAGGCAGTAGCACAGGCTTTTGTATCTGGCTTGTGTGTCCAAGATGGCCTCGGAATGCAGGTGTGGTCTCATGGGTCCATGGGAGATTTTCCTTTCAAGGTTCCTGGCGGCTCCCTATACTATGGTGGCTTTTTCGTCAAAGGGAAGAGTGCTATTTTCCATTTAGTGGTACCCCAAAACAGGGATTACAGAGGCGGGCTGTGGTTCTGGGAGCCTGAAAAATCCCCCCAGAGGTTAGGATTTGGGCTTAGGGGCATACCAGGCCTGCAATGCGGGCTCCTGGAGATGCAAATGGGAGCGTAACAAAACCATGGTTCACATTCCCTCCATGATGGGGTCTCTGGAGCCACACCACAGGACTGTGCCTGCCATCCCCATGAAAATTGTGCCTGTCACATTTACCCAAAACCTCCAGAGTAGGTTGAAACATACAAGATCCCAGAGGCTACTCTGAACACCAGTGCGCAGTCTGAAACACCCTGATCACAGACACCCAAGTCAAATGTCTTGAATATGAAGATTGAAACTCATGCACCTGGACCTCATTGGAACCCTAGATTAGGTTGTCAGGCATCTGTCTTCAAAGGCCTGTTCTTGAATATGAACTTATGATACAACATGTGGTCCCTGAGCCACACAAAACTACATCTCCTGTCCCCAGAAGGAAACCGTGCTTTCCGACCTGTGTTAAACCCTCAGGGTAGGAGAATCCTGCATGGCACTTTAGCCAGCAACACATTCTAAGATCTACCTGGTAACAAACCAGCATTGTGACCCATCTGCAAGAGATTCCATGTCAACTCAAGGCCTTGGTACTTTGCCCCAGAGCCAACCTAAAGATCCTGCCATGTTCCTCAGCTGCATTGGTCAATGGAGGTGTGCTTTCCAGGCATCCACGCAGAAGATCTTTGCTACCCATACTTTTCACATGGGGGACCCTGGAACAAACAAACCAGACTCCACCTGTCCAGTAAAAAAAAACAACATTGCTGTTTGGAGCATCTTACATGCATCAGCGTGGGGAATTCTCCATGGCCTCTTGATGTCACTCCTCCATTACTCGGTTATCATAGACACAAACTCCAGTATGAGCAAACATCTGACATCTACCCTTACTCAGGTGCTGGATATTTCATTTGTTGGCCATCACATATACAAACTCCATCATTAATAGACATCTGACTCTCACCAGTACTTAGGTGCTGGAGATCTCGAAACAACCACTGCACATTGGAATGGTCATGTGTTTGGCACTGAGTTTAACTGTAGCTTGTTTTTTCAGACTTCTGTTCTCACACTCCTCGCCCTCAAGCCCTCCATATTGAGAATTTGGGAGCCACAGTGCAGCCTTCTGCATGCCCACCAGAAAGAAGTGCCCTATGGGTCTGCGTGAAACCCCACATGAGGATCGACCTGCACGACCCTCTACGGCATCCCAATATCACAGGCCACCCTGTGCACTAATGCTCTGTCTGACACAGCCCGAGCCCCTACCTCCTGGCAGCCATCCAGATATCGGGTCCCAGATACAGCAGGTGTAACCTGCCTTGACCTGAGTCCTTCATCTCAAACCAACCTGGATATTCACCTATCTGTCCCATAACATAGCTCAAATTCCTGTGCATGGGGGAACCTGAAGCACCAAAGAGTACTCCTCCTTTCCCATAGCAGGAAAACTAAATGTTGAGATGGTGGTCCAACCCTCAGATTGGGATCCAGGTGCATGGAACAAGAGACAATGCCCACTCTGAATGGGCAGCTGGGCACAAACAGGCATTGTGACCCTCACCCTGAGATCCATTTCCAACAAGTCCTGGTGGGAGCTGGAACAGGGCCCCAGAGAGTAGGCCTGTCATGCACCTAGGCCAAAATCCTAAGCCTTTGTGGGGTTATCCAGGCTCAAGGATCCAGAACCCATCTCTGGAATCCATGTTTTGACAGGAACCCTGACACTGTAAACCGTGCTCTCTCCTTCCCACAGTAAGACAACAAACTCTTGGCTGCCGGACAAAATCCCCAGAAAGGTAGAATATTTCATGGACACATGAGGACATCCCACCATTCTGAGGCTATTCTAGACAAAATCCAGACAGAAAAGCCTTTGCTCCTGCCTCCCAGCCACACAAATTTTAAATACGGAGGAGCTGCTCTCAGGGTCTGCAGTTTGGGCCTGCCCTCACCTTGCCCCTAACTCTTACCCAATTTTGTGTCTGAAGACTTTGGTCCCAGAGCCTTTAACTACATGGCCACTAGGATGGGGCCGCCAGAACCACACTACATCACGGGGCCTGCTCTTCAGAGGAAACTCTGCCATCTCAGTTGCCCAAACCCTCCAGATTAGGAGAAACCTGCAAGGCCCCTGAGGCCATCCCAATTTCATAGGCCGCTCTGGAAAAAATGCACAGGCTGACACAGTCTCAGCACCTACCTCCAGGATGACATGCAGGTCAATGGCACTGAGTCTGAAGATTGAGCTTGCCATGCCCATACAACCTCACCAGAATCCTAGCGTAGGTTTTGAGGCCTCTCTCCCCAGGGGCCTGTTCTGGAAATTCAACATATCATCCAACTTGTGGTCTATGAGCCATACAAGAGAACACCTCCTGTCCCTAGAAGGAAACCTGGCTCCTGGTTACTGGGTCTAATCCTCAGGATAGAGAATCCTGCATGGCCCGAGAGCTGCCACTACATTCCAAGGTCTCCCTGGACACCAAGCCACATTGGGACCCATTAGAATGAGAACTTCTGTCAACGCAGATCACTTGGAGCTTGGAATCAGTGTCATTGGATCAAGCCTGTTCTGTTCCTCAGCTGCAATGGTAACACGAGATGGGCTTCCCAGTCTTCCATTCAGAGAGCTCTGCTATCAAATCCTCCATATGGTGGACCCTGGAGCCCTGTAAGCAGACTTCTCCTGTCCCGCAGTAGGACACCTTGATGTTTGGAGCAGCCCACAAGCTCCAGCTTGGTAAAACCTACAAGAATTCTTGAGGCCACCCCACCATTCGTTGGCCATCATGGATACAAACTCCAGTGTGAGCAGACATCTGACCTTCAACCAGGTGCTGGAGATCTCGAAACAACTGCTTTACATTGGAACGGACATGCGTTCGGTACTGAGCTTAACCATAGCTTGTGTTTTCAAGCTTCTGTCCTCACACTCCTCACCAGCATGCCCTCGATCTTGGGTATTCTGGAGCTATAATGCAGCCATCTGCCTGCTCACCAGAAAGAAGTGCCCTAAGGGTCTGCGCAAAACACCACATGAGGATCCAGTTGCACAGCTCTCAACGACACCCCAATATCATAGGTGGCCCTCTGCACGAATTCTCTGTCTGACACAGCTCGAGCCTGACCTCCTGAAGTCGACCAAGAGAGTGGGCCCCATTTCCTGCAGGTGGGTCCTGCCTTGGCCCGAGGACCTCATCTCGAAGCAACCTGGGTATTCAGGTACCTGTTACAGAACATAGCTCAAATTCCTGCCCGGGGGACCATGAAGCACAAAAAAATACACCTCCTTCCCCATGACAGGAAAACTGAATGTTGATATGACTGTCCAACCCTCAGAGTGGGAGCCAAGTGCATGGCCCATGAGACCACACCCACTCAGCATGGGCATCTGGGCACAAACAGGCATTGTGACCCTCAGCCTGAGACCCCTTTCCAACACGCCCCCTCGGGAGCTGTACCAGGAGAACATAGAGCGTGCCTGCCATACCCCTAGGACCAAATCCTAAGCCTTGTTGGTGTGATCCAGGCTCCCGTACCCAGAACCAATCTCTGGAATGCCTGTTTGGATGGAAACCATGACATGGAAAACCACGCTCCTCCCATCTCCCAGAAAGACAACAAGCTCTTTTGTGCCAGGCAGAATTCCCAGAGAAGTAGAAGCTCACATGGACCCATGAGGCCACCCCTCCATTTTGTGGCCATCTTAGACAAAAAAAATCAGACAGAAAAGACTGTGCTCCTGCCTCCTGCCGTCCGAATCTCAAATCCCGAGGAGCTGCCCTCAGGGTCTGCAGATCGGGTGTGCCATCACCTCTCCCTTAACTCTGACCCGAGTTTGTGTCTGAAGACTTTGTACTCAAATTCCTGACAATATGCCCTCCAGATGGGGCCTCCAGGACTACACCACATCACTGGGCCTGCTTTACCGAGGAATATCAGCCCATCTCATTTTCCCAAACCCACCAGATTAGGAGAAACCTGAAAGGCCCATAAGCCCACCCCAATTTCATCGGCCGCTCTGAAAAAAATGCACAGTCTGACATAGCCTCAGAACATACCTCCAGGAATACACCCAGGTCACTGAGAAGGGATGAATGGCCTAAGACCATCGCGGGTCCGATGTGCTGGGTGTGTGGCCAGCTGTCTCCATGTCTGTCGGAAGGTCTGGGGTCAGGCTATGTAAGACAGAGCATTATTTCTTAGGGTAGACTATGCATGGGGTGTTGCTGAGGGCCAAGAAGGTTGATTTTCCTTTGGGGTTTCTGGGCAAAGCCATAGACAATGTTTTTCTTCTGGGTGGCAGGCAGAGTGATTTGCTGTGGCCCCAGAATTCCCAATCGGGAAGACTTGTGGGCCAGGAGTGTGAGGACAGAAGTCTGAAAACACAAGCTAGGGTGAGGTTTGGGGCCAAGGGCACGGCAGGCCCACTCTGCAGAGGCTGAATCGAAATCTCCTGCATCTGAAGTGAGGGTGAGGATCAGATGTTGGCTGAGGCTGGTGTTTGTGTCCATGATGGCACCTTCATGAAGCAGGGGCCTCATGAGGCCAAGGAAGTTTTCCCATGCTCAGTTTGGAGATTGCTCCAAACCACAAGGTTTCCTTCTGTGGGACAGTCGAGTCCTGTTGGATGGCTCCAGGACGTCCCATATAGAAGTACTGGAGAGCACAGTTCGAAGGATGGATCCCTGTACAGCATGCCTCGCATTCCCAATGGCCATTAGCAACAAGACATGTTTGATCTGCTGGCTCTGGGGCAAGCTATCCAGGGTGCTGAGTTGAAATGGACTCTCCTGAGGATGTGTCATAATGTGGGTTTGTGTCCATGGATACCTTGGAATGTGCTGGTGGTTCAGGGGCCCTGTGGAATTCGCCTACCTGAAGGGTTTGAAATAGCTCCAATAAGAAAGCTCCCCATGTGGAGACGGGAGAGGTTCAGTTTGGTGCCTCAGAAAAGCCCCAGATGCTGGTCTTCAAAACCAGTCCTCTGAGGATGGACACCTGGAAACCAAAGCTAGGGTTCAGGTTAGGGCCTAGGGGCCAGTCCATTTCAATCTTCTATCTCTGGGGACACTGTCTGAGTGTCTAAGTGGAGATAGTTGCTCAGCTGGTGTCAGAGTGCCCCTTGTACTCCAGGGAAGCCTACACTATCGGGATGGCCTCAGGGGCCTTGGAGGTTTTTCCTAACCTGTAGGTTTGTGGTCAATGGATTGGGCACAGTTTCCTTGAAAAGGACAGGCACAGTCTTTCGGTGTGCCTCCAGAGGCCCTAGTTGAAGGTGTGTGGGTCCACGCTGTGGGCACAGAAGTCTGAAAACACAATCTCGGCTTAGGTGTGGCACCGAGGGTATGGCAGGCCAGATCTACAGACTGAGAGGGGAGCTCCTTGTCTTATGAAAGAACGGCGAGTGGGAGGCGTTCCCTCAGGCTTTTGTCTCTGGATGTTGTGTGCAGGATAGCCGTTGATTGTAGGGGTGGCCTCAGGGACTATGGACGAGTTTCCCTCTCAGGATTTGGTTCAGCTTCCAAGAGTTTTGGGACATTTTTTTTAAAGATTTTATTTATTTATTTGACAGAGAAAGATTACAAGTAGGCAGAGAGGCAGGCAGAGAGAGAGAGGAGGAAGCAGGCTCCCTTCTGAGCAGAGAGCCCGATGCGGTACTCGATCCCAGGACCCCGAGATCATGACCTGAGCCGAAGGCAGCGGCTTAACCCACTGAGCCACCCAGGCGCCCCGAGTTTTGGGACATTTTTTGGGAAGGATGAAGTCCTGTTGTCTGTCTCAGGTGTCTCTCCAAGAAAGGGATTCCAGAGCCGAGCCTCAGGTACAGGCAACTGGAAAACTCGAACTCTGGTCAGGATTTGGAGCATAGGGGCTTGGCAAACCCCATATGCGGGCTCTTGGTCCAGCCCCTGAGAGGCCTTACTTCTTCATGGGTCTCACACTGAGGTTCACAATTCGAGTTTGTGCCCAAGGCGGCACTCAAGTTTGGGCGTGGCCTCAGGGGCTATGAAGGTTTCTCCTACCCTGAAGGTGTGACTCCATGCCAGCAGCAAGCTTTCCAGCCATGGGGAAGGAGGAGTTCTGATTTGTGCTTCAGGTACCCAACTGTGTTGGAATTTAATATAATGTCTAGGTTGATGTCTGAAAACCCAGGTTGGGAAGAGATGACGGCCTAAGGCCATGGCGTGTCTGATGTGCTGGGTGTGCAGCCAGTTGTCTCCTTGTCTGTTGGGACGCCTGTCCTCCGGCTGTGTCAGAAAGATCATTAGTGCCCAGGGCAACCTATCCAATTGGGGTGCGGTTGAGGCCCGAGCAGTTTGATCCTCATTTGGGGTTTCTGGAGAGCCCCATAGGGCAACGTTTTTCATCTGGTGGGCAGGCAGAAGGCTGTGTTGTGGTTCCAGAATTCCAAGTCTTGAGGGCTTGTTTGCCAGGAGTATGAGGAAGGAAGTCTGAAAACACAAGCTAGCATTAGATTTGGGGCTGAGAGCACAGCAGGCCACTCTGCAGAGGCTGAATCGAGTTCTCCTGCATCTGAGGTCATGGCGAGTATGAGACGTTGCCTCAGGCTAGAGTTTATGTCCATGATGGCCCCTTCTTGAAGGGGGTAGGGGCTTCATGAGGCCAGGGAGGTTTCACGACGATGGGAGTTGTGAACTACTCCAAACCTCAAGGTTTCCTTCTGCAGGACAGTCGATTCCTATTGGATGGTTCCAGAATGCCCCATACGGAGAGACTCAAGAGCAGGGATCTAGGCATGGATGCCTGGAAATGCCACCTCACATTCCCATTGTTTGGTCGGGACAAGGCAGGCTCAATCTGCGAGCTCTTGGGTGAGCTACCTTAAGGGTTGAGTTGAAATGGACTCTCCTGAGGATGGGTCATAATGTGTGTTGATGCCCATAGAGAACTTAGAATGTGGCAGTGGCTCAGGGACACTGCAGGACTCTCCAACCCAAAGGCTTTGATAAATCTCCAACAAGGAAGCTTCCCATGTAGAGACGAGAGGTGTTCTTTTCGGTGCCTCAGGAAAGCCCCATGTGCTGGTCTTTGAACCCAGGCCTCTGAGGAGTGACACCTGGAAACCAAAGCAAGAGTTCAGATTAGGGCCTAGGGGCCTGTATGGTTCAATCCTCTGTCTCCGTGGACATCTGTCTGCATGCCTACATGGAAGTAGTTGCTCCGCTTGTGTCAGAATGCCCCTGTTTGTCCAAGGCGGCTTACAGTAGTGGGATGTCCTTGGGGGCCTTGAGGTTTCTCCTATTCTGTATGGTTGTGGCCAACGGAATGGGCACAGTCTCCTAGGAGAGAGCAGGCACAGTCCTGTGGTATGGCTCCAGAGGACCCAATCTGGAGGCTGTGTTTGCCAGGGCTGTGGGGACAGATGTCCGAAAACACAAACTTGGCTCAGGTTTGGGGCCAAGGTAATGGCAGGTCTGATCTCCACTCCGTGAGGGGAGCTCCTCTGGATATGAAAGGAGGGCCAGTGGGAGGCAGTGGCTCAGGCTTTTGTCTCTGGGTGTTGTGTCCACAATGGCTGTTTAATGTAGGGGTTGCCTCATGGGCCATGGAAGAGTCTCCCTCTCTGGGGATTGACCAAGCTCCCAAGTGTTTGGGGTCATTCTGTGGGAAGGGAAGAGTACTGTTTTCTGCCACAGGTGTTCCCCCCAGTAGAGGGATTATAGAACAGAGAAGTGGGTACTGACAACTGAAATACCCGCCATCTGGTTAAGCCTGGATGCCATTGGGCATGGCAAGCCCCATATGCGGGCACTTGGTCCAGCCACTGAAAGGCATTACTTGAATGAGGGACTCATGCTAAGGGTCACAATGCGTGTTTCTGCCCAAGGCGGCCCTCAAGCATGGGCGTGGCCTCATGGGCCATGCAAGTTTCTCCTATACTGAAGGTTTGACTCACTGCCAACAGCAAGGTTTCTTGCCATGGGGAAGGAGGAGTTCTGACTTTTGTGACAGATTCCCCCCTGTGCAAGGATTGGAGATAAGGTCTAGGTTCCGATGCCAGAAAACCCTGGTTGGGAAGGGATGATGGTCTAAGGCCATGGCGGGTCTAATGTGCTGGGTGTGCAGCCAGCTGTCTCTGTGTCCGTTGGAAAGTCTGGGGTCAGGCTATGTAAGACAGAGCATTAGTGCATAGTGTAGCCTATGCAATTGGGGTGTTGCCGAGGGCCAACCAGTTTGATCCTCATTCAGGTTTTCTGGGCAACGGTATAGACAATGTTTTTCTTCTGGGGGTCAGGCAGAGTGCTTCATTGTGGCCCCAGAATTCCCAGTCGGGAGGGCTTGTGGGCCCAGAGTGTGAGGATGGAAGTCTGAAAACACAAGTTAGGGTGAGGTTTGGGGCCAAGGGCACAGCAGGCCCACTCTGCAGAGGCTGAATAAGGATTACCTGCATCTGGATTCAGGGTGATGATCAGACGTTGGATGATGCTGGAGTTTGTGTCCGTGATGGCCCCTTCATGAAGTGGGGGCTTCATGAGGCCAAGGCAGTTATCCCACACTGAGTTTGTGAGTTGCTCCAAACCACAAGGTTTCCTTCTACAGGACAGTCGAGTCCTTTTGGACGGCTAAAATGATGTCCCATATGGAAGGACTGGAGAGCAGGGTTCGAAGGATGGATGCCTATACAGCGTACCTCGCATTCCCATTGGCTATTTGCGACAAGACATGTTCGATCTGCTGGCTCTGGGTCAAGCTACCCAGGGTGCTGAGTTGAAATGGTCTCTCCTGAGGATGGGTCGTAATGAGGGCTTGGTTCCATGGAGACCTTACAATGTGCTGGAGTTTCAGGGACCCTAGAGCATTCACGTACCTGAAGGGTTTGATAGAGATACATTAAGAAACCTCCCCATGTGGAGATGAGAGAAGTTGTGTTTGGTGCCTCAGGAAGCTCCATATGCTGTTCTTCGAACACAGGCCTCTGAGGTGTAACACCAGGAAACCAAAGCAAGAGTTAGATTAAGCCTATGGGCCTGTCCGGTTCAATCTTCTGTCTCTGCTGACATCTGTCTGCGTGTCTGCATGGATGTAGTTGCTCAGCTTGTGTCAGAATGTCCCTGTTTGTCCAGGGCGGCTTACAGTAGTGGGATATCCCTAGGGGCCTATCCGGTTCAATCTTTTTCTGTGTGGACATCTGTCTATGGGTCTGAGTTGAGGTAGTTGCTCAGCTGTTGTCAGATCGCCCCTGTTGGTCCTGGGTGGCCTACACTATTGGGATCGCCTCAGTGACTTTGGAGGTTTCTCTTAATTTGCAATGTTGTGGCCAATGGAATGGGAAAAATTCCTTTGGAAAGGGAAGGCACAGTTTTGAGGTGTGGATCAAAGGGCCCAAGCGTGGAAGGTGTGTGGGTCAGTTCTGTGGAGCAGAGGTCTGAAAACACAAACTCGGCATAGATTTGGGGACGTAGGTATGGCAGGCCTGATTTAAAGACCATGAGGAGAGCTCTTTGGGATATAAACAAAGGGCGAGTGTGAGGCACTTGCTCAGGCTTTTGTCTCTGGATTTTGTGTCAACAATGGCCGTGGAATGTCGGGGAGGTCTCTTGGTCCATGGACGAGTACCTCTTTGTGTTTTTGGCCCATTCCCAAGAGTTTTGGGTCAATATGTGGGATGGGATGACTCATTTCTGTTTTGTTACCTCAGGTGCACCACCAAAAGAGGGATTCAGGAGCAGAGCCCTGGTGGGGGGCAACTGGACAACCTGACCACTGGTTAAAGATTGGGGCCTAGGGGGATGGCAAGTCCAATATGTCAACTCTTGGTACATCCTCTGAAAGGCCTTACTTGAGGACAGGCTTCATGCTGAGGGTCCCAATGCGTGTTTGTGCCCTCACAACACTCAAGCAACCAAGCCTAGGGAACCCCCATATCCTGATATTGGACACCAGGCCTATGAGGAGAGATACCTGGAAACCAAATCAATGGATCCAATGAGGGCCTAGGGGTCTGTCCAGTTCAATCTTCTTCTCTGGGTATATCCATCTACGGTATGAGTGGAGGTAGATGCTCAGCTGGTGTCAGACCGACCTTGTTTGTCCCGGGAGGCCTATACTATTGGGATGGCCTCGGGTGCTTTGGAGGTTTCTCCTAATTTGTACTATTGTGGACAATGGAATGGGCAGATTCCTGTGGAGTGGGCAGGCACAGTCCTGTTGTGTGGCTCCAGGGGCCCCAGCCTGGAGGATGTGTCGGCCAGGACTGTGAGGACAGAAGTCTGAACACACAAACTCAGCTTAGGTTTGGGGACGTAGTTATGGCAGGCACGATCTACAGACCGTGAGGAGAACACTTCGGGATATGAAGAACGAGCGAGAGTGAGGTACTTATTCAGGCTTTTGTCTCTGGATTTTGTATCAACAATGGCCGTGGAATGTCGGGGAGGCCTCATGTGTCATGGACGAGTCGTCCTCTCTGTGGAACTGGCCCATTCTCAATTGTTTTGGGTCAATCTGTGGGATGGGAGGAGTCCTTTCAGTTTTGTTATCTCAGGTGTCCCACCAAAAGCCTACACTATTGGGATGGCCTTGGGAACGTTGGAGGTTTCTCCTAATTTGTACGATTATGGACAATGGAAAGGGCAGAATTCCCGTGGAGTGGGCAGGCACAGACATGATGTGTGGCTACAGGGCCCCAGCCTGGAGGGTGTGTGGGCCAGGACTGTGGGGACAGATGTCTGAAAACACAAACTCGGCTTAGGTTTGGACGTATGTATGGCAGGACCAATCTATAGACCGTGAGGTGAGTGCTTTAGGATATGAAGAAAGGGCGAGTTTGAGGGGCTTGCTCAGGATTTTGTCTCTGAATTTTGTGTCAACGATGGCCGTGTAATGTCAGGGAGTCCTCATGGTCCATGGACGAGTTTCCCTATCTGTGGCTTTGGCCCGATCCCAATTGCTTTGGGTCAATCTATGGGATGGGAGGAGTCCTTTCAGTTTTGTTACCTCAGGTGTCCCACCAAAAGAGGGATTCCAGTGCAGAGCGCTGGGGAGGGGAGACTGGACAACCAGAAATCTGGTTAAAAATTGGGTCCTAGGGGCATGGCAAGCCCAAGATGCCTTCTAATGATCCAGCCACTGAGAGGCCTTCCTTGAGGACAGAACTCACTCTGAGGATCACAGTGTGTGTTTATGCCCTTGTGGCACTCATGCATGGGCGGGGACTCATGGGGCACGCTGGTTTCTCCTACACTGAATGTTGGACAACATGCCAACCACATGTATTCTTGCCATGGGGAACTAGTAGTTCTGATTTCTGCATCTCATTCAACCCTGGGCAGTGACTGGAGATAAGGTCTAGGTTGTGAAGTGTGAAAACCGAGGTTGGGAAGAGATGACGATTTAAGGCCATGTTGGGTCCGTGAGCTAAGTGTGCAGCCAGCTGTCCGGTTGTTGATCGGGACGTTCAGGCTCAGGCTGTGTCAGACAGGGCATTAGTGACCAGGGTAGGTTGAATAATTGGGGTACAGTGGAGTGCCGTGTGGGTTGATCCTCATTTGGCATTTCTGGGTAGCCCCAAGGGCAACGTTTTTCTTCGGGAGGGCAGGCAGAGTGCTGCATTGTGCTCCTGGAATTACCAAACTTGAAGCCTTGTGGGTGACGGGTGTGAGGATAGAAGTCTGAGAACACATGTCAGGCATAAGTTTCGAGGCGAGGGCACGGCAGGCACCCTCTGCAAATCTGAATAGGGATTTCGTGCATCTGAAGTCAGGGGGAGGTTCAGACTTAGGCTCAGGTTGGAGTTTCTGTCCATTATGGCCCCTTCATGAAGGGGGCAGCATCTCGAGGCCATGGAGGTTTACCCACGATGGGAGTTGTGAGATGCTACAAACCACAAGGATTCCTTCCGATTGAAAATTGAGACCTGTTGGATTGCTCCAGGATGTCACATACAGAACGTCGCCAGAGCAGGGATCTAAGGATGGATGCCTGGGCAGCCCGCCTCACATTCGAATTGTCTCCTAGCGAATAGACAGGTTTGATTTGCTGGCTCTGGGGGAGCAACCGAGGGGGCTGAGGTGAAATGGACTCTCCTGCGGATGGATCCTAATGTGGGTTTGTGTCCATGCAGAACTTGGAATGTGGCGGTGGCACACGGTCCCTGAAGGATTCTCCTAATCGGAGGTTTTGAGACATCTCCAAAGGACAAATACCCTATGTAGAGACAAGATTTGTTCTGATTGGTGCCTCAGTAAAACCCCATATGCTGATATTGGAAACAAGGCCTCCGAGGAAAGATACCTGGAAACCAAAGCAGTGGATCCGATTAGGGCCCAGGGGTCTATCCAGTTCAATATTCTTCTCTGGGGACATCCATCTATGGTATGAGTGTCGGTAGATGCTCAGCTGGTGTCAGACCACCCTTTTTTGTCCTGTGTGCCCTACAATATTGGGATGACCTTGGGGACTTTGGAGGTTTCTCCTAATTTGTACTATTGTGGACAATGGAATGGACAGAATTCCCGTGGCGTGGGCAGGCACAGACATGATGTGTGGCTCCAGGGGCCCCAGCCGTAGGGTGTGTGGGCCAGGACTGTGGGGACAGAAGTCTGAAAACACAAACTCGGCTTAGCTTTGGGGACATAGGTATGGCAGGCCCGATATATAGACCGTGAAGAGAACACTTCAGGATATAAAGAAAGAGCTAATGTGAGGCGCTTCCTCAGGCTTTTATCTCTGGATTTTGTGTCAACAATGGCCTTGGAATTTCAGGGAGGGTTCATGGGCCATGGACGAATCTTCTTCTCTGTGGATTTGGCCCAATCTCAATTGTTTTGGGTCAATCTCTGGGTGGGAGGAGTCCTTTAAGTTTTGTTATCTCAGGTGTCCCACCAAAAGAGGGATTCCAAAGCAGAGAACTGGGGAGGGGCGAATGGACAACCCGAACTATGGTTAAAAATTGGGGCCTAGAGGCATGGCAAGCCCAATATTCCGTCTCTTGGTCCAGCCCCTGAGATACCTTATTTGAGTACTGGGTTCACACTGAGGGTCACAATGCATGTTTGTGACCAATGCGGCCTTCAAGAATGGGCAGGGCCTCAAGGGCCACAATGGTTTCAACTACACTGAACGTTGGACATCATGCCAACCACAAGGTTTCTTGCCATGGGGAAGGAGTTCTGATTTCTGCATCATGTTCAACCCTGGGCAGTGATTGGAGATAAAGTCTAGGTTCTGAAGTCTGGAAACTGAGGTTGGGAAGAAATGATGACCTAAGGCCATGGCAGGTCCAATGTGCTCAGTGTGAGGCAAGCTGGCTGGGTGTGGATTGGGAGGTCCATGCTCAGGCCGTGTGAAAAAGGGCATTAGGTGGTGGGTATTATAGAGGGCACGGCTTGCATGGAGCACTGGGTGTGGTGAAAAAATAATGAATACTGTTTTTCTGAAAATAAATAAATTGAAAAAAAAAAAAGAAAAAAAAAAGGGGGGCATTAGTGCCCAGGGCTGCCTGTATAATTTGGGTACAGTGAAGAAGCGTGCAGGTTGACCCTCATTTGGTTTTTCTTGGTAGCCCCTGAGGGCAATGTTTTAATTCTGGAGGGCAGTCAGAGTGCTGCTTAGTAGTTCTGGAATTTCCAAACTGGAGGGCTTGTGGGCCAGGAGAGTGAGGATGGAAGTCTGAGAACACAAGCTAGTCTTAGGTTTCTGGGCTAGGGCATGGCAGGCACACTCTGCAGAGCTGAATTGAGATCTCGTGCATCAGGGCGATGATCAGATGATCGCTCAGGTTGGAGTTTATTTCCATGATGGCACCTTCATGGACGGGGGGTTGTCATGAGGCCATGGAGGTTTTCCCACGATGGGAGTTGTGAGATGCTCCGAACCACAAAGATTCTTCTGTGACCATTGAGACCTGTTGGTTGGCTCCAGAACTTCCCATACACAACAATTCCAAGCAGGGTTCTAAGGATGGCTGGCTGGCTGGGCAGCCGTCTCTCATTCCAATTGTCTCCTAGCGACAAGACAGGTTAGATCTGCTGTATCTGGGGGAGCAACTGAGGGGGATGAGTTGAAATGGACTTTCCTGTGCATGGGTCCTAATGTGGGTTTGTGTTCATGGAGACCTTGGAATGAGGTGGTGGTACCAGGGCCCTGAAGGGATCTCCTAACCATAGGCTTTGATACAGCTCCATGCACAAGTTTCCCATGTGGAGATGAGATTTGTTCTGATGGGTGCCTCAAGAAACAGCCATATGCTGGTATTGGAATCCAGGCCTCGGAGGAGATGCCTGGGAACCAAAGCAATAGATCTGATTAGGGCCTAGGGGCTTGCCCATACCAATTTACCTCTGGGGACTTCTGTCTACAGGTCTGAGTGAAGGTAGGTACTCAGATGGGCTCAGATTGCCCCTGTTTGTCCTGGGCAGCCACCACTATTGGGATGGCCTCGGGGACTTTGGAGGTTTATCCTATTTGTAGGGTTGTGACCAATGGAATGGGCAGAATTCCCATGGAGAGGGCAGGTACAGTCTTCAGGTTTGGCTCCAGGGGCCTGAGCCTGTAGGGTGTGTGGGCCAGGGCTGTGGGAACAATTGTCTGAAATCACAAACTCGGCAGGTTTCGGGTCGTAGGTATGGCAGGACTGATCTACAGACCGTGAGGAGAACTCTTGGGGATATGAACAAAGAGCGAGTGTGAGGCGCTTCCTCAGGCTTTTGTCTCTGGATATTTTGTCACCGATGGCCGTGGAATGTCCGGGTGACTTCATGGGCAATGGACGAGTCTTCCTCTCTGTGGAATTGGCCCGACCCCAAGAGTTTGGGGTCATTCTGTGGGATGGGAGGAGTTCGTTTTGTTTTTTTACCTCAGGTGTCCCACCAAAAGTGGGATGCCAGAGCAGAGCCCTGGGGAAGGGTGACTGGACAACCAGAAATCTGCTTAAAAATTAGGGCCTATGGACATGGCAAGCCCATTATGATGTCTAATGATCCAGCCACTGAAAGGACTTACTAGAGGACAGGTCTCACACTGAGGGTCACAATGCATGTTTATGCCCTTGCAGCATTCAAGCATGGGCAGGGCCTCATAGTGAACGCTGGTTTCTCCTACACTGAATGTTGTACAACATGCCAACCACAAGGTTTCTTGCCATGGGTAAGGAGGAGTTCTGATTTCTGCATCACGTTGACCCCTTGGCAGGGTTTGGAGTTAAGTTCTAAGTTCTGAAGCCTGAAAAGCTATGGTGGGAAGAGATGACGTCCTAAGGCCATGGCGGGTCCAATGTGCTCAGTGTGCGGTCAGCTGTTTGAGTGTTGGTCAGGAGTTCCTGGCTTAGGCTGTTCAGACAGTGTATTAGTACCCAGGTTAGACTACATAATTTAGATACTGTAGAGTGCCGTGTAGGTCTATCCTCATTTGGTGTGTGTGGGAAGATCCATAGGGCAACATTTTTCTTCTGGTGGGCAGGCAGAGTGCTGCATTGTGGGTCTGGAATTTCCAAACGTGAGGGCTTGGGGGCCAGGAGTGTGAGGATGGAAGTCTGAGAACACAAGCTAGACTTAGGTTTCAGGGCGAGGGCAAGGCAGACACCTTCTGCAGAGCTGAATTGAGATCTCGTGCATCTAAAGTCAGGGCGAGGGTCAAACATTGGCTCAGGTTGGAGATGCTGTCCATGATTTCCCCTTCATAATGGTGGGGGGGTATCACAAAGCCATTGAGGTTTTCCTACGATGGGTGTTGTGAGATGCTCCAAAATGCAAGGATTCCTTCTGCAGGACATTTGACACCTGTTGGATGACTCCAGGACATCCTATAAAGAACAACGGCACAGCAGAGTTCTAAGGATGGATGCCTCGGCAGCCCACCTCGCATTCCAATTGTCTCCTAGTGACAAAACAGGTTCGATCATGGCAAGCCCCATATGCTGGCTCTTGGTCCAGCCTCTTCCATGCCTTACTTGAGGACAGGATTCACGCTGAGGGTCACAATGCGTGTTTGTGTCCAATGCAGCTCTCACGCATCGGTGGGGCCTCATGGGCCATGCTGGTTTCTCCTACACTAAACATTGGAAAAATGCCAACCACTAGGATTCTTGCCACAGGGAAGGAGGAGTTCTTATTTCTGCATCACGTTCACCCCTGGGCCTTGACTGGAGTTAAGATCTAGGTTCTGACGCCTGAAAAACGAGGTTGGGAAGAGATGATGAACTAAGGCTATGGCAGGTCCGATGTGCTGAGTGTGTGGCCCGCTCTATGGGTGTCGGTCGGGAGGTCCGGACTCAGGCTGTGTCAGACAGGTCATTAGTGCTCAGGGTAGAATGTATAATTGGGTACGGTAAAGTTGCGTTCAGGTTGATCCTCATTTGGTGTTTCTGGTAAGCCTTATAGGGCAACGTTTATCTTCTGGAGTGCAGGCAGACTGCTGCATTGTGGCTCCGGAATTGCCATCCTGAGGGCTTATGGGCCAAGAGTGTGAGGACGGAAGTGTTAGAACACAAGGTAGGCATAGGTTTCAGGGCAAGGGCACGGCAGGCACACTCTGCAGAGCTGAATCGAGATCTCGTGCATCTGAAGTCAGGACGAGGATCAGACGATCGCTCAGGTTGTTGTTTTTGTCCCTGATGGCCCCTTCATGAAGGGAGAGGGTATCAGGAGGCCATGGAGGTTTTCCCACGATGGGAGTTGTGAGATTCTCCAAACCGCAAGGATTCCTACTGCGGGACCATTGAGTCCTTTTGGATGGCTCCAGGACATCCCAGAGGGATGACTCCAGAGCACGTTCTAAGTATGGATGCCTGGGCTGCCCGCCTAGCATTCCAGTTGTCTTCTTGAGATAATGCAGGTTCGATCTGCTGGCTCTGGGGGTGCAACCGAGTTTGCTGAGCTGAAATGGACACTCCTTCGCATGGGTCATAATGTGGGTTTGTGTCCTTGGGGACCTTGGTATGTGGCAGTGGCACCAGGGTCCTGAAGGTTTCTACTAAGCAGAGTTTTTGACACAGCTCCCACGTGCAAGTTTCCCATATGGAGACGAGATTTGTTCTGATGAGTGCCTCAGTAAAGGCCCATATGGTGCTATTGGAAACCAGGCCTCTAAGGAGAGATGGCTGGAAACCAAAGCAATGGGTCTGATGAGGTCCTAGGGGCCTGTCCGGTTCAATCTTCTCTCTGGCGACATCTGTCTCCAGGTCTGAATGGAGGTAGTTGCTCAGCTGGTAGCAGATAGCCGCTGTTTGTCGCGGGCAGCCTAAACTCTTAGGATAGCCTTGGGGACATTGGAGGTTTCTCCTAATTTGTTCTGAGTGGTTCCACCCCAACATTCCACGGCCATCGTTGACACAAAATCAGACAAAAACCTGAGCAAGTGCCTCACACTCGCAATTTGCTCATATCCCGAAGAGTTCTCAAGATCTGTAGATCGGTCCTGCCATACCTATGTCCCCAAACCTAAGCCGAGTTGCTGTTTTCAGACTTCTGTCCCCATAGCCCTGGCCCACACATCCTCCAGGCTGGGGCCCCTCGAGCCATACCTCAAGATTGTTCCTGCCCTCTCCAAGGGAATTCTGCCCATTGCATTGGCCACAACCGAACAAATTAGAAGAAACCTCCAAAGTCCCCGGGGCCATCCCAATAGTGTAGGCTGCCCGGGACAAACAGGGGGGATCTGACACCAGCTGAGCAGCTAGCTCCACACAGACTCAAAGACAGATGTCCACAGAGAAGAAGATTGAACCGGACAGGCCCATAGGCCCTAATCAGATCCATTGTGGTGGTTTCCAGGCATCTCTTCTCAGAGGCCTGGTTTCCAATACCAGCATATGGGGGTTTCCAGAGGCACCCATCATAACAAATCTCATCTCCATTTCAGAAACGTAATTTTGGGGGCACCTGGGTGGCTCAGTGGGTTGAGCCACTGCCTTCGGCTCAGGTCATGATCTGAGGGTCCTGGGATCGAGTCCCGCATAGGGCTCTCTGCTCAGAAGGGAGCCTGCTTCCTCCTCTCTCTCTGCCTGCCTCTCTGCCTACTTGTGACCTCTCTCTGTCAAATAAATAAATAAAATCTTAAAAAAAAAAAAGAAACGTAATTTTGGAGCTCTGTCAAAACCTCTGGTTGGGAAAATCCTTCAGTGCCCCGAATCCACCGCCCCATTCCAAGGTCTCCATGTACACAAACGCACAATATGACCCATCCTCAGGAGTCTCCATTTCAACTCACCCCCTTCGGTTGCTCCCTCAGAGCCAGCAGATTGAACCTGCCTTATCGCTAGGAAAAAAATGGAATGTGAGGCTGGCATACCACGCATCCATCCTTAGAATCCTGCTCTGGATTCATTCTGTATGGGACCTCCGGAAATCATCCAACAGTTCTCGAGGGACCTACAGAAGGAATCCTTGCTGTTTGTAGCCTCTCACAACTCCCATCGTGGGAATACCTACATAGACTCTTGAGAACCTCCCCCTTCAAGAAAAGTACATCATGTACAAAAACTCCAACCTGAGCAGAAGACTGATCCATGCCCTGAGTTCAGATGCAAGAGATCTTGATTCAGCTCTGCAGAATGTGCCTGCTGTGCCTTTGCCCCGAAACCTAAGCCTAACTTGTGTTCTCAGTCTTCCGTTCTCACAACCCTGGCCCACAAGCCCTCCAGTTTGGGAATTCCGGAGCCACAATGCAGCACTCTGCCTGACCTCCAGAAGAAAAACCTTGCCCTCTGGGGCTACCCAGAAACCCCAAATGAAGATCAGCCTACACGCCACTCGACTGTACCCCAATTATACAGTCTACACTGGACACTAATGCCCTGTCTGATACAACCTGTGTCTGGACCTCCCGACCTACACCCAGACAGCTGAGTGCACACTGAGCACATTGGACCCGACCATGGCCTTATATCTTCATCTCTTCCCAACCTTGGTTTTCAGGCTTCAGAATCTAGACCTTACCTCCAATCACAGCCCAGGGTTGAACATGATGCAGAAATCAGAACTCCTCCTTCCACATGGAAAGAAACCATGTGTTTAGCATGTCGTTGAACGTTCAGATTAGGAGAAAGCAGCGTGGCCCATGAGGCCCCACCCATGCTGTGAGGGCCAGGTTGGGCACAAACTCACAGTGTGACACTCAGCGTGATCCCTGTCCTCACATAAGGCCTCTCAGTGGCTGGACAAGGAGACAGCCTATAGGGCTTGCCATGCCCCTAGGACCCCATTCTAAACCAGTGGTCAGGTTGTCCAGTCACTCATCCCCAGACTCTCCTCTGGAATCCGTCTTTTGGTGGGACACTTGAGGTAATAAAAAAGAAAGGACTCCTTCCATCCTAAAGAATGACAGCTAACTCTTGGGATAGGGCCAAATAGCCAGAGAGGGATACACGTACATGGCCAATGAAGCCACCTCGACATTCAAAGGCTATCGCTGACACAAAATCCAGAGACAAAAGCTTGAGGAAGCACCTCACATTCGCCCTTTGTTCATATCACCAAGCATTCTCCTCACTGTCTGTAGATCGTGCCTGCCATACCTACATCCCCAAACCTAAGCCGAGTTTGTGTTTTCAGACTTCTGTCCCAACAGCCCTGGCCCACACACCCTCCAGTATGGGGCCCCTGGAGCTACACCTCAGATCTGTGCCTGCCCTCTCCAAGGGAATTCTGCCCATTTCATTGGCCCCAACACTACAGATTAGGAGAAGCCTCCAAAGACTCAGAGGGCATCCCAATACTGTGGGCCTCCTGGGACAAACAGGGGCGATCTGACACAAGCTTAGCAGCTTCCTCCACTCAGACTGGTAGATAGATGTCCCCAGAGAAGTTTGAACCGGACACACCCTTAGGCCCTAATCGGATCCATTGCTTTGGTTTCCAGGCATCTCTCCACAGAAGCCTTGTTTCCCATACCAGTATATGGGGATTTCTTGAGGTACCAAACAGAAAAAATGTCCTCTCCAAATGGGAAACTTGCTCTTCAGAACTGTGTCAAAACCTCCACTTAGGAGAATCCATCAAAGCGCCGTAGTCACCGCCCCATTCCAAGGTGTCCATGGACACAAACCCACATTATGACCCATCTTTTGGAGAGTCCATTTCAACTCAGCCCACTCGGTAGCTCCCCCGGGGCAAGCAGATAGAACCTACCTTGTTGTTAGGAGATAATTGGAATGAGAGATAGGCTGTCCACACATCCATCCTTAGATCCCTGCTCTGGAATCGTTCTGTTTGGGACGTCCTGGAGCCATCCAACAGTTCTCAACAGTCCCACAGAAGGAATAGTTGGTGTTTGGAGCATCTCACAACTCCCATCATGGGAATATGTCAGTGGCCTCGTGAGATCCTCCCCTTCATGAACGGACCGTCATGGACGGAAACTCCAACCTGAGCCAACGTCTGATCCTCAAGCTGACTTCAGATGCACGAGATCTCGATTCAGCTCTGCAGAGTATGCCTGCCTCACCTCAAAACCTAAGCCTAGCTTGATTTCTCAGACTTCCGTCCTCACACTCCTGACCCACAAGACGTCCATTTTGGGAATTCTGGAGCCACACTGCAGCACACTGCCTGCCCTCCAGAAGAAAAACGTTGCCATCTGGGGCTACCCAGAAACCCTTAATGAGGATCAACATACACGTCACTCAACTGTACACTGATTTTACAGTCTACCCTAGGCACTAATGCCCAGTCTGACACAGCCTGAGCCCGGACCTCCCGACCGACACCCAGACAGCTGGCCGTACACTGAGCACATCGGACCCACCATGGCCTTAACTCGGTTTTCAGTCTTCAGAACTTAGAACTTATCTCCACTCACTACCCAGGGGTGAACGTGATGCAGAAATCAGAATTCCTCCTTCCCAAGGCAAGAAACCTTGTGGTTGGCATGTTGTCCAAAATACAGTGTAGGAGAATCCAGTGTGTCCCATGAGGCCCCGCCCATGCTTGAGGACCGCATGGGCACAAACACACATTGTGACCCTCAGCGTGAGCCCTGTCCTCAAGGAAAACATCTCAGGGGCAAGACCAAGTGCATGCATATGGGGCTTGCCATGCCCCTAGACCCCCAATCTTAACCAGAGGTTAAGATGTCTAGTCACCACTTCTCAGGGCTCAGCTCTGAAATCCCTCTATGGTGGGACACCTGAGGTTAAAAAAAATACCGAATTGACTCCTCCCATCCACCCAATGATCCAAAACACTTGGGATCTGGCCAAATCCACAGAGAAATACTCATCAATGACCCACGAGGCCAGCCCGACATTCCATGGCCACTGTTGACACAAAATCCAGAGACAAAAACCTGGGCAAGCACCTCAAACTTGCCCTTTGTTCATAGCCCGAAAAATTCTCCTCACTTTCTATAGATTGGGCCTGTCATACATACGTGCACAAACTGAAGCCCTGTTTGGTTTTCTGACTTCTGTCCCCACAGTACTAGCCCACACATCCTCCAGGCTGGGGTCCCTGGAGCCACACCTCAGGACTGTGCCTGCCCTGTCCAGAGGAATTCTGCCCACTCCATTTTCCACAACCCTACAAATTATGAGAAACCTCCAAAGTCCCCAAGGCCATCCCAATAGTGTCGGCCGCCCAGGACAAACAGGTGCGATCTGACACAAGCTGGGTAATGACGTCCATTCTGAATCGTAGTCAGAGGTTCTCAGAGGAGAATATTGAAGCGGAAAGGCCCCTATGCCCTAATCAGATCCATTGCTTTGGATTCCAGGTATCTCTCCTCAGATGCTTGGTTTCCAATATAAGCTCATGGGGGTTCCTGAGGCACCGATCAAAACAAATCTTGTCTCCACATGGGAAACTTGCTCTTTGGAGCTGTCTCAAAACCTCAGGTTAGGAGAACTCTTCAGGGCACCGGAGCCACTGCCCCATTCCAAGATCTCAATGGACACAAACACACATTATGACCGATCCTCAGGAGAGTTCATTTCAATTCAGCACCCTCAGTTGTTCCCCGAGCACCAGCAGATCGAACCTGCCATGTCACTAGGAGACAACTGGAATGAGAGTTGGGCTGCCCAGGAATCCATCATAGAACCCTGCTTTGGAGAAGTTCCTTATGGGACATCCTTGATCCATCCAACAGGTCTCGACTGTCGCTGAAGGAATCCTTGTGGTTTGGAGCATCACACATTCGCACAGTGGGAAAACATCCAAGGCTTCCTGATGCCCCCCACCTTCATGTCAGGGAAATCATGGACAGAAACTTCAACCTAAGCCAACGTCTGATCCTCGCCCCAGCTTCAGATTCACGAAAACTCGATTCAGCTTTGCAGAGTGTTCCTGCCATGCCACCACTGGGAAACCTAAGCCTAAATTGTGTTCTCAGACTTCCGTCCTAAAACTCCTGGCCCACAAGCCCTCAAGTCAGGAATTCTGGAGCCACAATGCAGCACTCTGCCTGCCCTCCAGAAGAGAGACATTGCCCTATGGGGTTACCCGGAAACCCCAAATGAGGATCAACCTGCACGCCACTTGACTGTACACCAATTATACAGTCTAGCCTGTGTGCTAATGCTCTGTCTGACACAGCCTGAGCCCGGACCTTCCGACTGACACCCAGACAGCTGGCAGCACACTGAGTACATTGGACCCACCAGGGCCTTAGGTCGTCATCTCTTTCCAACCTCGGTTTTCAGGCTTCAGAACCTAGACCTTATCTCCACTCGCTGCCAAGCGGTGTACGTTATGCAGAAATCAGAACTCCTCCTTTCCCACGGCCAGAAACTGTGGTTGGCATGTTGTCCAACATTCAGGATAGGAGAAACTAACGTGGCCCATGAAGCCCCGCCCATGCTTGAGTCCGCATTAGGCACAAACACACATTCGGGCCCTCAGCCTGAGCCCTGTCCTCAAGTAAAACCTCTCAGGGGCTGGACCAAAAGCCCGCATATGGGCTTGTCATGCCCCTAGTCCCCCAATCTTAACCAGATCTCGAGAAGTCTAGTCACCCCTACTCAGTGATCTTCTCTGGAATTCCTCTTTGGTGGGACACATGATGTACAAAAATAGAGAAAGGACTCCAATCATCCAAAGACTGACCCCAAACACTTGGAATCGGGCCAAATCCCCAGAAAGAAAAACTCGTCCATGGATGATGATGCTAGCCCGACATTCCCTGGCCACCGCTGATGCAAAACCCGGAGACAGAAGCCTGAAAAAGCGCCTCACACTTGCCCCTTGATCACAGCCCAAAAAATTCTCATCAAGGTCTGTATATCCGTCCTGCCATACCTACGTCCCCAAACCTAAGTCGAGTTTTTTTTTTTTTTTCAGACTTCTGCCCCCTTAGTCCTGGCCCACACACCCTCTAGGCTGGGGCCCCTGGAGCCACACCTCAGGACTGCACCTGATTTCTCCAAGGGAATTCTGCTGCTTCCTTTGGACACAACCTGACAGATTAGGAGAAACCTCCAAAGTCCCCGAGGCCATCCCAATAGTGTCGGCCGCCCAGGGAAAACAGGGGTTATCTGTCACAAGCTGCGCAACTACCTCCACTCAGACTTGTAGAGAGATATGCCCAGAGAAGAAGATTGAAACGGACAAGCACCTAGACCCTAATAGGATCCATTGCTTTTGTTTCCAGGCATCTCTCCTCAGAGGCCTGGATTCATATACCAGCATATCGGGGTTTCCGAAGGTACCAATCAAAACAAAACTCGTCTCCACATAGAAACTTTGCTCTATGGAGCTGTATCAAAACCTCCCATTAGGAGAAAACTTCAGGTCACCGGAGCCACCACCCCATTCCAATGTATCTATGGACACAATCCCACATTATGACCCATCCTCAGGAGAGTCCATTTTAACTCAACCCCCTTGGAAGCTCTCCCACAGCCAGCAGGTAGAACAGTTCTTGTCTCTAGGAGACAATTAAAATGAGAGGCGGTCTCTTCTGGCATCCATCCTTAGAACACTGCTCTGGCATTGTTCCTTATGGGACATCCTGGAGCCATCCAACAGGTCTTGACTGTCCCGCAGAAGGAATCCTTGTTCATGGAACATCTCACAATTCCCATCATGGGAAAACTTCCCAGGCCACATGATGCCCCCAATCTTCATGAAGTTGGATCTTGGGCAGAAACCCCAACCTGAGCCAACAGCTCATCCTCGTCTTGACTTCAGAAGCACAAGATCTTGATACAGTTCTTCAGAGTGTGCCTGCCGTGTCCTCTCACCAAAACCTAAGCCTAGCTTGTGTTCTCAGACTTCCGACCTCACACTCCTGGTCCACAAGCCCTCCAGTCTGGGAATTCCGGAGCCACAATGCAGCAGTGTGCCTGCCCTCCAGAAGAAAAACGTTACCCTATGGGCTACACAGAAATCCCAAATGGGAATCAACCTGCACGCTACTCGATTTTTCCCCAATAATACAGTCTACCTTGGGTACTAAGGCCCTGTCTGACACAGCCTGAGCCCTGACTTCCCGACTGACAATCAGACAGCTGGCCACACAATGAGCACATCAGACCCACCAGGGACATAAGTCATCCTCTCGTCCCAACCTCGGTTTTCCGGCTTCAGAACCTAGACCTTATCTCCAGTCACTGCTTAGTGGTGAACGTGATGCAGAAATCAGAATTCCTCCTTCTGCATTCCCAGAAACCTTTGGTTCACATGTTGTCCAACATTTAGTGTAGGAGAAACCAGCGTGGACCATGAGGCCCCAGCTATGTTGAGGGCCGCTTTGGACACAAACACGTTTTGTGGCCCTCAGCGATTTGACACAAGCTGAGCAACTACCTCCACTTAGACCGTAGACAGATGTCCCTAGAGAAGCAGATTGAACCATACAGGACCCTAGGCCTTAGGCTGTAATATTTTCCCAAACTTGGTTTTTAGACATCAACCTAGACATTATATCAAATCCCCTCACAGGTGGGTAACTGAAGCACAAATAAGAACTCCTCCTTCCCCATGGGTGGAAAGCTTGTTGTTGGCATGGAGTCACACTTTCAGCATAGGAGAAACCTTCGTGGCTCCTGAGGTCACGCCCAAACTTGAATGCCGACTTGGGCACAAACTCTCATTGTGACCCTCAGCGTGAGCACCATGTCGAAGTAAGGTCTCTCAGGGCCTGGACCAAAATGGGGCTCGCCAAGCCCCTATGCTACCAATCCTCACCAGAGTTCGAGTTTCCTAGTCTCCTGTACCTAGGGCTCTGCTCTGGAATCCCTCTCTTGGATTCAGACAACAGGACCCCACCCTTCCCATAAAATGACCCCAAACTCTTGGGAGCTGGACCAAATCCGCAGAGAGGGAGACTCATCCATAGATCCTGAGGCTACCCGACAATCCACAACTATCCTGGACACAACATCCAGAGACAAAAGCCTGAGGGACTGCCTCCCACTTGCTGTTTTTTCATAAGCCAAGGAGCTCCACTCAAGGTCTGTAGATCCGGCCTGCCATACCCTCTGCACCACACCTAAGCCGAGTTTATGTTTTCAGACTTCTGTGCCCACATCACGGACCCACACACCCTCCAGGATAGGGCCTATGGAGCCACACCGAAGGACTGTGCCTGTCCTTTCCAAGGAAACTGTGCCTAATCCATTGCCCAAAACCCTACAGATTAGGAGAAATCTCGAAGACCCCTGAGGCCATCCCGATAGTGTAGGCTGCACTTGATTAAGAGGGTCACTCTGACACTAGCTGAGAAACTATCTCCACTTAGACACTCAGTGTCCCAAGAGACAGAAGATTGAAACGTACAGTCCCCTAGGCCCTAATCTGAGCCCTAGCTTTGATTTCCAAGTGTCTCTCCTCAGAGGACTGGTTTCGAAGACCAGCATCTGGGGCTTTTCTGAGGCACCCAACAGAAACACTCTCGTCTCCACTTAGGGAGATTTCTTATTGGAGCTATATCAAACCCCTCAGGTAGGCAATTTCTGCAGGTCCCCTGAACCACCAGCACATTCCAAGGTCTCCATGGACACAAATCCACATTATGACCCATCCTAAGGAGAGTCCATTTCAACTCAGCCCCCTGGGTAGCTCTCCCCAGAGCCAGTATTCAAACATGTCTTGTCACAAAGAGTCAATGGGAATGCGAGGTACTCTGTATAGGCATCCAACCTTCAAACCCTGCTCTCCAGTCCTTCCACATGGGACGACCTGGAGACATCCAATAGGACTCGACTGTCCTGCAGAAGGAAACCTTGTGGTTTTGAGCAACTCACAAACTCAGCATGGGAAAACTTCCTTAGCCTCATGAGACCCCCGCTTCATGAAGGGGCCATCATAGACACAATCTCCAGCCTCAGCCAACGTTTGATCCTCACCCTAACTTCAGATGCAGGAGATCCCAATTCAGCCTCTGCAGAGTGGGCCTGTCATGCCCTTGGCCCCAAACCTCACCCTAGCTTGTGTTTTCAGACTTCCGTCCTCACACTCCTGGTGCACAAGCCCTCCTGATTGGAAATGCTGGGGCCAAAACGAAGCACTCTGCCTGCCCACTGGAAGAAATACATTGTCTATGGCGTTGCCCAGAAACCCAAAATGAGGATCAACCTGCTCGGCCCTCGGCAACACCCCAATTGCATAGGCTACCCTAAGCACTAATGCTCTGTCTTACATAGCCTGAACCCAGATCTTCCGAAAGACATTGAGACAGCTGGCCGCAAATCCAGCACATTGGACCCGCCATGGCCTTAGGGAATTCATCCATTCCCATTGACTTTTGTGTCTTCCTGGAGGTATGTTCTGAGGCTGTGTCAGACTGTGTGTTTATCCAGAGTGGCCTATGATATTGGGTTGGGCTTAGGGGCCTTGCAGGTTTCTGCTAATCTGGAGGGCTTGGGAAACGGAGCCGGGCAGAGTTTCCTCAGAAGAGCAGACCCAGTGATGTGATGTGGTTCTGGAGGCCCCATCCTGGAGGGCATGTGGGTCAGGGATTTGGGACCAAAGTCTTCAGACACAAACTCGGGTAAGAGCTAGGGGCGAGGTGATGGCAGGCCCGATCTGCAGACCCTGAGGGCAGCTGCTCGGGATTCGAAATTTGGACAACTGGGAGGCAGGAGCACAGGCTTTTCTGTCTGGATTGGATGCCTAGGATGGCCATGGAATGGAGGGGTTGCCTCAGGCGTCCATGCGATATTCTACCTCTCTGGGAATTCTGCCCACCCAAGAGTTTGGTGTATTTCTGGTGGAAGGGGAGAGCACAGTTTTCCATCTCAGGGGTCCTGTCCAAACAGGCATTCCGGAGATTGGTTCTGGGTCCGGGCACCTGGATAACCCCACCAAGGCTTAGGATTTGGGCATGACAGGCCCATTCTGTTGGTCCCAGGTCCAGCTCCCGAGGAGGATTGTTGGAAAGGGTACTCAGGTAAGGGTAACAATGCCTACTTGTGCCCAGAAGCCCATACAGGGTGGGCGTTGTCTCATAGGCCATTCACCTGGCTCCCACCCTGAAAGTTGGCCAGATATCTCAACATTCAGTTTTCCTGCCATGGGGAATGAGAAGTACTCTTGTGCCTCTGGGTCACCAATGGGCAGGAATTTGTTCTACATTCTGGTTCAGGTACCTGAATGCCCAGGTCAGTTCGAGATGACGGCCTCAGGCCACTACAGGACCCACCTGAACGATATGGGGCCTGCTGTCTGGGTGGCTGACAGGAGGTCGGGTCTCGAGCTGTGTCAAACAGAGCATTCGTGCAGAGGGTGGCCTATGATAATGGGGTGCTGTTGAGAGCTGTGCATCTGGATCCTCATGTGGGGTTTCTGCACAGACCCTTAGGGCACTTCTTCTTTCTGGTGGGCAGGCAGAAGACTGCTTTGTGGCTCCAGAATTCCCAATATGGAGGGGTTTCTGTTAAGAAGTGTGAGGACAGATGTCTGATAACACAAGCTACGGTTAAGCTCAGTGCTGAGCACATGGCCGTTCCAATGTGCAGTGTTTTTTTCAAGATCTCCAGCACCTTAGTATGCATGAGGGTCATATGTCTGCTCATGCTGGAGTTTGTATCCATTATGGCCAACGAATGGTGGGGTTTTCTCAAGAAGCCTTGGAGGTTTTCCCAAGAAGGAGCTTGTGATCTGCTCCAAACAGCAAGGCGACCTACTGCGGGACAGAGATAGTCCACTTAGATTCAATAGCACCGCTCTCTGAATGGAGGCCTGGGAAGCCCACCTCGGGTTAGCATTACAGCCGAGGAACAGGGCAGGCTTGATCTGTTGTCTCTAATTCCAAGTTCCAAGTGATCTGAGTTGACAGAAGTTCTCAGTCTAATGGGTCCCAATGCTGCTTTGTATCCAGGGAGACCTTAGAATATAGCAGAGGCCCTGGGGCCATGCAGGATTCTCCTATCCTAAGGGTTAGACCCAGTTACCAGGAGAAAGGTTTCCTTCTTGGGACAGGAAGGGATCTCTTGTATGGCTCACGGACCACAGGTTGAACCATATATTTGTTTTCCAGATTAGGCCTCTGGGGACAGAGGCCTGAAAACCTAAGCTAGGGTTCTGATGAGGTCCTAGGGGTATGGCAGATTCAATATTCGGACTCAGTGCCATTGACCTTCATGTCTTCCTGGAGGTAGGTGCTTAGGCTGTGACAGACTGTGCATTTCTTTCAAGAGCAGCCTATGAAATTGAGGTGGGCTCAGGGTCTTTGCAGTTTTCTTCTAATCTGAAGGTTTGGGCAACTGAGACGGGAATAATTATTTCCAGAGTGCAGGCCCAGTGATGTGCTGTGGTTCTGGAGGTCTCATCCTGGAGAGCATGTGGGTCAAGTCTCTAGGACCAAAATCTTCAGACACAAAATTGGGTAAAAGTTAGGGGCGAGGTGGTGGTAGACCCGATCTGCAGACTCTGAGGGCAGCTCCTCGGGATTTGAAATTCGGGCAGCTGGGAAGCAGGAGCACAGGCTTTTCTGTCTGGATTGTGTCTAGGATGGCCACGGAATGGAGGGGTGTCCTCATGTGTCCAAGGGAGTTTCTTCCTATCTGGGGATTCTGCCAGGCACCCAAGAGTTTGGTGTCTTACTGGGGGAAGGAGAGACCGCATTTTACCGTGTCAGGTTTCCTGTCAAAACATGGATTCCAGAGATGGGTTCTGGGTCCTGGTGTCAGGGTAATCCCACCAAGACTTAGGATTTGGGCCTAGGGGCCTGATAGGCCCGCTCTGTGGGCCTGTTGGAAATGGGTTTCAGGGTGAGAGTCACAATGCCTGTTTGTACCCAGCTGCCCATCCTGTGTGGGCGCTATCTCTTGTTCCATGCACCTGGATCCAAATCTGTGGGTTGGACAGCCATCTCAACATTTAGTTTTCTTGCCATGGGGAAGGAGGATTGCCTTTTTGTGCTTCAGGATCCCCCATTAACAGGAATACGAGCTATGTTCTGGAACAGGTACCTGAATACCCAGGTTGGTTCGAGATGAAAGACTCAGGTCAAGGCAGGTCACACCTGTAGGATATGGGGTCCGCTATTTGTGTGGCTGCCAGGAGGTCAGGGCTCGGGCTGTGTCAGACAGAGCATTAGTGCACAGGGTGCCCTATTATATTGGGGTGCTATAGAGGGCTGTGCAGCTGGATCCTCATGTGGATTTTCTGCGCAGACCCATAGGGCACTTCTTCATTCTGGTGGGCAGGCAGAAGGCTGCATTGTGGCTCCCGAGTTCCCAATATGGAGGGTTTACAGGTGAGGCATGTGAGGACAGAAGTCTGAATAGACAAGCCTCATTTAAGCTGAGTGCTAAGCACATGGCCGTTCCAATGGGCAGCAGTTTTTTTCGAGATCTCCAGCACCTGAGTATGGGTGAGGTCACATGTATGCTCACGCTGCAGTTTGTATCTATGATGGCCATCGAACAAGATATCCAGCACCTGAGTAAGGGCGAATGGATGATGTTTGCTCACACTGGAGTTTGTGTCTGATGAACGAAAAATGGAGCGGTGGTGTCAAGAGTCCATGGACGATTTCCCACGCTGAGGATTGTGAGATGCTCCAGACAGCATGGTTTCCTTCTACAGAACAGGTGGAGCCTGGTTTGTTTGCTCCAGGGTCCCCATTGGGAAAGTTTGGGGAGAAGAGCTCTCCCACATAGATCCCTGGAAAGTACACCTCCATTGACCATTGCAGCTGAGGAACATGGCAGGTTCCTTCTGGTGGCTCTGGGACGAAGGACCAAGTCCTTGAATTGACATGGAATCTCTTGCAGATGGGTCACAATGCTGGTTTGAAACCAGGGAGATCTTAAATGATGCTGGGGGCTAAGGTTGCATGCAGGATTCTCCAAAATTGAAGGTTTGGCATAGGTCGAAGCTCACGGTTTCCTTCTGGGAACAGATTTTCTGTTGTGTGGCTCAGGGACCACATATTTTATCCTAAGTTATCCTAGTCTGAAAAACTAATCTAGGGTTCCAATGGGGATCTAGGGGCATGTCAGGTTCAATCTTCTGACTCAGGACCATGACATGGTTGTCTGCCAATATGTAGGTGATCAAGGTGTTTCAGACTGCACATTTGCATCCAGAGCAGACACCAATATGAAAGTGGGCTCAGGGTCCTTGCAAGGTTTGGGCAACTGTTACTGGCACAGTTTCCTTGGTAATGGCAGGTATAGTCCTGTGGTGTGGCTCTGGAGACACCATCCTGGAGGGCATGTGAGCCATGGTTTTGGGAGAGAAGTCTGCAAAAACACAAATTCGAATTAGGGTTAGTTGCAGGGTGATTGCAGGCCCAATGCATAGACCTGGACAGAAGCTCATTGGAAACTGTAATTAGGTGACTCGAAGGCGGTAACACAGGCTTTTCTATCTGGATTTTGTGTCCAGGATGGCCTCAGAATTCAGCGGTGTTCGCATCACTCCATGGGAGATTTTTCCTATCTAAGGATCCTGGCGGCTCCCCATAGTTTGCTGACTTTTTCAGGGAAAGGAAGAGTGCTGTTTTCCATCTTAGGAGTGCCCCAATACAGGGATTCCAGATTTGAGCCCCTGAAAAATTCCACCAAGTGTTAGGATTTGGGCTTAGGGTCGTACCAGGCCTGCAATGCGGGATTATGGTGCTGCTACTGAGAGTGCTTGTTTTAAACCATGCTCAGGCTGATGGTCACAATGCCTGTTTATGCCCAGGGTGTCCCTCAGGAGTGGTCGTTGCCTCATTGGCCATACATCTGCCTCCCACTTTGAGGGTCGGACACACATCTCAACAGCCAGATTTCCTGCCATGGGGAAGGAGTTTTCTATTCTGCTTCAGGCTCCCCCATTGGCAGGGATTCCCACAAGGGTTTGGGGACAGGTGCCTGTATAACAAGGATGGGTCCAGATGACAGGTTTGGGCCATGGCCAGTATCACATGCTGGATAAGGGGCCTGCTCTCTGGGTGGCTGAAACTAGGTCGGGGCTCAGTCTCTGTCAGACACAGCACTAGTGGCCAGGGCTGACTATGAATCAGTATTCCTTCGAGGACCTAGCAGATTGATCCCCATGTGGGGTTTCTGGGCAGACTCACCAGGCACTTCTTCATTCAATGGGGCAGGCAAAATGCTGCATTGTGGCTCCGGAATTCCTCATCAAGAGGGCTTGGGCACCAGTAGGGTGAGGATGGAATTGTAAACACAAGCTACGGTTCAATTTACTTCCAAGTGGAAGGCATTTCCAATGTGCAGCGGGTGTTTCGAGATATCCAGCACCTGAGTAAGGGCGGATATCAGATATTTGCTCACACTGGAGTTTGTGTCTATGATGACCGACTAATGGAGGGGTGGCGTCAAGAGTCCATGGAGGATTTCCCATGCATAGGATTGTGAGATGCTCCAAACAGTAAGGGTTCCTTCTACTGGACAGGTCGAGCCTTTTTTTTTTTTTTTTTTTTTTTTTTGCTCCGGGGTCCCCCATGTGGAAAGTTGGGTAGCAGAACTCACCCACATGGATGCCTGGAAAGCACACCTCCATTGACATTGCAGCTGAGGAACAAGGCATGTTCATTATAGTGGCTCTCGGGTGAAGGACCAAGGCCTTGAGTTGACATGAACTCTCTTGCAGATGGGTCACAATGATGGATTGTTACCAGGGAGATCGTAGAATGTGCTGGTGGCTAAGGTGCCTGGCAGGATTCTCATACCTTGAGGGTTTGCCACAGGTTCTGTTGTGTCACTCAGGGACCACCTGTTTATCATAAGTTGGTATTCCAGAACAGGCCCCTGAGGATAGATGCCTGAAAACCTAATCTAGGGTTCCAATGGTTACTAGGGGCATGTCAGGTTCAGACTACTGACTCAGGACCATTTACTTGACTGTCTGACTGGATGTAGGTGATCAGGGTGTTTTACACTGCGCATTTGTGTCCTGAGTGGATGCCATTATGGGGGTGGGCTCAAGGGCCTTGCAGGTTTCGCCTAATCTGGAAGGTTTGGGCAACTGTGATGGGCACAGTTTCCTTGGGGATGACAGGCACAGTCCTGTGGTGTTGCTCCAGAGTCCCCATCCTGGAGGGCATGTGAGCCATGGTTTTAGGAGAGAAGTCTTCAAACAAATTAGGGTAAGGGTTAGTGGCGAGGTGATGGCAAGCCCAAAACGAAGACCTGGAGGGCAGCTCATAATGAACTGTAATTAGGGTCATGGTAAGGCAGTAGCACAGGCTCTTTTATCTGGATTGTGTGTCCCGCATGGCCTCGGAATGCAGCTGTGTTCTCATGGGTCCATGGGAGATTTATCCTCTCTAAGGATTCTGGCGGCTCCCCATAGTTTGGTGGCTTTTTCGGGGAAGGGAAGCATGCGGTTTTCCAACTTAGGGATTCCCCAAAACAGGGATTCTAGAGAGGGGTTCTTGGTCTGGGCACCTGGAAAATCCCACCAAGGGTTAGGATTTGGGCCTAGGGGCGTACGAGGCCTGCAATGCGGCACCCCGGTGGTGCAACTGAGAGGGTTTGTTTGAAAGCATGCTCAGGATGAGGGTCACAATGCCTGTTTTTGCCCAGGGCGGCCCTCAGGAGTGGGCATGGTCTCATTGGCTATGCAGTTTGCTCCCACTTTGAGGATTGGACAACCATCCCAACTGCCAGGATTTCTTCCATGGTGAAGGAGGAGTTCTCTATTCTGCTTTAGGTTCCCCTATTGTAAAGGATTCCAGCAAAGGTCTATGGACAGATGTCTCAATACCAACGATGGGTAGAGCTGACGGACTTGGGTCATGACTGGTCTCACATGCTTGATATAGGGTCTGCTCTCTTCATGGCTGACACTAGGTTGGGGCTCAGGCTTTGTCAGACACAGCACTAATGGCCAGGGCATCCCATAAATCGAGGTTCCCTCGAGGGCCGAACAGATTAATCGTTATGTGGGGTTTCTGGACAGACTCACCAGGCACTTCTTCTTTATATGGGGAAGGCAGAATGCTGCATTGTGGCTCCAGAATTCCCTATCAAGAGGGCTGGGGACCAGTAGGGTGCGGATGGAATTCTAAACACAAGCTTCGGTTCAAATCAGTGCCAAGCAGAAGGGAGTTCCAATGTGCATTGGCTTATTCTAGATATCCAGCACCTGAGTAAGGGCAAATGTCAGATGTTTGCACACACTGGAGTTTGTGTCTATGATGACGGACCAATGGAGGGGTGGCCTCAAGAGGTCATGGAGGATTTCCCACTCTAAGGCTTTTGAGATGCTCCAAACAGCAAGGTTTCCTTCTACTGGACAGGTGGAGTCTGGTTTGTTTGCTCCAGGGTCCCCCACGTGGAAAGTCTGGGTAGCAGAGCTCTTTGGCATGAATGCCTGAAAAGCACACCTCCATTGACCACTGCAACTGAGGAACATGACAGGTTCATTCTAGTGGCTCTGGCGTGAAGGACCAAGGCCTTGAGTTGACATGGAGTCTCTTGCAGATGGGCCACAATGCTGGTTTGTTACCAGGGAGATCTTAGAATGTGCTGGTGGTTAAGGTGCTGTGCAAGTTTCTCCTACCCTGAGGGTTTGGCTCAGATCGAGGGGAACAGTTTCATTCTGGGGACAGGAAATGGTCTTGTTAATTGGCTCAGGGACCATATGTTGTATCCTAAGTTGGTATTCTTGAACAGGCCCCTGAAGACAGATGCCTGAAAACCTAATATAGGGTTAGATTGAGGTCCTAAGGGCATGTCAAGTTCAATCTTCTGACTCAGGAACATTGACTTGGCTGTCTTCCTGGATGTTGGTAATCAGGGAGTTTCAGACTGCACAGTTTTGTAGTGAATGGCCACCAATATAGGGGTGGGCTCAGGGGTCTTGCAGCTATCTCATAACATGGAAGGTTTGGGCAACTCTGAATGGGACAGTTTCCTTGAGGATGGCAGGCACAGTCCTGTGGTGTGGATCCACAGACCCTATCCTGGAGGCCACGTGACCCATGGTTTTGGGAGCGAAGTCTGCAAAGATAAATTCGGGTTAGGGTGTGTGGCGAGGTGATCACAGGCCCAATGAATAGACCAGGAAGGCAGCTCATCATGAACTTTTATTACGGGGCCTGGAAGAATGTAGCACAGGCTTTTCTATCTGAATTGTGTGTCCAGGATGGCCTCAGATTGCAGGTGTGATCTCATGGATTCATGGGAGACATTTCCTCTCCAAGGATCCTGCTAGCTCCCCATAGTTTGGTGGCTTTTTCGGGAAAGGAAGAGTGCTGTTTTCCAATTTAGGGGTGCCACAAAACAGGGATTCCAGAGGAAGGCTCTGGGTTTGATTGCCTGAAAAATCCCACCAAGGGTTAAGATTTGGGCCTGGGTCATATCAGACTCACAATTAGGGATCCTGGTGGTGCAAATGAGAGGGCTTTTTTGAAAACCTGCTCAGACTGAGGGTCACATTGCCTGTTTGTGCCCAGGGTGTCCCTCAAGTGTGGGCATGGTCTCATTGGCCATGTAGCTGTCTCCCACGTTGAGGGTTGAACACCCATCCAACCATACCCAGGTTTCCTGCCATGGGGTAGGAGGAGTTCTCTATGTGCTTCAGGTTCCCCCATTGGCAGGGATTCCACAAAAAGTCTGGGGAAAGGTGCCGAATACCAAGGATGGGTAGTGATGATAGACTTGTCCAGGCTGGTCTCATATGATGGATATGGGGCCCACTCTCTGGGTTTCTGACACTAGGTCAGGACTCAGGCTCTTTCAGACACAGCACTAGTGGCCAGGGCAACCTATAAATCGGGGTTCCCTCAAGGGCCGAGCAGATTGATCCTCATGTGGAGTTTCTGGGCAAAAACACCAGGGACTTCAATTTTCTTTCTTTTTTTTAAGATTTTATTTATTTGACAGACAGAGATCACAAGTAGGCTGAGAGGTAGGCAGAGAGAGGAGGAAGAAGGCTCCCTGCTTAGCAGAGAGCCTGATGCGGGGCACGATCCCAGGACCCTGAGACCATGAACTGAGCCGAAGGCAAAGGCTTAAACTACTGAGCCACGCAGGTGCCCCAGTGACTTCAATTTTCTATGTGTAAGGCAGAATGCTGCCTTGTGGCTCCAGAATTCCTTATCAAGAGGGCTTGGGGGCTACCAGGGTGAGGTTGGAATTGTATACACAAGCTATGGTTCAATTCAGTGCCAAGCGGGAATCAGTTCCAATGTGCAGCAGCTGATTAGAGATATCCATCACTTGAGTAAGGACGGATGTCAGATGTTTGCTCACACTGGAGTTTGTGTCTATGATGACCTACAAATGGAGGGGTGTTTTCAAGAGGCCATGGAGGATTTCCCACATGAATGCTTGTGAGATGCTCTAAACAGCAAGGATTTCTTCCACTGGGCAGGTGGAGCCTGGATTTTTTGCTCCAGGGATCCCTATGTGGAAAGTTTGGGGAGAAGAGCTCTCCCGCATACATACCTGGAAAGCACACCTCCATTGACTATTGCAGCTGAGGAGCATGGCAGGTTCATTCTGGGGAGAAATACCAAGTGCCTTGAGTTGACACCGAGTCTCATGAAGATGGGTCAGAATGCTGGATTGTTACCAGCGAGATCTTAGAATGTGCTGGTGGCTAACGTGCCATGCAGGAGTCTCCTACACTGATGGTTTGGCATGGGTCAAAGAGAACGGTTTCCTTATGGGGACAGAAGATGTTCTGTTGTGTCCCTCAGGGACCACATGTTGTATCAAAAGTTGGTATTCCAGAACAGGTCCCTCAGGACAGACGCCTGAAAACCTAATCTAGGGTTCCAATGAGGTCCTCGAGGCATGTCAGGTTCAATCTTCTGACTCAGGACCATTGGCTTGGCTGTCTGCCTGATGTAGGTGATCAGCGTGTTTCAGACTGTGAATTTGTGTCCGGATCAGACGCCAGTCTTATGGTGGGCTCTGGGGCCTTGCAGGTTTCTCCTTATCTGGAAGGTTTAAGCAAGTGTAATAGGTACAGTTTCCTTGGGGATGACAGGCAGAGTCCTGTGGTGTTGCTCCAGTGACCCCATCCTGGAGAGCATGTGAGCCATGGTTTTGGGAGGGAAGTCTGCAAACACAAAATTGGTTAAGGTTAGTGGCGAGGTTCTCAGAGGCCCAATGCAGAGACCTGGAGGGTAGCTGGTCAGGAACTGTGATTAGGGTGACTGGAAGGCGGTTGCCCAGGCTTCTCTATCTGGATTGTTTGTTCAGGATGGCCTCGGAATGCAGTTGTGGTCTCATGGGTCCATGGGAGATTTTTCCTCTCTAAGGATACACGTGGCTCCCCATAATTTGGTGGCTTTTTCGGGGAAAGGTAAAGTGTTTTTTTGCATCATAGGGGTGCCCAATACCAGGGATTCCTGATACGGGATGTCTGTCTCTTGGCCTGGAAAATCCCACCAAGGGTTAGGATTTGGGCCTAGGTGTGAACCAGGTCTGAAAAGCGGGATCCTGGTGGTGCCACTGAGAGGGCTTGGTTGAAAGCACACTCAGGCCGAGGGTCACAATGCCTGTTTGTTCCCAGGGCGGCCGTCAGGAGTGGGCTTGGTCTCATTGGCTATGCAGCTGTCTCCCACTTTGAGGTTTGGACACCCATCCCAATACCCAGGTTTCTTGCCATGGGGAAGGAGGAGTTCTCTATGTGCTTCAGGTTCCCCCAGTGGCAGGGATTCCATCAAAAGTCTGGCTGTAAGGTGCCTGAATACCAAGGATGGGTAGAGATGACGGACTTGTGTCATGGTGGATTTCACATGACGGAATGGGGCCCGCTCTCTGGATTGCTGACACTAGGTCGGGATTCAGGCTCTGTCAGACACAGCACTAGTGGCCAGGGAAGCCTATAAACTGGGGTTCCCTCGAGGTCTGAGCAAATTGATTCTCATATGGGTTTTCTGGGCAGACTCACCAGGAACTTCTTTCATGGGGAAGGCAGAATGCTGTGTTGTGGCTCTAGAATTCCTTATCAAGAGGCCTTTGATACCAGTAGGGTGAGGATAGAATTGTAAACACATACTACTGATCAACTCAGTGCTAAGCCGAAGGCAGTTCCAACATGCAGCAGCTTATTCGAGATATCTAGCACCTGAGTAACGGTGGCAGTCAGATATTTAGTCACACTGGAGTTTGTGTCTATGATGACTGGGAAATGGAGGGGTGGCGTCAAGAGGTCATGGAGGATTTCCCATGCCGAGCCTTGTGAGATGCTCCAAACAGCAATGTCCTTCTCCTGGACAGGTGGAGTCTGGTTTGCTTGCTCCAGTGTCCCCCATGTGGAAAGTATGAGTAGGAGAGCTCTCCCATATGGATGCCTGGAAAGCACACCTCCATTGTCCTTTGCAGCTGAGGAACATGACAGGTATATTATGATGGCTCTGGGGCGATGGACCAAGGACTTGAGTTGACATGGAATTTCTTACACATGTGTCACAATACTTATTTGTTAACGGGGAGTTTTTAGAATGTGTTTGTGGCTAAGGTGCCTTGCAGAATTCTCCTACCCTTAGGGTTTGGTATAGGTCAAAGAGCAAGGTGTCCTTCTGGGGAAAGGAGATGGTCTGTTGTGTGGCCCAGGGACAACATGTTGTATCCTAAGTTGGTATTCCAGAAAAAAAACACTGTGGACAGATGCCTTAAATCTTAATCTAGGATTCCAGTGCATTCCTAGGGGCATGACATAGTGTCAGCCACCCAGACAGCAGGACCCATATGTATCATGTGGGACCGGCCATGTCCCTATACCATCACCTCTACCCATTTTTGGTATTCAGGCATCTGTCCCCAGACCTTTGCTTGAATCCCTGCCAATGGGGGAACCTGAAGCCCAATAGAGAACTCCTCCTTCCCCATGGCATGAATCCTAGCTGTTGGGAAGTGTGTCTAAGCTTCCGAGTGGGAGCCAGCTGCATGGCCAATGAGACCACGCCTACTGATGAGGGCCGCCCTGGCGGTAACAGGCATTGTTACCCAAAACTTGTGTATGCTTTCAAACAAATGCTCTTTGTGCACCTTCAGGATCCCTCATTGCAAGCCTGGTACGCCCCTTGGCCCAAATCCTAACACGTGGTGGGATTTTCCAAGGGCTCAGACCCAGAGCACTTCCTTGAATCCCTGTTCTGGGGCACCCCTAAGATGGAAAACAGCACTCTTCCCTTCCCAGAGAAAGCCACCAATCTATGGGGAGACGCCAGGAAACATTGAAAGGAAAAATCTGCCATGGACCCAAGAGACCACACCTGCATTCAGAGGCCATCCTGGAAACACAATCAAGATACAAAAGCCTGTGCTACCACCCTCGAGTCATCCGATTTATAGTTCCTGATGCGCTGCATTCCATGTCTATGCATTGGGCCTGTGATCACCTCACCACTAACCCTAACCCGAATTTTTGTTTACAGACTTCGCTCTCAAAACCATGGCTCACATGCCCTCCAGGATAGGGTCCCTGGAGCCAGACCACAGGACTGTGCCTGCCATCCCCAAGGAAACTGTGCCCGTCACAGTTGCCCAACATTCCAAATTAGGAGAAACCTGCAAGGCGCCTGAGCCCTGCCCAATATTGTCGGCTGCTCTGGACACAAACGCACAGTCTGAATCACCCTGCTTACCTACATCCAGGCAGACAACCAAATCAATGGTCCTGAGTCAGAAGATTGAAACTGACATACCCCTAGGACCTCATTGGAACCCTAGAATATCTGTCCTCAGTGGCCTGTTCTGGAATACCAATTAATGATACAATGGGTTTTCTCTGAACCACACCCCAGAATATCGCCTGCCCCCAGAAGGAAACCTTGATCTTCGACCTTTGCAAACCCTCTGGGTAGGAGAATCCTGCACAGCACCTTAGCCACCAGCACATTCTATGATCTCCCTGGTAACAATCCAGCATTGTGACCCATCTGCAAGAGATTCCATGTCAAATCAAGGCCTTGGAACTTCACCCCAGCACCACCAGAATGAACCTGTCATGTTCCTCAGCTTCAAAGGTCAATGGAGGTGTGCTTTCCAGGCATCCATGTGGGAGATCTCTGCTACCCATATTTTCCACATGGGGGATCCTGGAGCAAACAAACCAGACTCCACCTGTCAAGGAGAAGGACCTTGTGGTTTGGAGCATATCACAGGCCCCAACATGGGAAATCCTCCATGGGATATAGACGCCACCCATCCTTTCGATGGTCATCATAGACACAAACTCCATTGTGAGCAAACATTTGACATCCACCCTTACTCAGCTGCTGGATATCTTGAATAAGCCGCTGCACATTGGAAGTAGATTTCACATGGCACTGAATTGAACCATAGCTTGTGTTTACAAATCCATCCTCACCCTACTGGTCCCCTAGCCCTCTTGATACGGATTTCTTGAGCCACAACGTAACATTCTGCCTGCTCTATAGAAAGAAGAAGGACCTGGCAAATCTACCCAGAAACCCCACATGAGGATCTTCTGCTTGGCCCTCAAGGGAAACCCAATTTAAAGGGTTCCCTGGCCACTAGTGCTGTGTCTACAGAGCATGAGCCCTGAAATCGTGTAAGCCACACAGAGAGTAGGTTCCATTACCAGCATGTGAGAAAGGCCATGGCCCAAGTCCGTCCTCTCTACACATTTTTGGTATTTAGGCACCTCTCCCCAGACCTTTTCTGGAAACACTTCCAATGAGGGTACCTGAAGAACAATAGAGAACTCTTCTTTCCCATGGAAGGAAGCCTGGCTGTTGGGATGGTTGTCCAACCCTCAAAGTGGGAGCCAGATGCATGGACAATAAGACCATGCACACTCCTGAGGGCTGGCCTCCGCACGAACAGGCATTGTGACCCTCAGCCTGAGCATGCTTTCAAACAAGCCCTCTCAGTTGCACTACCAGGATCCTGCATTGCTTGCCTGGTACGCCCTAGGCCCAAATCCTAACATCTGGTGGGATTTTGCTGGAGCCCAGACCCAGAGGCCATCTCGGGAATCCCTGTTTTGTGGTACCTCTAAGATGGAAAAGAGCAGTCTTCCCTTCTCCTAAAAAGAGACCAATCTATGGACAGCCACCAGGATCCTTAGAGAGGAAAAGTCTCTCATGGACCAATGAGACCACACTTGCATTCCCAACCCATACTGGACACACAAGCCAGATAGAAAACCCTGTGCTACCTCCTTCCAGTCACCCTATTTACTTTTCCTGATGTGTTTCCCTCTAGGTCTATGCATTGGGCCTGTGACCACCACTCCACTAACCCTAACCAAATTTGTGTATGCACACTTCAATCCCCAAACCATGGCTCTCATTCCCTCCAGGATGGGGTCTCTGAGCCACACCACAGGACTGTGCCTGCCATCCCCAAAGAAACTGTTCCCGTCACAGTTGCCCAAACCCTCCATATTAGAAGAAAGCAGCAAGGCGCTTATCCAACCCCTATATCAGCGGCCATTCTGGACGGAAATGCACAGTTGGAAAAAATCTGATCACCTCCATCCAGGAAGACAGCCAAATAAATGGTCCTGAGTCAGAATATTAAACCTGACATGCCCCTAGGACCACATCAGAACCCTCAATTAGGTTTTCAGGAATCTGTCTTCAGGGGCCTGTTCTGGAATGCCAAGTTATGATACAACATTTGGGCCCTGGGCCACAGAAGAGAACATTTCCTATCGCCAGAAGGAAACTGTGCACTTAGAACTGTGCCAATCCCTCAGGGTAGGAGAATCCTGTACGGCACCTTACCCACCAGTACATTAGAATATCTCCCCGGTAACAAACCATCATTGTGGCCTTTCTGCAAAACATTCAATGTCAACTCAAGGCCTTGGTACTTCTCCCCAGAGCCACCAGAATAAACCTGCCATGTTCCTCAGCTGCAATGCTCAATGGAGGTGTGCTTTCCAGGCATCCATGTGGGAGAGATCCGCTATCCAAAGTTTCCACATGGGGGACCCTAGAGCAAACAAACCAGAGTCCATCTGTCTAGTAGAAGGAAACCTTTCCATTTTCAGCATCTCACAAGCCTCAGCATGGGAAATCCTACAGGGCCTCTTGACGTCACCCCTCCATTTGTTGGTCATCATAGACACAAACTCCAGTGTGTGCAATCATCTTAAATGTTTCCCTACTCATGCCCTGGATATCTCGAATAAGACTGCACATTGGAACTTTCTTCGCCTGGCACTGAATATAATCGTGGCTTGGGTTTACAATTCCATCATCACCGTACTTGTCCTCATGCCCTCTTGATGAGAAATTCTGGAGGCACAACGCAGCATCCTGTCTTCCCCATAGAAAAAAGATGTGCCTGGTGAGACTGCCAGAAAACCCCACATGAGGATCTGTCTGCTGGCCCTCAAGGGAACCCCAATTTATAGGTACACTGACCACTACTGCTGTGTCTGAGAGAGCCTGAGCCCCGACCTCTTGTCGGGGAAAAGCCAGGCCCATATTCAGCATGTGAGACCAGAGATGGCCCACGTCCGTCATCTCTACCCATCCTAAGTGTTCAGTCATCTGTCCCCAGAACTTTGCTGGAATCCCTGCCAGTGGGGGAACCTGAAGCACAATAGAAAACTCCTATTTCCCCAAGGCAGGAAACGAGGCTTTTAGGATGGGTTTTCAACCCTAAGAGTGGGAACCAGGTTCATGGCCAATGAAACCACGCCCACTCCTGAGGGCCGCTCTGGGGACAAACAGGAATTGTGACCCTCAGCTTGAGCATGCTTTCAAGCCAGCCCTCTCATTTGCACCACCAGGATCGGGCTTTGAAGGCCCGGCATGCCCCTAGACACAAATCCTAACCCTTGGTGGGATTTTTCAGGTGCCCAGACCCAGAGCCCATCACTGGAATCCCTATTCTGGGGCAAACATAAGTTGGAAACCATCACTCTTCCCTTCCACGAAAAAGCCACCAAATTACAGGAAGACAGCAGGTTCCATGGGAAATGTCTCCCATGAACTCATGAGACCACATCTGCATTCCGAGGCCATCTTGGACACAGAATCCAGATATAAAAGCCTGTGCTACTGCTTTTGAGGCACCCTAATTACAGTTCCTGATGAGCTGCCCACCAGGTCTATGCATTGGGCCTGCAATCACCTCGCTATTAAACCTAACCTGAGTTTTATTTGCAGACTTCTCTCCCAAAACCATGGCTCACGTGCCTTCCAGGATGAGGTCTCTGCAGCCACACCAGAGGGCTGTGCTGGCCATCGCAAAGGAACCTGTGGGTGTTACATATGCCCAAACCCTCCAGTTTAAAAGAAGCATGCAAGGACCCTGAGCCCATCCCAATATTGGAGGCTGGTCTAAATGCAAATGTGCGTCTGAAACCCCCTGATCACCTCTATCAAGGTAGACACCCAAGGTAATGGTCCTGAGTCAGAAGATTGAACCTGACATGCTCCTAGGACCTCATTGGAACCGTATATTAGGTTTTCAGGCATCTTTCCTCAGAGGCCTGTTCTGGAATAACAACTTAGGATACAACATATGTTCCCTGAGCCACACAACAGAACATCTCCTGTCCCTAGAAGAAAACTCTGCCCTTCGACCTGTGTCAAACCCTCAAGGTGCGAGAATCCTGCATGGCCCCTTAGCCACCAGCACATTCTAAGATCTCCTTGGTAACAAACTAACATTGAGACCCATAAGCAAGAAATTCCATGTGAAGTCAAGTGAATTCTCCAGCCACATCACAGCATTCTGCCATCCCCATAAAAAGAAGAAGTGCCTGGTGAGTCTGTCCTGAAACCCCACTTGAGGACCAATCTGCTCGGCCCACAAGGGAACCCGATTTATAGGCTGCTTTGGCCACTAGTTCTCTGTCTGACAGAGGCTGAGCCCCTACTTAGTGCCCTCCTCCTAGAGAGCCCGGCCCATACACAGCATGTGAGACCGGTCATGGCTCACATCCCTCATCTCTACCCATCCTTGTTATTCAGGCATCTCTCCCCAGTACTTTCCTGGAATCCCTGCAAATTGAGGTGTTAGGGTCCATAATCAAAGAAGCAGGACTGATAAAAAGCGAAGGTAAAGCAAAATGTTATTTCATTCCAAGCATCGAGAATCAAACTGACCAGTCAGGGCCGTCTCTTGCAAAGAGGCGACCCCTACGAGCTTTACAGACTAACTTTTATAGAGGTAGTTTAGCCAGGCTATACACAGGTAGCCAACGATATAGCAGTACACAGAGAATACTGCACATGCATGGTATGTATGCCTCACACAGAAAAAAAAATGCTAAGTAACACACGTGTGCCCAACTGTATTTCAATTTACCCTAGGAGATATATGCATGCCCCACTAATTGGATGTCTTCATGTGGCCTGACTCGCCCTTGTATCTAGGCGCTGCAATTAAGTTTCTCTGGGAGGGGCAGGGTCAATCTAAGTTTAGTGCATAGGGTCAATCTAAGTTCAATACGTAAACACAAAATGATGCCCTCTGGTCAACCGGGCCCTTACATTCCCTCTTTTCTTTGGAGATTAGTCAAATCCTTGACTTTTCATCCAGTTCTATGTTCTCTGTTTGTAAGGGGTTATATTGAGCATGTAAGTCTAACATTTTGATCACTCTAGTTTTCTTTTGTACAAATGACACTAGTGCACAGTCAGCTGATGAGTTAGCCATTTACCGCTTCATCTAATTTCCTACCTATCCTTTACATAAACAGGTAACAATAAGAGCAACAATAAACTCATAGTCTTTTGAGTCTTAGCTTTAGTCAATGGTCAGCGGGGTCCATTGGCTGAGGCTTCCACCTCTGGGGGGCATATACATCCTCAGCTCGCTTGACGTGACCCTTGTGAATCCAGGCCCTGATGCCTTATACTTTTGTTGCTGTGGTGGTGGTTAGGATAACAGTAATCAGTCCCATTCAGTGAGGCTCCACGTTCTCCACTTGATAGTGATGTATCCAATCCAATTCCTTGGGTTGGTAAGGATGTGGTTCCACCTCCTTCTCCATCCTAGAGTGGGCAGTCTGGATCCCGGTATGTGTTTTTTTTTTGTTGTTGTTTTGTTTTTTTGACAGACTGCAGTGACTGGAGTAGAGACTGATAAGTAATTTCTGTCAGGGCAACCTTTGTAGCCGAGGAAAGAGTGGGGGGGAAGTCTCCCAAACATTAATTCAAATGGGGTCACCTTGTTTAAATAGGGTGTATGTTATTCCCTGAGGAGGGCGAAGGAAGGAGATCCACCAATCCACCGCCAGTCTCCAGAATTAGCTTTGTCGAATTCTCTTTAAGAGTCCGGTTCATTCTCTCTACTTGCCCGGAACTCTGGGGCCGGTAGACACAATGTAGTTTCCAATTTGTGCCCACGGCCTTGTCCAATGTATGTGACACTGAGCTCACAAATGCAGGGCCATTGTCTGACCCAATTGCGAGAGGCAGCCCAAACCTAGTAATTATTCCTTATAGTAACCTTTTTTTGCATACCACTCCTGCCATCTCACGTTTAGTGGAAAAAGCCTCTACCCAGACTGAAAAGGTATCTACAAAAACTAACATATACTTGTGCCCATATTTTAGAGGTTTCATTTCTATAAAATCAATTTCCCAATAAATTTCTGGTTCCTTGCCTCTTTCTCTTTTCTCTCTTCCAATTCTAGTTCCTCCCACCTCAACTGCCTGGCATTGAGCACATCTATCAACTACATCCTGAAACATATGCCCTAATTTATAAACCTGGAATTGCTTGCCTATAAGGTCTTTGGGTTTGTGTATGCCGAAATAAGCACCCTGATGTATCTGGTCCACTATCTTCTTACCTAGTCTTCGAAGAAGAATTAATTTTTTCTTTTAGTCTTAGCCCACTCTCCTTCATAGTCTAATTTACCCCATTTTGGTAAATAGTTTAAATCTTCCTCTGAATAGTCCGGTTTTTCTGGTAGGGCTAGAGCCCGGAGTGTAACAAGCTCTTGCACTGTTTCTCAGGCTGCTTGCTTTTTAGCTTGGTCTGCTAAGTGGTTTCCTTTTGAAATCAGATCAGTCCCCTTTTGGTGTCCTGGGCTATGTGGAAGGGCTTGGTAACATCTGGGTTGGCCAATGCTCGGGCACTCATTAAGGCTGTTTGTAATTCCTGAAATTCTCCTTCTGCCTCAGCTGTCCACTCTATTATAGTGAGCCCTCCTCTTGCCAGTTCATAGAGAGGTCATGAAATCGCCACAAACCGCGGTATCCACAGCCTACAGTAGCCCACTGTCCCAAGAAACTCCCTCACTTGTCGGGATGTGGTGGGGCAGGCGTATCGGGTGATCACCTGTTTCCTGGTCTCTGAAAGTGAATGCACTCCCTCGTGGAGATCAAAGCCTTTAAGTGGCATGGCTCTGACAGAGCTGTGCTTTCTTCACTGACACCCAATACCCCTTTTCATGCAGAGTCTGTAAGAGAGCTCTCGTCCCCCGCAAACATGACTCATAGTCCTCAGTGGCTACTAGGAAGTCATCAACGTACTGTAACAGAGTGAGTCCTGTGTTGGAGGTTTTGTACTCACGTAAATCCTCATGTAGAGCCTCGTCGAAGATAGTGGGCGAATTTTTGAACCCTTTGGGAAGTCTTGTCCAGGTAAGCTGACCTTGGAATCCTTCCTGTGGGTCAGACTACTCAAAAGCAAAAAGGTGCTGAGAATTCCTTTGCTAAAGAAACACAGAAAAAATGTATCCTTTAGCTCTAAGATGGTATAGACAGTTCATTTGGGGCCCAGGGGAGAGATGAGGGTATAGGGGTTAGGCACCATCAGGTGGATATCTTCAACACATTTATTAACTTCCCGCAAGTCCTGGACCGCTTGGTACTCCCCAGCCTCGGCCTCTTTGACGGGCAGCAAAGGTGTGTTCCATGGAGATTTGTAAGAAACTAGGTCCCCTCTCCTTGGAGGTGATTACTGTTTTCTGATTCCTTCATTTGTTTTGCGGGGAAAGTGGGTACTGCCGAACGTGAACGGCCATAGCTGTCGCCTTTACTTGTATCACAACTGGAGGTTGTCTTTGGCCAAGCCAGAGGACTTCCCTTCTGCCCAGACCTCGGAAAACTCCTCCTGTAGGATTTGGAGAAGGCTCCCCCCACTTTGTTTCCCCTGGTTTTGAGACTGGCTCATAAAAAAGGTATTCATCTACTGTTGCCATAGCACTTGTACAGTGAGTTGTCTCAAGGTTACAGTCATGCATCCTTCTGAGAACGGAATGCCAGCTCTTAACTTGTGGAGGAGATATCTTCCCATCAAGTTATATGGGGCATTAGGGAGGACCAAAAATTGGTGTTTAACTATTCCCGAGGCCAAGTCCTTTCTGTTGCCCATTTATGTTTCTCTGTGCCATTTGCTCCTTGTACCCAGACTTCCTCTCCATGTAGTGTTCCAATAGCTTTAAGTAATAATGAAAATTGGGTTCCCATGTCCACAAAAAAAAAAAAAAAACTGATTTCCCCTCCACTTCAATTTTTACCCGAGGTTTGGTGAAAGGCTCTGAACCATAACCCCTTCAATCTCTGGTGGCAAGCATTGTTGTCTTCCTTTTGGGGCACTCCCAGGCCCAATGTCCTCTTTCCTTACAGTAAGCACACTCATCTGAATCTAAGTCTTTCCACCTGCCTTCTCTGTGCTTAGGCTTTTCCTTCCATTTACTATCCCCTACCCATTGCCTCTCTGTCTCATGCAATTCCAAAACCTTAACCAGTTTTTTTGTCTGTTTTTCATCCTCCTGTGCATCCCTGTTGTTAAACACCTTTTCTGCTATTCCCACTAATTCAGTCAGATTCTTCCCTTCAAATCCTTCAATTTTCTGAAGTTTCCTATATTTGGGGAGACTGACAAAGCAAGATCATGTAAGTGAGCTATCGTGCAACTTTCCTGAAGTTTACCTCAAATTGTTTAGCTTAAGTAAACAAACATTTAAAGACAATCAAATCTAGAATTTAACATCCTTAAAGGTGTGTTATTAAAACATAATTTTTCTCCCTAAAATACCTTCGTTTTCAGAGATAGCCAAATCAGGACTAATTTATTTGAAAAACAAGTCTAGTTTTAACAAGCTTGGCCTAATTATTTACATAAGCTCAGCAATAACAGTGAGGGATCATATAAATCTTTTAGAATCTGCTCTGCTGGAACTTCTCATAATGAATGTCTAGGTTGAACGTAGGATAGCCTCTCCAGGGCAGAAGCCAAGCTACATACTTGCCATCAGACATGCCTACAATACCTGTTGATTTGGGTGAATTTCTTCCTGAGGCCCCCAAAGAAACCTGAGGTTCCTGCACCTTCCAGGAAGTTACATTCTTTATTCTCCTGGTGAGGCAGCTGGGAACTCTGTAAGCAAAGTATCAGGCCAACAGTTCCAAAGGGCTTTACAGTTCCAGGTTTTATAAAGTCAAACTTATTTCCTTTAAGCTGTCTAGTCATATATGAGTCTTTTCTAATATGGCATTCCAGTTAAAGCCATGGTAAAATAAAATAACAAATATTTCCAATGGTGTCCTGTTACAAGGAGAACAGATTCTTACTGAACTTATGCAAATGACTAATCGCCATGTAAGAAAGTATACTTGCTGAGGCCTTTTGATTTCAGAGGGATTTCAGATAGAAAGAGTTGAATACCTTGATTTGGTTAAAAATGACTACATTTTATCTCTGTAAGTTACAGAAAACTTAAGAATAAGTTTCCCTAGAAATATTATAAGACAAATAAAACATTACAGTCTTTCAGTTCACCTAGTCCCATGTTAATAATTCTGGTTTAGTCCGAATGCAGCTTTTACTTCTATAAATTCTTACCCATTTCAGTTCCAGAATTTCAACATATCAAAGACCTGTATTTGTCCTGAAAGTCTCCCATATGAATTTTCTTTGAGACGGAATTTATCTTACAAGAGAATTAAAACAATTACAAATGTCAAAAAATCAGAACAGATATGGTAAAGAGCTGGTGAGATGAGAATTTACAATGTAACTGGCACGAAAATCAGGTTACTTCTGTGACACATAACATTTCCATAATCACAAAATCAAGTGGTGATCCATCATCGTATTCAAACTTTAGGAAATGGATGTCATTTTCCCAAATGTAACCCAAGGTTTACCATTGGTTTAAATCCTATCAACAATTGCTAAAACCTTAGAAAGTTTTAAAACACATGCCTAAATATAATTATGGATGTTAAACACCTGATAAAACAAAACATAGAAAATGAACTTTCTGGGCAGGCAAAGAGAAAACCATAACAGATCAATTAACTTAATAAAACTTTATCTTTTTAAACAGAGAGAAAACCAGCTTTTCTATACCAGTGTCTTTTTTTTTAAGTAAGCAGATAATGAGATTACTAGGTTTCCCTCCCATCATGAATGATGTTGCAGACAAAAGGAGGGGGATCTTTCAGATGCTGTCCTGCTTGCGTCCCTTGCAGGAACTTAGGTGCGTCTTAGCTAAGGTCTGTCCGTATAAACCCCGGACCAGGACACTCTGTGGAGTAGATGACTGTTATGCCATATGACGCCCCACGAGACTCTGGGTGCAGCCCACTCAGACTCCGTAGTGGACGTGGAGCCATACCGACATATTCACACAGTCAGGTACTTTTCAGATTCAAACTTTTACATATCTTCTACTTTATATGTACAGAGTTGCTTTTCTCATTTCCATCAGTCTTAATTACACTTAAGAGAATTTTGTACTCTTAGAAATACCTGAACCTCTACTGAAGACTAAATATAAACCAATTGTAAGTTAGTACAACAGAATTCTTTAGATGGCAAATTTATCAATCAGTTAAGCACAGAACGTGTTCACCAGCAGATTTCAAAAGGACAAACTCAGTTCCAGCAGCCAACGCTCTAGCATTTTATCCCATTTGGTTAAAATCTACATGTCCAACAAATTTTTTTTTTAAAGATGTTATTTATTTATCAGAGAGAGAGAGGGGGAGAGAGCGAGCACAGGCAGACAGAATGGCAGGCAGAGGCAGAGGGAGAAGCAGGCTCCCTGCCAAGCAAGGAGCCCGATGTGGGACTCGATCCCAGGACGCTGGGATCACGACCTGAGCTGAAGGCAGCTGCTAAACCAACTGAGCCACCCAGGCGTCCCCATGTCCAACAAATTTAATTCAATTAGTCATTCAAGCAACCCTTCAGAGTTTCAGGTTACCAAAGACTTCGGAAGCCACTTTAACAATTACCCATTAAAACCTTGAGACAGACAAATAACCATCTCCATGTCAGATGCCATGCTCTCTGGCCATCAAGGGGGAGGGGCTATGCAGTCCACGTTGGGCCAGAAAAGGCAAGGAATTACCCAAAACAAAGGGAGTTTCTGCAGCTTCTTGGGAATATTCCTTAAAGTCTCTGTCTCGAGGTTGGTTCATCCTGCAACTGGCATCCTGCAGTGCCAGTTCTGCTTATCAAAAGTGGCCCACTAGGCACTATATTCCACGCCGGCTCCAATGAGCCAGTATTGGGCACCTTAACCCGGCATTCACTAACCCCAGTTAACACCAGTCTTAGCCCTTAACACACAAAATGAGTGAGCGAGAACACTAACATCTATTATAAAGAATGGAGAGATGAAAGTCCGAGTCCCCTTGCTCTCTGTTTTGCCCATTCCTTCAATCATAACAAACAACACACAGACAACAAAAGGACCAGGCAAAGACAACCGCAGGCCCAAGGATTCTTACCCATAACCTGCCACTGGTGGGGGCTTCATCCCCCAACCACCTAGGGGGACTCAAACTCCTCAACACCCAGGGGGACTCGAACCCCCAACCTCACAGGGGGACTCGAACCCCCCATTTGTCTAATAGCAGAAGGATGGGGCATCCCCGCATCCACTCCAGCCCTCGGGCATATAGCTGCGTCCATCGTCTCCCTGGTGGGCCATACACTGGAGCTCTAACCAGACAGACAGATAGGATCCCGTGATCTTACTTCTGGAGGCTTTTCCCAAAAATTCCGATGCTGGCTCAGTTCTCGTCATTTGAATCCGGGTGCCCCCTCCAATGTTAGGGTCTGTAATCAAAGGAGCGAGACTGATGCAAAATGAAGGTCAAGCAAAGCTTTATTTCACACCAGCATTGAGAATCAAACTGACTGGTCAGGGACATCTCTTGCAAAGAGTCGACCCCTCCCAGCCTCACAGACTAACTCTTATAGAGGTATTTAGCAGGGAAAACACACATGGCCAATGAGTTTGCAATACACAGAGAACACTGCACAGTCATGCTAAATCACCACACACAGGAAAAATAAATGCTAGGTAACTCACGGGTGCCCAAATGTATTTCAATTTACCCTAGTAGATATATGCTTGCCCCTCTGATTGGATGTCTTCACCTGGCCTGAACCGCCCTTGTATCTAGGCTTTGCAAGTAAGTTCTTCTGGGAAGGGCGGGTCAATCTAAGTTTAATGCATAGGGTTAATCTAAGTTCACTACATAAACACAAAATGACTCCCTTTGGCCAGCCAGACCCTTACAGGGGAGGCTTAAGCACCATAGAGAACTTCTTCCAGATGGCAGGAACCTGTCTGTTGAGATTGGTGTCCAATACTCAGAGTGGGAGCCAGCTGTATGGCCAATGAGACCACACCAAATCCTGAGGGCAGCCAAGAGAGAACTGCTCTTTCCCCATGTCAGGAAATCTAGCTGTTGGGATGGGTGTCCAACCTTCAGAGAAGGAGCCAGCTGCATGGGCAATGAGACCATTCCCACTCCTGAAGGGTGTCCTGGGAACAAACAGACATTGTGACCCTCAGTCTGAGCATGCATTCAAACAAGCCCTCTCAGTTGCACCCCCGGGATCCTTCATTGCAGGCCTTGTAGGCCCCTAGGCCCAAATCCTAAGCCTTGGTGGGAATTTCTTGGTGTCCAGACCCACAGCCCGTCTCTGGTATCCCTGTTGTTGGGCACCCCTAAGATGGAAAACAGCACTCTTCCCTTTCCTGAAAAAGCCACCAAACTATGGGGAGCCTCCAGGATCCTTAGAGACGAAAAAATCTCACATGGACCCATGAGACCACATATGCATTCTGAGGTCATCCTAGACAGACAATCCCAATAGAAAAGTCTGTGTTACTGTCTTCCAGTCACCATAATTACATTTCCTGATGAGCTGCCTTTCAGGTTTACGCACTGGGCCTGTGATCGCCTTGCCACTAACCATAACCCTATTTGGGTTTTCAGACTATTCTCACAAAACTATGGCTCATATGTGTTCCAGAATGGGGTCTCTGGTGCCACAGCACAGGACTGTGCCTGCCATCCCCAAGGAAACTGTTCCCGTCACAGTTGCCCAAACTCTCTAGATTAGGATAAACCTGAAGGGCCCCTGAGCTCACCCCAATATGAGAGGCAGCTCTGGATGCAAAAGCCCAGTCTGAAGCACCCTGGTCACCTCCATCCAGGCAGACAGCCATGTCAAAGGTCCTGAGTCAGAAGATTGAAACTGTTATGCCCGTACGACCTCATTCGAACCTGAGATTAGGTTTTCAGGCATCTGTCCTCAGGGGCATGTTCTGGAATACCAACAGATGACATGTGGTCCCTAAGCCTCACAACAGAACATCTCCTGTCCTGAGAAAGAAACTGTGCTCTTCGACATGTGCCAAACCCTCAGGGTTGGAGAATCCTGCATGGCAACTTAGCCACCAACATATTCTAAGATCTGTCTCATAACAAACCAGCATTGTGGCCCATCTTCAAGAGATTCCATGTCACCTCAAGGCCTTGGTCCTTCACCAGAGGCACCAGAACGAACCTGCCTTGTTCCTCAGATGCAATGCTCAATGGAGTTGCGTTGTCCAGGCATCCATACGGGAGAGCTCTACTACCCAAACTTTCCACATGGAGGACCCTGGAGCAAACAATCCAGACTCCACCATTCCAGGAGACGGAAACGTTGCTATTTGGAGCATCTCACAAGGCTCAATGTGGGAAATACCCTATGGCCTCTTGACGCCACCCCTCCATTTGTCAGCCATCAAGACACAAACTCTAGTGTGAGCAAACATCTGACATCTGCCCTTATTCAGGTGCTGGATCTCTCGAAAAAGATGCTTCATATTTGAACTGCTTTCTTCTTGGCACTGAATTGAACTATAGCTTGTGTTTACAATTCCATCCTCACCGTACTGGTCCCCAAGGCCTCTTGATATTGAATAATGGAGCCACAACGCAGCATTCTCCCTTCCCCATAGAAAGAAGAAGTGTCTCCTGAGTCTATCCAGAATTCCCACAAAAGGATCATTCGGCTCAGCTCTCGAGGGAACCCCGATTTGTAGGCTGCACTGGCCACTAGTGCTTTTTCTGACAGAATCTGAGCCTAGACCTACTGTCAGCCACCCAGAGAGCAAGGCCCCATATCTAGCATGTGGGACTGGCCATGGCCCAAGTCCGTCATCTCTACTCACCCTTGTTATTCTGGCTTCTTTCCCTAGACTTTACTGGAATCCTTCCAATGGGGGAACCTGAAGCACAATAGAGAACTGCTCCTTCCCAAGACAGGAAAGCTGGCTGTTGGGATGGGTGTCCAACCCTCAAAGTGGAAGCCAGGTGTATGGCCAATGAGCCAAGGCCCTATCTTAGGGTCGCCCTGGACACAAACAGGCATTGTGATCCTCAGCCTGAGCATCCTTTCAAACAAGCCCTCTCAGTGGCACCACCAGGATCCTGCATTGCAGGCCTGGTATGCCCCTAGGCCCAAATCCTATCCTTTGGTGGGATATTCCAGGCACCCAGACTCAGAGCCTGTCCCTAGAATCCCTGTTTTGGGCACCCCTAAGATGGAAAACAGCACTCTTCAGTTCCCTAATAAAGTAATCAAACTATGGTGAGCAGCCAGGATCCTTAGAGAGGAAAAGTCTCCCATGGACCCGTGAGACCACACCTAAATTCTGAGCCCATCCTGGACACACAATCCAGATAGAAAAGCCTGTGCTATCGACTTTCAATCACCCTAATTACAGTTCCTGACGAGCTTCCCTCAACGTCTACAGATTGGGCCTGTGACCACCTTGCAACTAACACTAACCCGAATTTTTGTTTGCAAACTTGTCTCCCAACAACATGACTCTCATGCCCTCCAGGATGGGGTCTCTGGAGCCACACCTCAGGACTGTGCTTGAAATCCCCAAGGAAACTTTACCCATCACATTTCCCCAAACCCTCCTGATTAGGAGAAACCTCCAAGGTCCCTGATCTCACCCCAATATTGGAAGGCACTTTGGACACAAATGCACAGTCTGAAACACCCTGATCACCTACATCCAGGCAGACACCCAGGTCAATGTTCCAGAGTCAGAAAATTGAACCTGATGTGAACCTAGGACATCATAGGAACCCTAGATTATGTTTCCGGCATTTGACCTCAGAGGCCTCTTCTGGAATACCAAGTTAGGATACAACATATGGACCCTGAGCCACACAACAGAATATCTCCTGTCCCAAGACGGAAACTGTGCACTCGACCTGTGTCAAACCCATAGGGTAGGAGAATCCCTCATGGCACCTTAGCCACCAGTACATTCTAAGACCTACCGGGTAACAAACCAGTATTGGGACCCATATGTAAGAGATTCCATGTCAACTCAAGGCCTTGGTACTTGGCCCCAGACTCACCATTACGAACCTGTCATGTTTGTCAGCTGCAATGGTCATTGCACTTGTGCATTCCAGGCATCCATGCTGAAGGGCTCTGCTACCAAATATTTCCACATGGGGGACCCCAGAGCGAGCAAACCAGACTCCACCTGTCCAGTAGAAGGAAACCTTGCTATTTGGAGCATCTCACAAGCCTCAGCATGGGAAATCCTCCATGGCTTCTTGATGCCACCTCTTTATTTGTTGGTCACCATAGACACAAATTCCAGTGTGAGCAAACATCTTTCATCTGCCCTTACTCAAGTGCTGGACGCCTTGAATGAATTGCTGCACATAGGAACTGCCTTCTTCTTTGAACTGAATTTAACCCTAGCTTGTGTTTACAATTCCACTCTCACCCTACTGGTCCCAAAGCCCTCTGGATAGGGAATTATGGAGCCACAACACAGCATTCTTCCATTCCCATAGAAAGAAGTGGTGGTGGTAAGACTGCCCAAAAAACCCACATGAGTATCATCTCTTCGGCCCTCGCGGATCCCTGAATTTAGGCTGACCTGGACACCAGTGCTGTGTCTGACAGACCCTGAACCCGACCTCGTGTCAGCCAGCCAGAGAACAGGGCCCATATCCAGCATGTGAGACTGGCCATGTCCCAGTCCATCCTCACTACCCATCCTTGGTATTCGGGTTTCTGTTTCCAGACATTTGCTGGAATCCCTGACAGTCGGAGAACCTGAAGCCCAAGAGAGGACTGCTCCTTCCCATGGCAGGAAAGCTAACTGTTGGGATGGGTGTCCAACCTTCAGAGAAGGAGCCAGCTGCATGGGCAATGAGACCATTCACACTCCTGAAGGGTGTCCTGAGAAAAAACAGGCATTGTGATCCTCAGTCTGAGCATGCTTTCAAACAAGCCCTCTCAGTTGCACCACTAGGATCCCGCATTGCAGGCCCGGTACGCCCCTAGGCCTAAATCCTAACTGTTGGTGGGAATTTCTTGGCACCCAGACACAGAGCCCATCTCTCTAATCCCTGTTTTGGAGCCCCCCTAAGATGGAAAACAGCACTCTTCCCTTCCCCGAAAAAGCCACCAAACTATGGGGATCTACCGGGATCCTTAGAGAGGAAAAACTCCCATGGGCCCATGTGACCACACCTCCATTCTGAGGTCATCCTGGACACACAATGCCAATAGAAAAGGCTGTGCTACCGTCATTGTGTCACCCTTATTACAGTTCCTGATGAGCTGCCCTCTAGGTCGACGCATTGGGCTGTGATTGCAATGCCACTAAGCCTAAACCTAGTTTTTGTTTGCAGACTTCTCTCCCAAAACCATGCCTCACATGTCCTCCAGGATGGGGTCTCTGGAGCCACACCACACGACTGTGACTGCCATCCCCAAGGAAACTTTGCCCATCACATTTGCCCAAACCCTCCAGATTAGGAGAAACCTCCAAGGCTACTGATCCCACCGCAATATTGGAAGCGGTTCTGGATGCAAATGCACAGTCTGAAACACCCAGATCACCTATATCCAGGCAGACACCAAAGTCAATGATCCTGAGTCAGAAAATTGAACCCGACATGCCCCTAGAACATCATTTGAACCCAAGAAAAGGTTTTCAGACATCTGTCCTCAAATGGCTGTTCTCTAAAACCAACTTATGATACAACATCTGTTCCCTGAGTCACTCAACAGAACATCTCCTGTCCCTAGAAGGAAATTCTCCCCATTCCAATGGCTCCATGGACACAAACCACCATTAGGACCCATCCGCAGGAGAGTCCATTTCAACTCATGCCCCTCAGTTGCTCCCACAAAGCCAGGAGATCGAACATGTCTTGTCACTAGGAGACAATTCAATGCGAGGTGGGCTACCCAGGCATACATCCTTAGAACCGTGCTCTGGAGGCATTCTGTATGGGACGTCCTGGAGCCATCCAACAGGTCTCAATTGTCCCAAAGAAGGAATCCTTGCGGTTTGGAGAATCTCACAAGTCCCATCGTCGGAAAAACTCCATGGCCTCGTGATGCTACCTGCCCTTCATGAAGGGGCCATCATGGACAGAAACACCAAACTGAGCCAACGTCTGATCCTCTCCCTGACTTCAGATGCATGAGATCTCTATTCAACTCTGCAGAGGGTGCCTTCCGTGCCCTTGCCCTGAAACCTAAGCCTAGCTTGTGTTCTCAGACTTCCGTCCTCACACTCCTGGCCCAGAAGTGCTCCAGTTTGGCAGTACTGGAGCCACAATGCAGCACTCTGCCTGTCCTCCAGACGAGATCGGGCGTGTCCAGGGTGGTATGGCCGCAGACTGCCTGCCCTCCAGAAGAAAAATGTTACCCTCTGGGGCTACCCAGAAATGCCAAGGGACTATCAACCTGCACGTCACTAGACTCTACCCCAATTATACAGTCTAATCCTGAGCACTAATGCCCTGTCTGACACAGCCTGAACCCGGACTCCCGACCGATGCCCAGACAGCTGGCCTCACATGGAGCACTTTAGACACACCATGGACTTAGGTCCACATCTCTTCCCAACTTCGTTTTTCAGGCTTCGGAACCTAGACCTTATCTCCAATCATTGCCCAGGGGTGAACGTGGTGCAGAAATCAGAACTCATCCTTCCCCATGGCAAGAAATATTGTGGATGTCATGTTGTCCAACATTCAGTGTAGGAGAAAACAGCACGGCCCATGAGGCCCTGCCCAATCTTGAGGGCAGCGTTCGGCACAAACAGGCATTGTGACCTTCAGCGTGAGCGAGCCCTGTTCTCAAGTAAGGCCTCTCAGCTGCTGGACCAAGAGCACGCTTATGGGGCTTGCCGAGCCCCTAGGCCCCATTCTTAACCAGAGTCCGGGCTGTCAAGTCGCCACTTCCCAGGGCTCTGCTCTAGAATCCCAATTTGGTGAGACAACAAAGGTTTAAAAACAACAACAAAAACAAAAACAAAAAACAAAACAAAACAAAAAACACGTCCCACAAAATGCACCCAAACTCTTGGGATCAAGCCAAATCCCCACAGAGGGACACTCGTCCAAGGCCCTTGAGGCCACCCCGACATTCCACGCCCATCGTTGACACAAAATCCAGAGTCAAAAGCCTGAGCAAGCGCCTCACACTCTCCATTTGTTCATATCCCGAAGAGTTCTCCTCACAGTCTGTAGATCAGGTCTGCCATACCTACATCCCCAAACCTAAGCTGAGTTTGTGTTTTCAGACTTCTGTCCCTACAGCCCTGACAAAACACCCTCCATGCTGGGGCCCCTGATGCCACAACTCAGGACTTTGCCTATCCTCTCCAAGGGAATTCTGCCCATTCCATTGGGAACAACCGTACAAATTAGGAGAAACCTCCCAAGTCCCCGAGACCATCCCAATAGTGTTGGCCGGCTGCCCAGGACAAACAGGTGTGATCTGATACCAGCTGAGCAACAGCCTCCATTCAGAACCGTAGACAGATGTCCACAAAGAAGAAGATTGAACCAGATAGGACCATAGGCCCTAACCGGATCCATTGCTTTGGTTTCCAGGCATCTATCCTCAGAAGCCTGTTTTCCAATACCAGCATATGGCTGTTTCTTGAGGCACCCATCAGAACAAATCTCGTCTCCACATGGAAAACTTGTGGGTTGGAGCTGTGTCAAAACCTCCGGTTAGGAGAATCCTTCAGGGCCTCGGTGCTACCACCCCATTCCAAGGACTGCATGGACACAAACCCACATTAAGACCCATTTGCAGGAGAGTTCATTTCAACTCAACCTCCTCGCTTTCTCTACAAGATCCCATCTATTGAACCTGTCTTGTCACTAGGAGACAATTGGAATGTGAGGCGGGCTGCCCAGGCATATATCCTTAGAACCATGCTCTGGAGTCATTCCATATGGGGCATCCTGGAGCCTTCCAACAGGTTTCAATTGTCCCGCAAAAGGAATCCTGGCTGTTTGGAGCATTTCAAAACTCCCATTGAGAAAAATCTCCATGACCTCATGTTGCCCCGTCCCCTTCATGAAAGGGCCATCATGGACAGAAACACCAAACTGAGCCAACGTCTGATCCTCGCCCTGTCTTCTGTTGCACGGAATCCCGATTCATCTCTGCAGAGTGTGCCTCCTGTGCCCTTGCCCCGAAACCTAAGCCTCTCTTGTGTACTCAGACTTCCATCCTCACACTCCTGGCCCACAAGCCCTCCAGTTTGGGAATTCCACAGCCACAGTGCAGCCCTCTGCCTGACCTCCAGAAGAAAAACGTTGCCCTCTGGGGCTACTCAGAAACTCCAAATGATTATTAACCTGCACGCCACTCGATTGTAACTCAATTATACAGCATACTTTGGGCACTAATGCCCAGACTGACAGCCTGGGCCCGACATTCCCGACTGACACCCAGACGGCTGGTCCCACACTGAGCACATGGGACCCACCATGGCCTTAGGTCTTCATCTCTTCCCAACCTAGCCTTCTGGGTTCTGAACCTAGACCTTAACTCCAAACAATGCCCAGAGGTGAACGTGATGCAGAAATCAGAAATCCTCCTTACCCATGGCAATAAACCTTGTGGTTGTCATGCTGTCCAACATTCAGTGTAGGAGAAACAAGCATTCACCATGAGACCCCGCCCATGATTGAGTGCTGCGAGGGCATAAACACGCATTGTGACCCTCAGCGTGAGTCCTGTTCTCAAGTAGGTCCTCTCAGTGGATGAACCATTAGACATCATATAGGCTTACCATGCCCCTAGGCCCCCATTTTTAACCAGAATTCTAGTTGTCCAGTCACTTCGCCCCAGGGCTCTGCTCTGGAATCCCTTTTTTGGTGGGACACCTGAGATAAAATAACAAAACAGACTGCTCCCATCCCACAGAATTACCACAAACTCTTGAGATCCGGCCAAATTCCCAGAGAGGAAGACTTGTCCATTGCCCATAGGCCACCGGGATATTCCACGGCCATCGGTGACACAATATCAAGAGACAAAAGCCTGAGCAAGCTCCTCACACTTGACCTTTGTTCATATCCCGAAGAGTTCTCCTCACGGTCTGTAGATCAGTCCTGCCATTCCTAAGACCCAAAACCTAAGCCGAGTTTGTGTTTTCAAACAACTGTCCCCTCAGCCCTGGCCCACACACCCTATAGGGTCAGGCCCCTGGAGTCAAACCTGAGGACTGTACCTGTCCTCTCCAAGGGAATTCTGCCCATTCCATTGGCCACAACCCTACAAATAGGATAAACCTCCAAAGTTCCCGAGGCCATCCCAATAGTGTTGGCTGTCCGGGACAAACAGGCGCAATCTGAGCCCATCTGAGCACCTACCTTTACTCAGACCTGGAGACAGATGTCCCCAGTGGTAAACTGGAAGGAACAGGCCCCTAAGCCCTAATCGGATCCATTGCTTTGGTTTCCAGGCATCTCTCCTCAGAGGCCGGGATTCCAATACCAGCATATGGTTGTTTCTTGAGGCACCCATCAGAAAAAATCTCGTTTCCACATGGGAAACTTGTGCATTGGAGCTGTGTCAAAGCCTCTGGTTAGGAGAACTTTTCAGGTCCTTAGTGCCATCGCCTCATTCCAAGGTCTCCATGGACACAAACCCACATTAGAACCCATCTGCAGCAGTGTCCATTTCAACTCAACCACCTCGGTTTCTCCCTCAATTCCAACAGATCTAACCTGTCTTATCACTGGGACACAATTGGAATGGGAGGCCGGCTGCCCAGCCATCCATCCTTAGAACCATGCTCAGAATCATTCTGTATGGGAAGTCCTGGAGCCAACCAACAGGTCTCAATGGTCCCGCAGAAGAATCTTTGCCGATTGGAGCATCTCACAACTCCCTTCATGCGAAAAACTCCATGTCCTCGTGATCCTCCCCCTTTCATGAAGGGGCCATCAGGGACCGAAACTACAACCTGAGCGATCGTCTGATCCTCGCCCTGACTTCATATGTATAAGAACACGATTCAGCTCTGCAGAGTGTGCCTGCTGTACCCTTGTCCAGAAACTTTAGCTTAGCTTCTGTTCTCAGACTTCTGTCCTCACACTCCTGGCCCACAAGCCCTCCATTTGGCAATTCCAGAACTACAATGCAGCACACTGCCTGCCCTCCGGAAGAAAAACATTGCCGTCTGGGGCTACCCAGAAACCTCAAATAAGGATCAACCTGCACGCCACTGACTGTAACCCAATTTTACAGACTTCCCTGGGCATTAATGCCCTTTATGACATACCCTGAGCCTGGACCTCCTGACACACACACACAAAGCTGGCCACACACTGAGAACATCAGACCCGCCATGGCCTTAGGTCATCATCTCTTCCCAACCTCGGTTTTAAGTCTTCAGAAACTGGACCTTATCTCTAATCACTGCCCAGGGTTGAACATGAGGCACAAATCATAACTCCTTCCCCATGGCAAGAAATCTTGTGGTTGGCATGTTTTCCAACTTTCTGTCTAGGAGAAACCAGTGTTCACCATGAGGGCCCGCCCATGCTTGAGTGTTGCAATGGCATAAACACCCATTGTGACCCTAAGCATGAGTCCTGTACTCTAGTAAGTCCTCTCAGTGGCTGGACCATTAGACGTCATAATGGGGTTGCCATGCCCCTAGGCCCCAATTTTTAACCAGATTTCTGGTTGTCCAGTTGCACCTCCCCAGGGCTCTTCTCTGGAATTCCTCTTTTGATGGGACACCTGAGGTAACAAAACTGAAAGACTCCTCCCCTCCCATAGATTGACCCAAAACAATTGGGATCGGGCCAAATCCACAGAGAGGGAGACTCGTCCATGGCCCATGAGGACTCCCTGACATTCTACGGCCATCGTTGACACAAAATCCTGAGACAAAAGCCTGAATAAGAACCTCACACTCACTGTTTCTTCATATCCCAAAGAGTTCCCCTCACGGTCTGTAGATCAGGCCTGCCATACCTATGTCCCAAAACCTAAGCCGAGTTTGTGTTTTCAGACGTCTGTCCCCACAGTCCTGGCCAACATACCCTCCAGGCTGGGGTCCCTGGAGTCACACATCAAGACTGTAAGTGCCCAATCTACAGGAATTCTGCCCATTCCATTGTCCACAATCATACATATTAAGAGAAACCTCCAAATCCCCGAGGCCATCCCATTAGTATAGAACGCCCAGGACACACAGAGGCAGCCTGACACCAGCTGAGCATCTCCCTCCACTCATATTGTTGGATGTCCCCAGAGAAGAAGAAAGAACCGTACAGGCACCTAGGCCCTAATCAGATCCATTGCTATGGTTTCTAGATATATCTCCTCAGAGGCCTGGTTGCAATGTCAAAATATGGGGGTTTCCTGAGGCACCAATCAGAGCATATCTCGTCTCCACATGGGTAACTTGTCCTTTGGAGATGTCTCAAAACCTCCGGTTAGCAGAATCCTTCAGGGCCCCTGTGCCACCAACCCATTCCAAGATCTCCATGGACACAAACCCACATTAGGACCCATCCGCAGGAGAGTCCATTTCAACTTAGCCCCCTCGGTTGCTCCCCTAGAGCCAGCATATCAAACCTGTCTATTTGCTAGCAGACAATTGGAATGCGAGGCGGGCTTCCCAGGCATCTATCCTTAGATCCCTGCTCTGGCAGTGTTCTGCATGGGACGTCCTGGAGCCATCTAACAGGTCAAATGTCCTGGAGAAGGAATCCTTGCATTTTGGAGCATCTCACAACTGCCAACATGGCAAAAAATCGATTGCTTTATAATGCCACCCCCCCTTTATGAAGGGGAAATCATGGACTGGAACTCCAACCTGAGCCAACGTCTGATCCTCACCCTGACTTCAGATGCACGAGATCTTATTTCAGCTCTACAGAGTGTGCCTGCTTTGACCTCGCCCTGAAACCTATGTGTAGCTTGTGTTTCCAGACTTCCTTCCTCACACTCCTGGCCCACAAGCCCTCCAGTTTGGCAATTCCATAACTACAATGCAGCACTCGGCCTGCCCTCCAGAAGAAAAACATTGCCCTCTGGGGCAGCCCAGAAACCCCAAATGAGGATCAACCTGCATGCCCATGCCACATAACTCTACCCCAATTCTACAGGCTGCTCTGGGGACTAAGGCCCTTTCTGACACAGCCTGAGCCTGGACCTCCTGACCCACAGCCACCCAGCTGGCCGCACACTGTGCACATCAGACCTGCCATGACCTTAGGTCGTGATCTCTTCCCACCCTTGGTTTTCAGGCTTCAGAACCTAGACATTATCTCCACTCACTCTCCAGGGATAAACATAATGCAGAAATCAGAAATCCTTCCCAATGGGAAGAAACCTTGTGGTTGGCATGTTGTCCAACGTTCAGTGTAGTTGAATCTAGTGTGGCCCATGAGGCCCCACTCATGCTTGAGGGCCACGTTGGTCACAAACACGCATTTTGACCCTCAGCATGAGCCCAGTACTCAAGTAAGGCCTCTCAATGGCTGGACAAGAGATGACATATTGGGCTTGCCATGGCTCTAGGCCTCAATATTTAACATTGTTCAGGATGTCCATTCGCCCCTCCCAGGGCTCTGCTTTGGAATCCTTCTATTGGTGGGACACCTGAGGTAACAAAACTGAAAGGACTCCTCCCATCCCACAGATTGACCCCAAAAAATTGGGATCGGGCCAAATTCAGAGAGAGGAAGACTCGTCCATGGCCCATGAGGCCTCCCCGGCATCCCACGGCCATCTTTGACACAAAATCCAGAGACAAAGCCTGAATAAGCGCCTCACACTTGATGTTTTTTTTCATATCCCGAAGAGTTCACCTCACAGTCTGTAGATCGGGCCTACCATATCTACGCCCACTAACCTAAGCTGAGTTTGTGCTCTCAAACTTCTATCCCCACAGTCTTGGCCCACACATTCCACGCTGGGGCCCCTGGAGCCACACATCGTGACTGTGCCTACCCACCACAGGAATTCTGCCCATACCATTTTCCACAATCGTACAAATTAGAAGAAATCCCCAAAGCCCCTGATGCCATCCCAATGGTTTAGGGTGCCTGGGACAAACAAGGGTGGTCTGACACCAGCTGAGCATCTACCTCCACTAATACCATAGATGGATGTCCCCAAAAAAGAAGACTGAACCGGGCAGACGTCTAGGCCCTAATAGGATCAATTGCTTTGGTTTCCAGGTATCTCTTCTCAGAGGTTTGATTTCCAATGTCAGCATATGGGGGTATCCTGAGGCGCCAATCAGAACAAATCTCGTCTCCACATGGGCAACTTGTCCTTTGGAGATGATTCAAAACCTACAGTTAGCAGAAACCTTCTGGGCCTGTGTTCAACTGCTTCATTCCAAGGTCTCCATGCACACAAACCCACATTAGGACTCATCTGCAGGAGAGTCCATTTTAACTCAGCCCCCTTGGTTGCTACCCTGGAGCCAGTATATCAAACCTGTCTATTCGCTAGGACAATTGGAATGTGAGGCGGCCTGTGTAGGCATCCATCCTAAGATCCCTGCTCTGGCGTCATTCCCTATGGGATGTCCTGGAGCGATCCAACAGGTCGCAATTGTCGAACAGAAGGAAATCTTGCAGTTTGGAGCATCTCACAAGTCCCATCGTGGGTAAATCTCCATGGCCTCGAGATGCTGCCCCTTTCATGAAGGGGCCATATTGCACAGAAACTCAACCTGAGCCTGGGTCTGAACCTCGCCCTGACTTCAGATGCACAAAATCCTGATTCAGATCTGCAGAGGGTGCCTGCTGTGCCCTCGCCCCGAAAACTATGCCTGACGTGTGTTCTCAGACTTCTGTCCTCACACTCCTCATCCACAGGGCATCCACTTTGTGAATACTGGAGCCACAATGTAGAACTCTGCCTGCCCTCCAGAAGAAAAACGTTGCCCTTGGGGCCACCCAGAAACGCCAAATGAGGATCAACCAGCACAGCATTCGACTGTATCCCAATTATACAATCTACCCTGGGCACTAATGCCCTGTCTGACACAGCCTGAGCCTGAACCTCCCGACCAACACAGGGAGAGCTGGCTCCAAACATAGCACATTGGACCCGACATGGCCTTAGGTCGAAATCTCACCCAAAGCTCGGTCTTCAGACTTCAGAAACCAGATCTTATCTCCAATCACTGCCCAGGGGTGAATGCAATGCAGAAATCAGAACTATTTCTTCCCCATGGCAAGAATACATGTGGTTGGCATGTTGTCCAACATTCAGTATAGGAGAAACCAGCAGACACCATGAGTCATCACCCATGCTTGAGTGCCATGAGGACATAAACATGCATTGTCACCCTCAGCGTGAGTTCTGTCCTCAAGGAAGTCCTCTCAGTGGCTAGACGATTAAAAGGCATATTGGGCTTGCATGCCCCTAGGCCCCAATTTTTAACCAGATTTCTGGTTGTCCAGTCGTCCCTCCCCAGTGCTCTGCTCTGGAATCCCTCTTTTGGTGGGACACCTTAGGTAAAAACACTGAAAGGACTCCTCCCAACCCACAGATTGACCCAAAACAATTGGGATCAGGCCAAATCCAAAGAAAGGAAGACTCGTCCATGGCCCATGAGGCCTCCCCAACATTCCACGGCCATTGTTGACCCTAAATTGAGAGACAAAAGTCTGAGCAAGCGCCTCACACTCAGTCTTTCTTTATATCCTGGAGAGTACTCATCAAGGTCCGTATATCAGGACTGCCATACCTACGTCCCCAAAACTAAGCTGAGTTTGTGTTTTCAGACATCTGTCCCCACAGCCCTGGAACACACACTCGCCAGGCTGGGACCCCTGGAACCACACATCAGGTCTGTGTCAGCCCACTCCATGGGAATTCTGCCCCTTCCATTGTCCATAACTGTACAAATTAGGAGAAACCTCCAAAGTCCCCGAGGCCATCCCAATAATGTAGGCCGCCCGGACAAAGAGGGGCGGTCTGACACCAGCTGAGCAACTACCTCGACTCATAACATAGACAGATGTCACCAGAGAAGAAGATTGAAACAGACAGACCTCTAAACCCTAATCGGATCCATTGCTGTGTTTTCCAGGTATCTCTCCTCAGTGCTGGTTTCCAATACCAGCATATGGGGGTTTCCTGAGGCACCAATTAGAACAAATATTGCCTCCACATACGAAACTTGCTCTTTAGAGCTGTCTCACAATCTCCGGTTAGGAGAATCCTTTAGAGCCCGGTGCCACCACCCCATTCCAAGGTCCCAATGGACACAAACTCACATTAGGACCCATCCGCAGGAGAGTCCATTTCAAATCAGCCATCTTGGTTGCTCTCCCAGAGACAGCAGATCGAAACTGTCTTGTCACTAGGAGACAATGGGAATGCGAGGCAGACTTCCCAGGCATCTATCCTTAGAACCCTGCTCTGGCTTCATTCCATATGGGACGTTTTGGAGCCATCCAATAGGTCTCAAAGGTCCTGCAGAAGGAATCCTTGCATTTGGAACATCTCACAACTCCCAACGTGGGTAAACCTTGATGATTTTGGGATTCCCACCTGCTTTTATGAAGGGGAAATCATGGACAGGAACTCCAACCTAAGCCAACGTCTGATCCTCGCCATGACTTCAGATGCACGAGATCTCGATTCAGCTCTGCATACTGTGCTTGCCTTGCCCTCTCCATGAAACCTAAGACCAGCTTGTGTTCTCAAACTTCCGTCCTCACACTCGTGGCCCCCAATACCTCAAGTCCGGCAATTCTGGACCCATAATGCAGCACTCTGCATGCCTTCCAGAAGAAAAATGTTGCCTTAAGCAGCTTCCCAGATACCCCAAGTGAGGGTAGACCTACTCAACTGCACCCAAATTGTATAGTCTAACCTGTGCATTAATGCACTGTCTGACACACTCTGAGCTTGGACCTCCTGACCAACACCCAGACAGCTGACCGCACACTGAGCACATCAAACCCGATATGGCCTTATCTTGTCATCTCTTCCCACCCTAGCCTTTCAGGATTCAGAATTTAGACCTTAACTCCAAACCCTGCCAAGCAGTGAACATGATGCAGAAATCAGAACTCCTCCTTACCCATGGCAAGAAACTTGTGGTTGCCATGATGCCCAACGTTCAGTGTAGGAGAAAACAGCATTCACCATGAGGCCCCACCCATGCTTGAGTGCTACGAGGGCATAAACATGCATTGTGACCCTCAGCGTGATTCCTGTGCTCTAGTAAGTACTCTCAGTGACTGGACCATTAGACGTCATAATGGGCTTGTCATGCCCCAAGGTCCCAAATTTAACCAGAGTTCTGGTTGTCCAGTCGCCCCACCCCAGGGCTCTGCTCTGGAATCCCTCTTTTGGTGGGACACCTGGGGTAAAAAAAAAAAATGGACTCCTTCCATCCCATAGAATTAGCCCAATTTCTTGGGATCGGGCCAAAAGCCCAGAGAGGAAAACTCGTCCATTGCCCATGAGGTCACCCGATATTACACAGCCTTTGGTGAGACAATATCAAGAAAAAAAGCCTGAGCAAGTGCATCACACTCGCCCTTTGTTCATATCCTGAAGAGTTCTCACGGTCTGTAGATCAGTCTTGCCATACCTACGATCCGAAACCTAAGCCAAGTTTGTGTTTTCAGACAACACTCCCCATAGCCCTGGCCCACACATCCTATAGGCTCAGGCCCATGGAGCCAAACCTGAGGACTGTACCTTCCCTCTACAAGGGAATTCTGCCCATTCCATTGGCCATACCCTCCAAAAGACAAACCTCCAAAGTCCCCGAGGCCATCCCAATATTGTTGTCTTCCCAGAACCAACAGGGGCAATCTGAGCCCATCTAAGCACCTACCTGCACTCAGATCTGAAGTCAGATGTCCCCAGAAGCAAATTGGAATGAACTGGCCACTAGGCCCTAATCGGATCCATTGCTTTGGTGTCCAGGCTTCTCTCCTCATAGGCCTGAGTTCCAATGCCAGCATATGGCTGCTTTTTGAGGCACTCATTAGAACAATCTCATCTCCACATGTGAAACTAGTGTGTGGGAGCTCTGTCAAAGCCTCTGGTTAGGAGAACCCTTCAGGGCCATGGTGCCACCACCTCATTCCAAGGTCTCCATGGACACAAACCCACATTAGGACCCATACGCAGGAGAGTCCATTTCAACTCTGCCCCCTCAGTTGATCACCCAGATCCAGCAGATCTAACCTGTCTTGCTGCTAGGAGATAATTGGAATGAGAGGCGGGCTGCCCAGCCATCATCCTTAGAACCCTGCTAGGAATCGTTCCTTATGCGAAGTCCTAGAGCCAACCAGCAGGTCTCAATGGTCCAGCAGAAGATTCTTTGCGTTTTGGAGCATCTCACAACTCCCATCATTGGAAAACCTCTGTGGCCTAGTGATCCTCCCCCCCATTATGAAGGGGTCATCAGTGACATAAACTCCAAACTGAGTGATCGTCTGATCCTCACCCTGACCTCTAATTCACGAGATCTCGATTCCGCTCTACAGAGTGTGCCTGTCGTGCCCTCTCCCCAAAACATATGCATAGCTTGTGTTGTCAGAATTCCATCCTCACACTCCTTGCCCTCAAGCCCTCCAGTTTGGCAATTCCATAACTACAATGCAGCACTCAGCCTGCCCTCCAAAAGAAAAACATTGCCCTCTGGCACAACCCAGAAACCCCAAATGAGGATCAACCTGCACGCCACTTGACTGTACCCCAATTATACAGTCTGCCCTGGGCAGTAATGCCCTTTCTGACACAGCCTGAGCCTGGACCTCCCTACCCACACTCAGCCAGCTGGCCGCACACTGAACACATCGGACCCGCCATGGCCTTAGGTCATCATCTCTTCCTGATGTCGCTTTTCAAGCTTCCAAACCTAGACCTTATCTCCAATCACTGTCCAGTGTTGAACATGCATAAATCAGAAATCCTTCCCCATGGCAAGAAACCTTGTGGTTGGCATGTTGTCCAACGTTCAGTGTAGTTGAATCCAGTGTGGCCCATGAGGCCTGACCCATGCTTGAGGGCTGTGTTGGTCACAAACATGCATTTTGACCCTCAACATGAGCCCAGTCCTCAAGTAAGGCCGCTTAGTGGATGGACAAGAGATGGCATATTGGGCTTGCCATGGCTATAGGCCCCAATTTTTAACATTGTTCGTATCATTCATTTGCACCACCCCAGGGCTCTGCTTTGGAATCCCTCTATTGGTGGGACACCTGAAGTAACAAAACTGAAAGGACTCTTCCCATCCCACAGATTGACCCAAAACAATTGGGATCGTTCCAAATTCACAGGGAGAAAGTCTCGTCCGTGGCCCATGAGTCCTCCCTGATATTCCACGGTCATCTTTGACACAAAAACCAGAGACAAAGCCTGAATAAGCACCTCACACTATCTGTTTCTTCATATCCCAAAGAGTTCTCCTCACAGTCTGTAGATCGGGCCTGCCATATCTATGTCCCCAAACCTAAGCTGAGTTTGTGTTTCCAAACTTCTATCCTCACAATCTTGGTGGACACACACTCCAGGCTGGGGCCCCTGATGCCACACATCAGGACTGTGCCTGCCCACTCCACAGGAATTCTGCCCATTCCATTGTCCACAATAGTACAAATTAGGAGAAATCTCCTAAGTCCCTGAGGCCATCCCAATAGTGTAGGTCACCCAGGACAAACAAGGCAGTCTGACACTAGCTGAGCATTTACCTCCACTCATACCGTAGATGGATGTCCCCAAGGAAGAAGATTGAACCTAACAGACCTCTAGGCCCTAATCGGATCAATTGCTTTGGTTTCCAGGTATCTCTTCTCAGAGGTTTTGTTTCTAATGTCAGCATATGGGCATTTCCTGAGGCACCAGTCAGAACAAATCTCATCTCCACATGGGAAACTTTTCCTTTGGAGATGTCTCAAAACCTCTGGTTAACAGAATCGTTCTGGGCCCGTGTTCAACTGCCTCATTCCAAGGTCTCCATAGACCCAAACCCACGTTAGGAACCATCCGCAGGAGAGTCCATTTCAACTCTGCCCCCTCGGTTGCTCCCCCAGAGCCAGCATATCAAACCTGTCTATTCGCTAGGAAAATTGGAATGTGAGGAGTGCTGCCCAGGCATCCATCCTAAGGTCCCTGCTCTGGCGTCATTCTGTATGGGACGTACTGGAGCAATCCAACAGGTCTCAATTGTCGAACAGAAGGAAATCTTGCGGTTTAGAACATCTCACAACTACCATCGTGGGTAAACCTCCATGGCCTCGAGATGCTGCCCCCTTCCTGAAAGGGCCATAATGGACAAAAACTCATCCTGAGCCTAGGTCTCAACCTCGCCCTGACTTCAGATGCACGAAATTCCTATTCAGATCTGCAGAGGGTACCTGCCATGCCCTTGCCCTGAAAATTAGGCATAACATGTGTTCTCAGACTTCTGTCCTCACAGGCCTTGCCCACAAGACATATAGTTTGGGAATTCCGGAGCCACAGTGCATCACTCTGCCTGCCCTCCAGAAGAAAAACGTTGCCCTTGGGGCTACCCAGAAACGCCAAATGAGGATCAACCAGCATGGCACTTGACTGAATCCCAATTATAAAATCTACCCTGGGCACTAATGTCCTGTCTGACATAGCCTGAGCCTGAACCTCCCGACCAACACACAGAGAGCTGGCTCCACACTGAGTACATTGGACCTGACTTGGCCTTAGGTTGTAATCTCTCCCGAACCTCAATCTTCAGACTTCAGAACCTAGACCTTATCACCAATCACTGCACAGGGGTGAATGAGATGCAATAATCAGAACTACTCCTCCCTATGGCAAGAATACATGGGGTTGGCATGTTGTCCAATGTTCAGTAAGGAGAAACCAGCGGGCACCATGAGTCACCGCCCATGCTTGAGCACCATGAGGGCATAAACATGCATTGTCACACTCGGAATGAGTTCTGTCTTCAAGGAAGGCCTCTCCGTGTCTGGACCATTAGAAGGCATATTGGGCTTGCATGCCCCTAGGCCCCAATTTTTAACCAGATTTCTGGTTGTCCAGTCGTCCCTCCCCAGTGCTCTGCTCTGGAATCCCTCTTTTGGTGGGGCACCTTAGGTAAAAACACTGAAAGGACTCCTCCCAACCCACAGATTGACCCAAAACAATTGGGATCAGGCCAAATCCAAAGAAAGGAAGACTCGTCCATGGTCCATGAGGCCTCCCCGACATCCCACGGCCATCGTTGACCCTAAATCAGAGACAAAAGCCTGAGCAAGCACCTCACACTCACTCTTTCTTCATATCCTGGAGAGTTCTCCTTAAGGTCTGTAGAACGGGCCTGCCGTACCTTCGTCCGCAAACCTAAGCTGAGTTTGTGTTATCAGACATTCATCCCCACAGCCCTGGACCACACACCCTCCAGGCTGGGGACCCTGGAGCCACACATCAGGTCTGTGTCTGCCAACTCCATGGGAATTCTGCCCCTTCCATTGTCCATAATCGTACAAATTAGGAGAAACCTCCAAAGTCCCTGAGGCCATCCCAATAGTGTAGGCTGCCTGGACAAAGAGGGGTGGTCTGAAACCAGCTGAGCAACTACCTCCACTCTTAACAGAGACAGATGTCACCAGAGAAGAAGATTGAACAGGACAGGCCCCTAGGCCCTAATCGGATCCATTGCTGTGTTTTCCAGGTATCTCTCCTCAGAGGCCTGGTTTCCAATACCAGCATATGGGGCTTTCCTGAGGCACAAATTAGAACATATCTTGCCTCCTCATGTGAAACTTGCTCTTTGGATCTGTCTCAAAATCTCTGGAAAGGAGAATCCTTCTGGGCCCCGGTGCCACCACCCCATTTCAAGTCTCCGTGTACTCAAACCCACATTATGACCCATCTGCAGGAGAGTCCATTTCAACTCAGCCCCCTTGGTTGCGCCCCCAGAGACAGCAGATCGAACCTGTCTTGTCGCCAGGAGACAATGGGAATGCGAGGCAGACTGCCCAGGCACGTATCCTTAGAACCCTGCTCAGGGGTTATTCCTTATGGGACATCCTGGAGACATTCAATAGGCCTCAAATGTCCTGAAGAAGGAATCCTTGCATTTGAAGCATCTCACAACGCCCAACATGGGAAAACCTCGATGACTTTGTGATGCCCCCCCCCCTTATGAAGGAGAGATCATGGACAGGAACTCCAACCTGAGTCAACATCTGATCCTCGTCCTGACTTCAGATGCATGAGATCTCGATTTAGCTCTGCAGACTGTGCTTGCCTTGCCCTCGCCCTGAAACCTAAGTTTAGCTTGTGTTCTGAGACTTCAGTCCTCACACTCGTGGCCCCCAGTCCCTCAAGTCTGGTAATTCTGGACCCATAATGCAGCACTCTGCTGGCCCTCCAGAAGCCAAATGTTGCCTTAAGGAGTTTCCCAGACACCCCAAATGAGGACAGACCTACACGGCACTGTACTGTACCCAAATTATATAGTCTAATCTGGACATTAATGCACTGACTGACACAGCCTGAGCTCGGACCTCCTGACGAAAACCCAGACAGCTGACCGCACACTGAGCACATCAGACCCACCATGGCCTTAGCTCATCATCTCTTCCAAAGCTAGCTTTTTAGGCTTCAGAGCTTAGACCTTAACTCCAAACCCTGCCAAAGTGGTGAAGGTGATGCAGAAATCAGATCTCCTCCTTACCCATGGCAAAAAACCTAGTGGTTGGCATGTTTTCCAACATTCAGTGTAAGAGAAAACAACATTCACCATGAGGCCCCGCCCATGCTTGAGTGCTGCGAGGACATAAACACGCATTGTGTCCCTCAGCGTGAGTCCTGTGCTCTAGTAAGTCCTCTCAGTGGCTTGACGATTAGACGACATAATGGGCTTGCCATGCCCCTAGGTCCCAATTTTTAACCAGAGTTCTGGTTGTCCAGTCGCCCCGCCCCAGGGCTCTGGAATTTTTTGGTGGGACACCTGAGGTATAAAAAAACAAAATGGACTCCGCCTATCCCACAGAATAACCCCAATTTCTTGGGATTGGGCCAAATCTCCAGAGAGGAAGACTCGTCCATTGCCCATGAGGTCACCTGAATATTACACGGCCATCGGTGACACAATATCCAGAGACAAAAGCCTGAGCAAGCGCCTCACACTTGCCCTTTGTTCATATCCTGCAAGTTCTCCTCACGGTCTGTAAATCAGTCCTGCCGTACCTACGACCCAAAACCTAAGCCAAGTCTTTGTTTTCAGACAACTGTCCCCACAGCCCTGGCCCACACATCCTATAGGCTCAGGCCCATGGAGCCAAACCTGAGGACTGTACCTGCCCTCTACAAGGGAATTCTGCCCATTTCCATTGGCCACAACCCTACAAATAGGATAAACCTCCAAAGTCCCCGAGGCCATCCCAATATTGTTGGCTGCCCAGGACCAACAGGGGCAATCTGAGCCCATCTAAGCGCCTACCTGCACTCAGACCCATAGACAGATGTCCCCAGAAGTAAATTGGAATGAACTGGCCACTAGGCCCTAATCGGATCAATTGCTTTGGTGTCCAGGTTTCTCTCCTCATAGGCCTGAGTTCCAATACCAGCATATGGCTGTTTTTTTGAGGCACCCATCAGAACAATCTCATCTCCACATGTGAAACTAGTGTGTGGGAGCTCTGTCAAAGTCTCTGGTTAGGAGAACCCTGCAGGACCCCCGGTGCCTCCACCTCATTCCAAGGTCTCCATGGACACAAACCCACATTAGGACCCATCCGCAGGAGAGTTCATTTCAACTTTGCCCCCTCAGTTGATCACCCAGATCCAGCAGATCTAAACTGTCTTGTCACTAGGAGATAATTGGAATGAGAGGTGGGCTGCCCAGCCATCCATCCTTAGAACCTTGCTCGGAATCGTTCTGTGTGGGAAGTCCTGGTGCCAACCAACAGGTCTCAATGGACCAGCAGAAGATTCCTTGCGGTTTGGAGCATGTCACAACTCCCATTGTGGGAAAACCTCCGTGTCCTAGTGATCCTCCCCCCCCATTATGAAGGGTCCATCAGGACAGAAATTCCAACCTGAGTGGTCGTCTGATTCTTGCCCTGACTTCTAATGCATGAGATCTCGATTCAGCTCTGCAGAGTGTGCCTGCCATGCCCTCGCCCCAAAACGTAAGCCTTGCTTGTGTTCTCAGACTTCCGTCCTCACACTCCTGGCCCACAAACCCTCCAGTTTAGTAATTTCAGAACTACAATGCGACACTCCACCTTCTCTCCAGAAGAAAAGCATTGCCCTCTGGGGCAACCCAGAAACCCCAAATGAGGATCAACCTGCAATCCACTTGAATCTACCCCAATTGTACAGGCTGACCTGGGCACTAAGGCCCTTTCTGACACAGCCTGAGCCTGGACCTCCCAACCCACATTCAGCCAGTGGGCCGCACACTGAGTACATCAGGCCTGCCATGGCCTTAGGTCATCATCTCTTCCCGACCTCGCTTTTCAAGCTTCAGAACCAAGACCTTATCTCCAATCACTATCCAGGGTTTAACATGATGCAGAAATCAGAAATCCTTCCCAGTGACAGAAACCTTGTCATTGGCATGTTGTCCAACGTTCAGTGTAGTTGAAACCAGTGTGGCCCATGAGGCCTGGCCCATGCTTGAGGGCCGTGTTGGTCACAAACATGCATTTTGACCCTCAACATGAGCCCAGTCCTCAAGTAATTCCTCTTAGTGGCTGGACAAGAGATGGCATATTGGGCTTGCCATGGCTCTAGGCCCCTATTTTTAACATTGTTCGGGATGTTCATTTGCCCCTACCCAGGGCATTGCTTTGGAATCCCTCTATTGGTGGGACACCTGCGGTAACAAAACTGAAAGGACTCCTCCCATCCCACAGATTGACCCAAAACAATTGGGATCGGGACAAATCCACAGAGAGGGAGACACGTCCAAAACCCATGAGGCCTCCTCGACATTCCACGGCCATCGCTGACACAAAATCCAGAGACAAAAGCCTGTATAAGTGCCTCACACTCGCTCTTTCTTCATATGCCAAAGAGTTCTCTTCATGGTGTGTAGATAGGGCATTCCATACCTACATCCTCAAACCTAGGCCAAGTTTGTGTTTTCAGACTTCTGTCCCCACAGTCCTGGCCCACACACCTTCCGGGCTGGGGCCCCTGAAGCCACACATCATGACTGTGCCTGCCCACTCCACGGGAATTCTGCCCATTCCATTTACCATAATCTTAAAAATAAGAGAAACCTCAACCTCCTGGAGGCCATCCCAATAGTGTAGGCTGCCTGGAACACACAAGAGTGGTCTGACACCTGCTGAGCATCTACCTCCACTCATACCCTGGATGGATGTCCTCAAGGAAAAAGATTGCATCGGACAGTCCCCTAGGCCCTAATTGGTCCATTGCTTTGGTTTCCACGTATCTCTCCTCAGAGGCCTCGTTTCCATTATCAGCATATGGTGGTTTCCTGAGGCACCAATCATAGCAAATATCATCACCACATGGGTAACTTGTCTTTTGGAGCCTGACACAGTCTGAGCCTGGACCTCCCAAAACCTCAGGTTATGAGAAGCCTTCAGGGACCGTGTGCCACCACCCCATTCCAAGGTCTTCATGCACACGAACCCACATTAGGACCCATCTGCAGGAGAGTAATTTCAACTCAGTCTCCTCGGTTGCTCCCCAAGAGCCAGGATATCAAACCTGTCTGTTTGCTAGGAAAAAATTGGATTGCTAGGTGGGCTGCCCAGGCATCCATCCTTACACCCCTGCTCTGGCGTCGTTCCAAATGGGATGTCCTGGAGTGATGCAACTGGTCTCCATTGTCGATCAGAAGGAATTCTTGCAGTTTGGAGCATCTCACAACTCCCATCGTGGGTAAACCTCCTTGGCCTCGAGATGCTGCCCCCTTCATGAAGGGGTCATAATGGACAGAAACTCAACCTGAGCCTAGGTCTGAACCTCGCCCTGACTTCAGATGTACGAACTCCCAATTCAGATCTGCAGAGGGTGCCTGCCGTGCCCTCTCCCCAAAACCTATGCCTAACATGTGTCTCAGACTTCTGTCCTCATACTCCTCGCCCACAAGGCATCCACTTTGGGAATTCTTGAGTCACAATGCAGCACTCTGCCTGCCCTCCAAAAGAAAAAGTTGCCCTTGAGCTACCTCGAAACGCCAAATGAAGATCAAACTGCATGGCACTTGACTGTACCCCAATTATACACTCTAACCTGGGCACTAATGCCCTGTATGACATAGCCTGAGCCTGAACCTCCCGACCAACACCCAGACAGCTGGCACCACACTGAGCACATCAGATCTGACATGGCCTTAGGTCGTCATCTCTTCCCAACCTCGGTCTTCAGACTTCACAGCCTAGACCTTATCTCCAATCACTGCCCAGAAGTGAATGAGTTGCAGAAATCAGAACTACTACTTATCTATAGCAAGAATACATGTGTTTGGCATGTTGTCCAACGTTCAATGTAGGAGAAACCAGCGTGCACCATGAGTCCCCGCCCATGCTTGAGTGCCACAAGGATATAAACCCACATTGTGTCAGGCGAATGTGATAACCACTAATATAAACCCACATTGTGACCCTCAGTGTGAGTTCTGTCCTCAAGGAAGGCCTCTCAGTGTCTGGACCATTAGACATCATAATGGGCTTGCCATGCCCCTAGGCCCCAATTTTTAACCAGAATTCTGGTTCTCCAGTCGCCCCTTACCAGGGCTCTAATTCTGGAATCCCTCTTTTGGTGGGACATCTGCGGTAACTAAACTGAAAGGACTCCTCCCATCCCACAGATTGACCCAAAACAATTGGGATCCGGCCAAATCCTCAGAGAGGAAGACCCGTCCATGGCCCATGAAGCCTCCCCGACATTCCCCGGCCATCGTTGACACAAAATCCAGAGACAAAAGCCTGAGGAAGCGCCTCACACTCGCTCTTTCTTCATATCCTGAAGAGTTCTCCTCACGGCCTGTAGATCATGCCTGCCATACCTGCATCCCCAAACCTAAGATGGGTTTGTGTTTCAGATATCTGTCCCCACAATCCTGGCCATCACACCCTCAAGGCTGGGGCCCCTGGAGCAACACATCAGGTCTGACCATGCCCATTCCACGGGAATTCCGCCCCTTCTATGTGTCTAATCGTACAAAGCATGAAAAACCTCCAATGTCCCTGAGGCCACCCCAATAGACTAGGCCGCCCGGACAAACAGGAGTGCTCTGACACCAGCTAAGCAACTACCTCCGCTCATACCATAGACAGATGTCACCAGAGAAGAAGACTGAAACAGACAGGCCCCTAGACACTAATCAGATCCATTGCAGTGGTTTCCAAATATCTCTCCTCAGAGGCATGGTTTCCTATACCAGCATATGGGGTTTTCCTGAGGCACCATTTAGAACAAATCTTGTCTCTACATGGGAAACTTGCTATTTGGAGCTGTCTCAAAAACTTCGGTTAGGAGATTCCTTCAAGTATCCGGTGCCACTGCCCCATTCCAAGGTTTCCATGGACACAAACCCACATTTGGACTCATCCGCAGGAGATTCCACTTCAACTCAGACCCCTTGGTTGCTCCCCAGAGCCGGCAGATAGAACCGGTCTTATGGCTAGGACACAATTGGAATGCGAGGCGGGCTGTCCAGGCATCCATTCTTAGAACCCTGCTCTGGCGTTGTTCTGTCAGGGACGTCGTGGAGCCATCCAATAGGTCTCAAATGTCCTGCAGAAGGAATCCTTACATTTTGAGCATCTCACTACTCCCAACTTGAGAAAACCACGATAGCTTTGTGATGTGCACCCCCCCCTTATGAAGGAGAAATCACGGACATGAACTCCAACCAGAGCCAACGTCTGATCCTCGTCCTGACTTCAGATGCACGAGATCTCGATTCAGCTCTGCAGACTGTGCTTGCCGTGCCCTCGCCCTGAAACCTATGACTAGCTTGTGTTCTCAGACTTCCGTCCTCACACTCCAGCCCCCCAATCCCTCAAGTCTGGCAATTCTAGACGCACAGTGCAGCACTCTGGCTACCCTCCAGAATAAAAATGTTGCCTTAAGGAGCATCCCAGAAACCACAAATGAGGATAGACCTACACGGCACTCTACTGTACCCAAATTATATAGCCTAACCTGGACACTAATACACTGTCTGACACAACCTGAGCTCGGTCCTCCTGAGCAACACCCCGGCAGCTGACAGCACATTGAGCACTTCAGAACCGCCATGGCCTTAGCTCGTCATCTATTCCCAACCTAACTTTCCAGGCTTCAGAACTTAGACCTTAACTCCAAACCCTGCCAAGGGGTGAACGTGATGCCGAAATCAGAACTCCTCCTTACTCATGGCAAGAAACCTTGTGGTTGGCATGTTGCCCAACGTTCAGTTTAGGAGAAACCAGCGTTCACCATGAGGCCCGCCCATGGTTGAGTGCTGTGAGGGCATACACACGCTTTGTGACCCTCAGCGTGAGCCCGGTCCTCAAGTAAGGCCTCTCACTGGCTGGACCAAGAGACGGCCTATTGGGCTTGCCATGCCTCTAGGCCCCAATTTATAACCATAGTTTGGGTTGTCTATTCGCCCCTCCCCATGTCCCTATGTTGGAATACCTCTTTTGGTGGGACACCTGAGGTAAAAAAAAAACTGAAAGTACTCCTCCAATCCCACAGATTGAACCAAAACAATTGGGATCAGGCCAAATCCCCAGAGAGGAAGACTCATCCATTGCCCATGAGGCCTCCCCGACATTCCATGGCCACCGTTGACACAAAATCTGGAGGCAAAAGCCTGAATAAGCACCTCACACTTACTCTTTCTTCATATAAAGAAGATTTCTCCTTAAGGTCTGTAGATCGGCATGCCATTCCTACATCCCCAAACCTAGCCTAGTTTGTGTTTTCAAACCTTGTGCACACAGTCCTGGCCCACATACCCTCCAGACTGGGGAACCTGGAGACAAACATCAGGACTATGCCTCCCCACTCCATGGGAATTCTGCTCATTCCATTGTCCACAATCGTACATATTAGGAGAAACCTCCAAAATCCCCGAGGCCATCCCAATAGTGTAAGGCCACCCGGGACAGCCATGGGAGGTCTGACACCAGCTGAGCATCTACCTCCACTCATACCGTACATGGATGTCCCCAAGGAAGAAGATTGAACTGGACAGTCCCCTAGGCCCTTATCGGATCCATTGCTTTGGTTTCCAGGTATCTCTCCTCAGAGGCCTGGTTTCTAATATCAGCATATGGGGGTTTCCTGAGACACCAATCAGAACAAGTCTCGTCTCCACATGGGTAACTTGTCCTTTGGAGATGTCTCAAAACCTCCAGTTAAGAGAAGACTTCATGGCCCGTGTGTCATCGCCCCATTCCAAGGTCTCCGTGGACACACACTCTCATTAGGACCCATCCACAGGAGATAATTTCAACTCAGACCCCTCGGTTGCTCCCCCAGAGAAAGCATATCAAACCTGTCTATTCTCTAGGAGACAACTGGAATGTGAGGCGGGCTGCCCAGGCATCCATCCTTAGATCCCTGCTCTGGCGTTTTTCCATATGGGACATCCTGGAGCGATGCAACAGGTCTCAATTGTCATCAGTAGGAAATCTTGCAGTTTGGAGCATCTCACAACTCCCATCGTGGGTAAACCTCCATGGCCTCTAGATGCTGCCCCCTTCATGTAGGGGCCATAATGGACAGATACTCCTAGACTGAGTCTAGGTCTGAACCTCGCCCTGACGTCAGATGCACAAAATCCTGATTCATATCTGCAGAGGGTTCCTGCCGTGCCTCTCCCCAAATCCTATGTTTAACATGTGTCTCAGACTTCTGTCTTCACACTCCTCACCAACAAGGCATCCAGTTTGGGAATTCTGGAGCCACAATGCAGCACTCTGCCTGCCCTCCAGAAGAAAAACGTTGCCCTTGGGCTACCTAGAAACGCCAAATGAAGATCAACCTGGATGGCACTCGACTGTACCCCAATTACACACTCTACCCTGGCACTAATGCCCTGTATGACACAGCCTGAGCCTGAACCTCCCAACCAACAACTGGACACTTGGCTCCACACTGAGCACATCAGATCCGACATGGCCTTAGGTTGTCATCTCTTTCCAACCTCAGTCTTCAGACTGCACAACCTAGACCTTATCTCCAATCACTTCCCAGGGTTGAATGAGATGCAGAAATCAGAACTACTACTTATCCATGGCAAGAATACCTGTGGTTGGCATGTTGTCCCACGTTCAGTGTAGGAGAAACCAGCGTGCACCTTGAGTCTCCGCCCATGCTTGAGCGCCACAAGGGTATACACACATATCGGGACCCTCAATGTGATTCCTGTGCTCTAGTAAGTCCTCTCAGTGGCTGGACCATTAGATGTCATAATGGGCTTGCCATGCCCCTAGGCCCCAATTTTTAACCAGATTTCTGGTTGTCCAGTCGCCCTGCCCCAGGGTTCTGCTCTGGAATCCCACTTTTGGTGGGACACCTGATGGAAAATAAAAAAAAAAAAAAAAGGACTCCTCCTATCCCACAGAATAACCCCAATTTCTTGGGATCCGGCCAAATCCCCAGAGAGGAAGACTCGTCCATTGCCCATGAGGTCACCCGAATAGTACACGACCTTCGGTGACACAATATCCAGAGACAAAAGCCTGAGAAAGCACCTCACACTCACCCATTGTTCATATCCCGAAGAGTTCTCCTCACAGTCTGTAGATCAGTCTTGCCATACCTACGACCCGAAACCTAAGCCGAGTTTGCGTTTTCAGACAACTGTCCCCACAGCCCTGGACAAAACATCCTACAGGCTGAGGCCCCTGGAGCCAAGCGTGAGGATTGTACCTGCCCTCTCCAAGGGAATTCTGCCCATTCCATTGGCCACAACCCTACACATAGGATAAACCTCCAAAGTCTCCAAGGCCATCCCAACAGTGGTGGCTGCCCAGGACAAACAGGGGCAATCTGAGCCCCTCTGAGCACCTACCTGCACTCAGACCCGTAGACAGATGTCCCCGGAGGTATTGGAATGAACAGGCCCCTAGGCCGTATTCAAATCCATTGCTTTGGTTTCCTAGCCATCTCTCCTCAGAGGCCTGGATCAGCATATGGCTGTTTCTTGAGGCACCCATCAGAACGAATCTCGTCTCCACATGGGAAACTTGCGTGTTGGAGCTCTGTCAAAGCCTCTGGTTAGAAGAACACTTCATGGCCCTGGTGCCACCGCCCCATTCCAAGGTCTCCATGGACACAAACCCACATTAGGACCCATCCACAGGAGAGTCCATTTCAACTCAGCCCCCTCAGTTGTTCCCCCAGATCCAGCAGATCTAACCTGTCTTGTCGCTAGGACACAATTGGATTGCGAGGTGGGCTGCCCAGCCATCCATCCTTAGAACCCTGCTCGGAATCGTTCCTTATGGGAAGTCCTGGTGCCAACCAAGAGGTCTCAATGGTCCCGCAGAAGAATCTTTGAGGTTTGGAGCATCTCACAACTCCCATCGTGGGAAAACCTCCGTGGCCTAGTGATCTCCCCTCTTCATGAAGGGGCTTTCAGGAAATGAAACTCCAAGCTGAGCAATCTCCCGATCCTCGCCCTGACTTCAGATTCACGAGATCTCAATTCAGCTCTGCACAGTGTGCCTGCCATGCACTCGCCCAGAAACCTAAGTCTAGCTTGTGTTCTCAGAATTCCATCATCACACACCTGGCCCACAAGCCCTCCAGTTTGGCAATTTCAGAACTACAATGCAGCACTCCGCTTGCCCTCCGGAAGAAAAACATTGCCTTTGGCGCAACCCAGAAACCCCAAATGAGGATCAGCCTGCATGCCACTTGAATCTACCCCAATTATACAGTCTGCCCTGGGCAGTAATGTTTTTTCTGGCACAGCCTGACCCTGGAACTCCCGACCCACATGTAGCCAGCTGGATGCACACTGAGCCCATCGGACCCACTATGGCCTTATATCGTCATCTATTTCCAACCTCGGTTTTCAGTCTTCAGAACCTAGACCTTATCACCAATCACTGCCCAGGGTCGATCATGATGCAGTAAACAGATCTCCTTCCCCATGGCAAGAAACCTTGTGGTTGGCATGTTGTCCAACGTTCAGTGTAGTTGAAACCAATGTTGCCCATGAGTCCCCGCCCATGCTTTAGGACCGCGTTGTTCACAAACACGCATTGTGACCCTCAGCGTGAGCCTAGGCCTCACATAAGGCCTCTCACTGGCTGAACCAAGAGACGGCCTATCGGGCTTGCCATGCCTCTAGTCCCCAATTTTTAACCATAGTTCGGGTTGTCTATTCTCCCCTCCCCAGTGCTCTGCTCCGGAATTCCTCTTTTGGTGGGACATCTGAGGTAACAAAACTGATCCCCACAGATTGACCTCCCATCCCACATATTGACCCTAAACAATTGGGATTGGCTAAAATCCACAGAGAGGGAGACTCAGCCATGGCCCATGAGGCCTCCCCGACATTCCATGCCCATCGTTGACACAAAATCCAGAGACAAAAGCCTGAATAAGCACTTCACACTCACTCTTTCTTTATATCCTGAAGAGTTCCCCTCACGGTCTGTAGATCAGGCATCCCATTCCTACGTCCCCATACCTAGCCTAGTTTGTGTTTTCAGACTTTTGTCCACACAGTTCTGGCCCACATACCCTCCAGGCTGGGGACCCTGGAGACACACATCAGGACTGTCCCTGCCCACTCCACGAGAATTCTGTCCATTCCATTGTCCACAATTGTACAAATTAGGAGAAACCTCCAAAATCCCCGAGGCCATCCCAATAGTATAAGGCCGCCCAGGACAGACAAGGACTTTGTGACTCCAGCTGAGCATCCACCTCCACTCATACCGTAGATGGATGTCCCCAAGGAAGAAGATTGAACCGGACAGTCCACTAGGCCCTAATCGGATCTGTTGCTAACCGGATACCGGATATCCCTAACAGGATACCGGTTTCCAGGTATCTCTCCTCAGAGGCCTGGTTTCCATTATCAGCATATGGGGGTTTCCTGAGGCACCAATCAGAACAAGTCTCGTCTCCACATGGGTAACTTGTCCTTTGGAGATGTCTCAAAACCTCCAGTTAAGAGAAGCCTTCAGGGCCCGTGTGGCACCGCCCCATTCCAAGGTCTTCATGGAAACAAACTCACATTAGGACCCATCCGGAGAGACCATTTCAACTCAGCCCCCTCGGTTGCTCCCCCAGAGCCAGCATATCAAACCTGTCTATTCGCTAGGAAACCACTGGAATGCGAGGCGGGCTGCCCAGGCATCCATCCTTAGATCCCTGCTCTGGCGTCATTTTGTATGGGAAGTCCTGGAGTGATCCAACAGGTCTCAATTGTCGATCATAAGGAAATCTTGTGGTTTGGAGCATCTCACAACTCCCATCGTGGGTAACCTCCTTGGCCTCGAGATGCTGGCCCCAAGGGGCCATAATGAACAAAAACTCCTAGACTGAGCCTAGGTCTGAACCTCGCCTTGACTTCAGATGTACAAACTCCCGATTCAGATCTGCAGAGGGTGCCTGCCGTGCCCTCTCCCCGAAACCTATGCATAATATGTGTCTCATACCTCCGCTCTCACACTCTTCTCCCACAAGGCATCCATTTTGGGAATTCTGGAGCCATAATGCAGCTCTCTGCTTGCCCTCCAGAAGAAAATCTTTGCTCTTGGGCTATCTAGAAATGACAAATGAAGATCAACCTGGACGGCACTCGACTGTACCCCAATTATGCACTCTATCCTGGGCACTAATGCCCTATCTGACACAGCCTGAGCCTGTACCTCCTGACCAACTCCCAGAAAGCAGGCTCCACACTGAGCACATCGCATCCGACATCGCCTTAGGTCGTCATCACTTTCCAACCTCAGTCTTCAGACTTCACATCCTAGACTTAATCTCCAATCACTGCCTAGGGGTGAATGAGATGCAGAAATCAGAACTACTACTTCCCCATAGCAAGAATACATGTGGTTGGAATGTTGTCCAACGTTAAGTGTAGGAGAAACCAGCGTGCACCATGAGTCCCCGCCCATGCTTGAGTGCCACAAGGGTATAAACCAACATTGTGACCCTCAGCGTGAGTTCTGTCCTCAAGGAAGGCCTCTCAGTGGCTGGACCATTAGAAGGCATAATGTGCTTGCCATACTCCTAGGCCCCAATTTTTAACCAGATTACTGGTTGTCCAGTTGCCCCTTCCCCAGGGCTCTAATTCTGGAATCCCTATTTTGGTGGAACATCTGAGGTAACAAAACTGAAAAGATTCCTCCCAACCCACAGATTGACCAAAAACAACTGGGATCGGGCCAAATACATGGAGAGGAAGTCTCATCCATTGCCCATGAAGCCTCACTGACATTACACAGCCATCATTGACACAAAATCCAGAGACAAAAGCTTGAATAAGCGCCTCACACTTGCTCTTTCTTTATATCCCTAAAAGTTCTCCTCAGGGCAATGTGAAGACCTGGAGGGCTACTCGTCAGGAACAGTAATTCGAGTGACTCAAAGGCAGAAGCTAGGCTTTTATATCTGGATTGTGTGTCCAGGATGGCCTTGGAATGCAGCTGTGGTCTCATGGGTCAATGGGAGATTTTTCTCCTCTAAGGATACTGGCAACTCCCTATAGTTTGATAGCTTTTCGGGATGGGAAGAGAGCTATTTTCAATCATAGCTGTGCCCTAAAATAGGGATTCCAGAGACGGACTCTGGATCTGGGCGCCTAGAAAATCCCACCAAGGGTTAGGATTTGGGCCTATGGGCATACCAGGCCTGCAATGCGGGATCCTGATTGTGCAACTGAGAGGGTTTGTTTGAAAGTGTGCTCAGACTGAGCATCACAATGCCTGTTTGTGCCCAGGGTGGCCCTGAGGAGTGAGCGTGGTCGCATTGCCCATGTGCTGGCTCCCACCCTTGAGGGATGGACACCCATTCCAATGGCCAGGTTTCTAGCCATGGGGAAGGAGGAATTCTCTATTGTGCTTCAGGTTCCCCCATTGGCAGGGATTCCAGCAAAGGTACGGGGACAGATGCATGAATACCAAGGATTCGTAGAGATGACAGATTTGGGCCATGGCCGTTCTCACATGCAGGATACCGGCCCCACTCTCTGGTTGGCTGACATGAGGACTGGGCTCAGGCTCTGTCAGACACAGCTCTAGTAGCCAGAGAAGTATATAAATCGGGGTTCTCTCGAGGGCCAATCAGATTGATCCTCATGTGGGGTTTCTGGCCAGACTCACGAAGTACTTCATTCTATGGGGCAGGCAGAATGCTGCATTGTGGCTCCAGAATTCCCTATCAAGAGGGATTGGTGACAAGTAGGGTGAGAATGCAATGGTAAAAACCAGCTATGCTTAAATTGAGTTCCAAGCGGAAGTCAGTTCCAATGTGCAGCAACTTATATGAGATATCCAGCACCTGAGTAAAGGCAGATGTCAGATGTTTGCTCACAGTGGAGTTTGTGTCTATGATGACCGACAAATGGAGGTGGAGGGGTGGCTTCAAGAGGCCATGGAGGATTACCCATGCTTAGGATTGTGAGATGCTCCAAACAACAAGGTTCCCTTCTAATGGACAGGAGGAGTCTGTTTTGTTTCCTTCAGGGTCCCCCATGTGGAAAGTTTGGGTAGCAGAGTCCTCCAGAATGGATGACTAGAAAGCACACGTCCAAAGACCATTGCAGCTGAGGAACATGACAGGTTCGTTTTGGTGGTTCTGGGGCCAAGTACCAAGGCCTTGAGTTGACTTGGAATATCTTGCAGAGGTGTCCCAATACTGGTTTTTTACAAGGGAGGTCTTATAATGTGCTGGTGGCTAAGGGGCCAGGAAGGATACTCCTACGCTGAGGGTTTGACACAGGTCGATGTGCACAGTTTCCTTCCTGGGAAAGGAGATGTTCTGTTTTGTAGCTCAGGGTACATATGTTGTTTCCTCACTTGGTATTCAAGAAAAGGCCTCTGAGGACAGATGATTGAAACCTAATCTAGGGTTCCAGTGATGTCCTAAGTGCACGTCAGGTTCAATTTTCTGACTAAGGACCATTGACATGGGTGTCTGTCTAGATGTAGGTGATCAGGTTGTTTCAGACTGTGCATTTGTGTCCAGAGTGGGCGCCAATATTGGGGATGGCTCAGGGGCCTTGCAGGTGTCTCCTAGTCTGGAAGGTTTGGGCAACTGTGATGGGCACAGTTTCCTTGGTGATAGCAGCACAGTCCTGTAGTGTGGCTCCAGAGACCCCATCCTGTTGGGCATGTGATCCATGGTTTTTGGAGAGAAATCTGCAAACACAAATTCAGGGTAGGGTTAGTGGCCTGGTGGTCGCAGGCCTAATGCATAGACCTGGAGGGCAGCTCATCAGGAACTGTAATTGGGGTAACGGGAGGGCTTTACCACGGACTTTTCTATCAGGTTTGTGTGTCCAGGATGGCCTCGGAATGCAGGTGTGTTCTCATGGGTCCATGGGACACTTTTCCTCTCGAAGGATACTGGCGGCTCCCCATAGTTTGATGGCATTTTCGGGGAAGAGAATAATGCACTTTTCCATCTTAGGGGTGCCCCAAAACAGGGATTCCAGAGATGGGTCCTGGGTCTGGGCGCCTGGAAAAGCCCACCAAGTGTTACAATTTGGGCCTAGGTGTGTAACGGAACTGCAATGAAGGATCCTGGTGGTGTAACTGAGAGGGCGTGTTTGAAAGCATGAAGAAAGGCCTGGTGAGTCTGCCCAGAAACTCCCCATGAAGATCAATCTACTCGGCCCTCGAGGGAACCCGGATTTATACTTTACCCGGGCTACCAGTGCTGTGTCTGACAGTGCCTGAGCCCTGACTTCGTGTCAGCTACCTAGAGTGCAGGGTCCATATCCAGCATGTGAAACTAGCCATGGCCCAGGGCCGTATCTCTACCCATCTTGGTATTCATGCAACTGCCCCAGACCTTTGCTGAAATCCCTACCAATGGGTGAACCTGAAGCACAATAGAGAACTCCTCATTCCATATGGCAAGATCCTGACTGTTAGGATAGGTGTCAAACCCTAAGAATGGGAACCAGCTGCATGGCCAAGGAGACCACGTCCACTCCTGAAAACCGAGCTGAACACAAGCAGGCATTGTGACCCTCAGTCCGATCATGCTTTCAAACAAACACTCACCATTGCAACTCCAGGATCCAGCATTGCATGACTGGTACGCACCTAGGCACAAATCCTAACTCTTTGTGGGATTTTCCATGCGCCCATTCCCAGAGTCCGTCACTGGAATCCCTGTTTTGGGGCACCCTTCAGATGGAAAACAACACTCTTCGCTTCCCTTATAAAGCATCCAAACTATTGGGAGCTGCCGGGATCGTTTAGAGAAAAAATTTCCCATGGACTCATGAGACAACACCTGCATTCTGAGACCATTGTGGATACAAAATCCAGATACAATAGCCTGTGCTACTGACTTTGTCACCTGATTTACAGTTCCTGACGTGCTGCCCTACAGGTCTATGCTTTGGGTCTGCGATCACCTCACCACTAACACTAACCCGAGTTTTTGTTTGCAGACATCTCTCCCCAAACCATGGCTCACATGCCCTTCAGGATGGGGTCTCTGGAGTCACACCACAGTACTGTGCCTGCCATCCCCAAAGAAAATGTGCCCATCACAGTTGCCCAAACTCTCCAGATTAGGATAAACCTGCAAGGACCCTGAACCCACCCCAATATTGGAGACTGCTCTGGATTCAAATGTGCAATCTGAAACACCCTGATCACCTGCATCGAGTCAGACACCAGAGTCAATGGTCCTGAGTCAGAAGATTGAAAATGAGATTTTCCTGGGACCTCATTTGAACCCTATATTAGTTTTTCAGGCTTCTGTCCTCAGAGGCCTGTTCTGGATTAACAACTTGTGATACAACATATGGTCGCTGAGCCCCACAACAGAACATCTCCTTTCCCCATATGGAATCTGGGCTCTTGGACCTGTGTCAAATCCTCAGGCTAGATGAATCCTGCACGGCCCCTTAAACACCAGCACATTCTAAGATCTCCCTGGTAACAAACCAACATTTTGACTTATCTTCATGAGGTTCCATGTCCAATCCAGTCCTTGGTTCTTTGCCTCAGAGCCACTAGAATGAACCTACCATGCTCCTCCGCTGCAATGGTCAATGGATTTGTGCTTTACAGGCATCCATGCGGGAGAGCTATGCTATCCAATCTTTCCACATGGGGAAACATAGAGCAAACAAACCAGACTGCCCCTGTCCGGTAGAAGGAAACCTTGCTGTTTGGAACATTTCACAAGCCCCAGCCTGGGAAATCCTCCATGGCCTCTTGACCCCACCCCTCCATTTTTCGGTCATCATAGACACAAACTCCAGCATGAGCAAATATCTGACATCCGCCCCTACTCAAGTGATGGATATTCAATTCAACCACTGCACACTGGAAGTGCCTTTCACTTGACACTGAATTTCACCATAGCTTGGGTTTACAATTCCATCCTCAGTCTCCTGGTCCACAAGGCCTATTGATAGGGAATTCTGGAGCCACAACGCAGCATTCTGCCTTCCCAATAGAAAGAAAAAGGATCTGGGGAGTCTGTCCAGAAACTCCACATGAGGATCAATCTGCTCAGTGCTCAAGAGAACCCCAATTTATAGGCTGCACTGTGCACTAGAGTTGTGTCTGACAGAATCTGAGCAACGAACTTGTGTCAACCACCCAGAGATCGGTGCCCATATCCAGCATGAGACCGGCCATGGCCCAAGTCCATCACCTATACCATCCTTGGTTTTCAGGCATCTCTCCCTAGACCTTTGCTGTAATCCCTACCAAAGGGGTAACCTGAAGCACAATAGAGAACTCCTCCTTCCCCATGACAAAAATCCTGACTGTTGGGATGGGTGTCCAAACTCAAAGTGGGTGCTGGCTGCATGGCCAAGGAGATTATGCCCACTCATGAGTGCCTCCCTGGGCACAAGCAGGCAATGTGATCCTCAGCCTGAGCATGCTTTCAAACAAGCCCTCTCAGTGGCACCACCAGGGTCCCGCATTGCAGGCCAGCTATGCCCCTTGGCCCAAATCCTAACACTTAGTGGGATTATCCAGGCGACCAGGCCCAGAGCAGGTCTCTGGAATTCCCTATTTTGGGGAACCTTCAAGATGGAAAACAGCACTCTTCCCTTCCCCGAGAAAACCACCAAACTATTGGGAGCCACCAGGTAACTTAGAGAGGAAAAATCTCCATGGACCTATTAGCCCACACCTGCATTCCGTGGCCATCCTGGACACACAAAGCAGTTACAAAAGCCTGTGCTACCCCCTTCGAGTCATCTAATTTACAATTCCTGATGAGTTGCTTTCCAAGTCTATGCATTGGGCCTGTGATCATTTTGACACAAACCCTAACCCGAGTTTGTGTTTGCAGACTTCACTTCCAAAACCATGGCTCACATGCCTTCCAGATTGTGGTATCTGGAGCCACACCTAAGGACTATGCCTGCCTTACTCAAGGAAACTGTGCCCGTCACTGTTGCCCAAAATCTCAAGATTACGAGAAACCTGCAAGGACCCTGAGCCCACCTCAATATTGGAGGTCACTCTGGACGCAAATTCGCAGTCTGAGAAACCCTGATCACCTCCATCCTGGCAGACGCCAAAGTCAATGATCCTGAATCAGAATATTGAACCTGACATGCCCCATGGACTTCATTGGAACACTAGATTAGGTTTTCAGGTATCTGTCCACAAAGGCCTGTTCTGGAATACCAACTTATGATACAACATGTGGTCCCTGAGCCACAGAACAGAACATCCCTTGGACCCAGAAGGAAGCCGTGCTTGTAGACCTGTGTCAAACCCTCAGGGTAGATGAATCCTACATGGCCCCTTAGCAACCAGCACATTCTATGATCTCCCTGGTAACAAACCAGCACTGTGACCCATCTTCATGAGACTCCATGTCAACTCAAGGCCTTGATACTTCGCTCCAGAGCCACCAGAACGAACCTTCCATGTTCCTCAGCTGCAATGGTCAATGGAGGTGTGCTTTCTAGGCATCCATGTGGGAGTGATCTGCTACACAAACTTTCCACGTGGAGAAACCTGAGCAAACAAACCAGACTCCTCCTGTCCGGTAGAAAGAAACTTTGATGTTTGGAGCATCTCACAAGCCCCAGCCTGGGAAATCCTGCATGGCCTCTTGACACCACCCCTCCATTTGTTGGTCATCATAGACACAAACTCCAGTCTGAGCAAACATATGACATCCGCCCATACTCAGGTGCTGATATTGCAATCAGCCGCTGCACACTGGAAATGCCTTTCGATTGGCAATGAATTTAACCGTAGCTTCGGATTACAAATCCATCCTCACCTTACTGGTCTGCAAGCCCTCTTGATAGGAATTCTGGAGCCACAGCGCAGCATTCTGCCTTCCCCATAGAAAGAAGAAGGACCTGGTGAGTCTGCCCAGAAACTGCACATGAGAATCAATCCACTCGGCCCATGAGGGAACCTTGATTTATAGTTTTCCCTGGCCACTAGTGCTGTGGCTGACAAAGCCTGAGCCCCGACCTCGTGTCAGCCACCCAGAGGGTTGAGCCCATATCCAGCATGTGAGACCGGCGATGACCCATGTCCGTCATTTCTACCCATCCATGGTATTCAGGCATCTGTCCCCTAGACCTTTGCTGGAATCCCTACCAATGTGGGAACCTGAAGCACCATAGAGAATTCCTCCTTCCCTATGACAGGAATCCTGGCTTTGGAATGGGTGTCCAACGCTCAGAATGGGATCCAGCTGCATGGGCAATGAGACCACACCCACACCTGAGGGCTGCCTGGGAACAAGCAGGCATTGTGACCCTCAACTTGAGCATGCTTTCAAACAAATGCTCTCAGTTGCACCTCCAGGACCCGCATTGCAGGCCTTGTATGCCACTAGGCCCAAATCCTAACCCTTGGTGGGATTTTCCATGCACCCAGACCCAAAGCCTGTCTCTGGAATCCCTGTCCTGGGGCACCCCTAAGATGGAAAACAACACTCTTCCTTTCCCTGAGAAAGCCACCAAACCATTGGGACCCTCCAGATCCTTGAGAAGAAAAATCTACCATGGACCCATGAGTCTACACCTGCATTCCAAGGCCATCCTGGAAATTCAATCCAGATACAATAGCCTGTGCTACCGCCTTCGAGTCACCTGATTTACAGTTCCTGACTTGCTGCCTTCCAGGTCTATGCATTGGGCCTATGATCACCACACCGCTATTCCTAACCCGAGTTTGTGTTTGCAGAATTCTCTCCCAAAACCATGGCTCACATGCCCTCCAGGATGGGGTCTCTGGAGCCACACCAAAAAACTGTGCCTATCATCCCCAAGGAAACTGGGCCCGTCACAGTTCCCCAAAACCTCCAGTTAAGGAGAAAACTGCAAGGACCATGAGCCCACCACAATATTGGATGCCACTCTGGAAACAAATGCACAGTCGGAAATACCCTGATCACCTCCATCCAGGCAGACATTTCCCCATGGCAGGATTATTGCTGTTGGGATGGATGTCCAACCCTCGAACTGGGAGCCAGCTGCATGAGCAAGTAGGGCACACCCACTCATGAGGGCCACCCTGGGCACAAGCAGACATTGTGACCCTCAGACTGAGCATGATTTAAAACAATCCCTCTCAGTTGCACTTCCAGGATCCTGCATGAGGCCTGGCAAGCCACTAGGCCCAAATCCTAACACTTTGTGGGATTTTCCCGGGGTCCAGACCCAGAGCCTGTCTCTGGAATCCCTATTTTGGGGCATCCCTATCATTAAAACAGCACTCTTCCCTTCCCCGAGAAAGACACCACTATTGGGAGATGCCAGGATCCTTAGAGAGGAAAAATATCCCACGGACACATGGGGCCACACCTGCATTCCAGGTCATCCTGGACACACAATCCAGATAGAAAAGCCTGTGCTACCGCCTTTGAGTCACCTGATTAACAGTTCCTGATGAGCTGCCCTCCAAGTCTATGCATTGGGCCTGTGATCACCTTGCCACTAACCCTAACCCTAGTTTGTGTTTGCAGACTTCCCTCCCAAACCATGGCTCACACGCCCTCCAGGTTGTGGTACCTGGAACCACACCACAGGAGTGTACCTGTCTTCCTCAAGGAAACTGTGCTTGTCAATATTGCACAAAACCTCTAGATTAGGAGAAACCTGCGAGGCCCCTGAGGCCATCCCAATATTGGAGGCTGCTCTGGATGCAAATGCACAGTCTGACACACCATATCACCTACATCCAGGCTGATAGCTAAGTCAATGGTCCTGACACAGAAGATTGAACCTGATATGCCCCTAGGATTCATTGGAACAGTAGATTATGTTTTCAGGTATCTGTACTCAGAGGGCTGTTCTGAATATCAGCTTATGATACATCATGATCCCTGAGCCACACAACAGATATATCCTGTCCCCAGAAGGAAACCATGCTCTTGGACCTGTATCAAACACTCTGGGTAGATGAATCCTGCAAGGCCCCCTGGCAACCAGCACATTCTATGATCTCCCTGACAAACAAGCATTGTGACCCATATTCACGAGTCTCTATGACAAATCAAGGCCTTGGTTTGCTATTTGGAACATCTCACAAGCCTCAATGTGGGAAATTCCCCATGGCCTCTTGATGCCACCCCTCCATTTGTCGATCATCAACACACAAACTCTAGTGTGAGCAAACATCTGACATCCGCACTTACTCAGATGCTGAATATATTTAAAAAGATGCTTCACATTTGAACTGCCTTCTGCTTGGCACTGAATTGTACAGTAGCTTGTGTTTACAATTCCATCCTCACCGTACTAGTCTCCAAGACCTCTTGATATTGAATTCTGGAGCCACAATGCAGCATTCTACCTTCCCCATAGAAAGAAGAAGTGCCTGCTGAGTGTGCCCAGAATTCCCACAAAAGAAACCCTCAGCTCTCAAGGGAACCCTGTTTTTTAGGCTGCTCTGGCCACTAGTGCTGTTTCTACAGAGCCTGTGGGCCTATGGTCGTAGCTGGCCTGCATGGGGGATCCTGGTGGTGCCACTGTGATGGCTTGTTTGAAAGCATGTTCAGGCTGAGGGTCTCAATGCCTGTTTGTGCACAGGGCAGCCCTCAGGAGTGGGCGTGGTCTCATTGGTCATACAGCTGGCTCCCTCTTTGAGGGCTGGACACCCATCCCAAACTCAGATTTCCTTCCATGGGCAAGGAGGAGTTATCTATTTTGCTTCAGGTTCCCACATTGTCAGGGATTACAGCAAATGTCTGAAGACAGGTGCCTGAATACCAAGGATGGGTAGAGATGATAGAATTGGGCCATGGCCGGTTTCACATGCTGGATATGGGGCCCACATTCTGGGGGGTTGAAACTAAGTCTGGTCTCAGGCTCTGTCAGACACAGCAATAGTAACCAGGGCAGCCTATACATCTGAGTTCCCTCGAGGGTCGAGCAAATTGATCCTCATGTGTGGTTGCTGGGCAGACTCACCAGGCACTTCTTTTTATGGGGAAGGCAGAATGCTGCATTGTGGCACCAGAATTCCCTATCAAGAGTCCTTGGGAGGCAGTAGGGTAAGGATGGAATTGTAAACACAAGCTATGGTTCAATTCATTGCCAAGAAAATGGCAGTTCCAATGTGCAGTGCTGGATTCAAGATATCCAGCACCTGAGTAAGGGAGAATGTCAGATGTTTGCTCACACGGGAGTTTGTGTCTGTGATGGCCAACAGGTGGAGGGGTTGCATCAAGAAGCCTTGGAGGATTTCCCATGATGAGGCTTGTGAGATGCTCCAAAAAGCAAGGTTTCCTTCTACCGGACAGGGGAGTCTGGTTTGTTTGCTCCAGTGTCCCCCATGTGGTAATTTCGGGTAGCAAAGCTCTCCCGCGTGGATGCCAGGAAAGCACACCTCCATTGACGATTGCAGCTGAGGAACATGGCAGATTCATTCCGGTGGTTCTGGGTGAAGTATCAAGGCCTTAAGTTGACAGGGAATATATTACAGATGGGCCACAATGCTGGTTTGTTACCAGGGAGATCTCACAATGTGCTGGTGGCTATGGTGCCATGCAGGATTCTCCTACCCTGAGGGATTGGCACAGGTCTAAGATCACTGTATCCTTTTGGGGACAGGATTTGTTTTATTGTGTGGTTCAGGGACCACATGTTGTATACTAAGCTGGTATTCCAGAACAGGCCCAGAGGATAGATGTCTGAAAACCTAATGTTGCATTCCAATGAGGTCCTAGGAGCATGTAAGTTTCAATCATCTGTCTCAGGACCATTGACTTGGCCTTTTGCCTGGATGTAGGTGATCAGGGTGTTTCAGACTGTGCATTGCATCCAGATCGGCAGCCAATATTGGGGTGGGCTCAGGAGCATTAAGGTTTCTCATACTCTGGAAGGTTTGGAAAACTGTGATGGGCACAGATGCCTTGAGGATGGCAGACACAGTCCTGTGGTATGCCTGCAGAGACCCCATGCTGGAAGGCATGCGAGCCATCGTTTTGGGAGGGAAGCTACTAATTTAAATACGGGTGTGGGTTAGTGGTGATGTGATCACAGGCCCAGTGCATAGACCAAGAAGGCAGGATGTCAGGAACTGTAATTAGCATGACTAAAAGGCAGTAGCACAGGATTTTCTATCTGGATTGTGTATCCAGGATGGAATCCAAATGCAGGTGTGGTCTCATGGGTCCATGCAGACTTTTCCTCTCTAAGGTTCCTGGTGGTTCCCCATAGTTTGGTGGCTTTTTCGGGAAGGGAAGAGTGGTGTTCTCCAACTTAGGGGAGATGAGTGATTCCAGTGACAGGCTCTGGGTCTGGGTCTGGGTCTGGTCCCCTGGAAAATCCCACCAAGGGTTAGGATTTAGGCCTAGGGGCATACCAGGCCTGCAATGTTGGATACTGGTGGTGCAACTGAGAGAGCTTGTTTGAAAGCATACTCAGAATGAGAGTCACAATGACTGTTTGTGCCAAGGGCAGCCCTCAGGAGTGGGCGTGGTCTCATTGGCCATGCAGCTGGCTCCCACTTTGGGGGCTGGACACATATCCCAAAACCCAGGTTTCCTCCCACGGGAAAGGAGGAGTTCTCTCTTATGATTTAGGTTCCCACATTGTCAGGGATTCCAGCAAATGTCTGGGGACAGGTGCCTGAATACCAAGGATGGGTAGAGATGACAGACTTGGGCCATGACCCGTCCCACATACTGGACCCACTTTCTGGAAGGTTGAAACTAAGTCTGGTTTCAATCTCTGTCAGACACAGCAATAGTGGCCTGGGCAGCCTATACATTGGGGTTCCCTCGAGGGCCAAGAAAACTGATCCTCATGTGGGGTTGCAGGGAAGACTCACCAAACACTTCTTCTTTCTATGAGGAAGGCAGATTTCCCACACTGGGGCTTGTAAGATGCTCCAAACAGCAAGGATCCCTTGTACTGACAGGGCGAGTCTGGTTTGTTTGCTCCGCCATACCCCATATGGAAAATTTGGGTAGCAGAGCTCTCCAAAGTGGATTCCTGGAAAGCACACCTCCATTGACCATTGTAGCTGAGGAACATGGCAGGTTCGTTCTGGTGACTCTGAGGCGATGTTCCAAGCGTCCTGAGTTGACATGGAGTTTCATGCTGTTGGGTCATAATGATGGTTTGTATCCAGGGAGATGTTAGAATGTTGGGGTGGTCAGGGCCCATGCAGGATTCTCCTACACTGAGTCTTGGACATAGCTACCAAGGAAAAGCTATCCTACTGGAGACAGGAGGGATTCTGTTGTGTGGCTCACGGACCACATGTTGGAATTTAAGTTGTTATTAGAGAAAAGGCCTCTGTGGACATGTGCCTGAAAATCTAATCTGGTATCAATAAAGTCCTAGGGGCATGTCAGGATCAATTTGCACCAGAGCTTTGGGGACAGAAATCTGCAAACGTGGACTAGGGTTAGGGTGAGGGCAGAGGTGATCACAGGCCCTAAATGCAGGCCCTGAGGGCAGTGCATAGTGTACTGAAATTAGGTGTCTTGGAGGCATTAGCACAGGCTTTTCTGTTGGGATTGTGTGTCTAGGACAGTTGCAAATGGTAGGGGTGGCTTTATGAAGCCATGGGAGATTCTTCGTCTCTGGGGATTCGGCCCATCTCCTAAGAGTTTGGTGTCTCTGGGGGAAGGGAAGACTGCTGTTTTTCAACTCAGGGAACACCCAAATGTGGGATTTCAGAGACAGGTTCTAGGTCTGGGCGTAATGAAACATGAGCTAGGGTAGGCATTTGGTTCTAGGGACCTGGAAGGCAGGCTTGGTGGGCTCCCGGTCTAGCTACCAAGGGTGTTTGTTTCAAAGCAGGCTCACACTGAGGGTCACAATGCCTGTTTGTGCCCAGGGCGGCTACCAAGAGTGGCCGTGGTCTCATGGGCCTTGCAGCTATTTCCCACTTTGAGGATTGGACACCGATCTCAATAGCCAGGTTTCCTGCCATCTGGGATGAGGAGTACTCTCGTGTATCAGGTTCCACCATAGTCAGGGATTTGAGCTACAGTCTGGGGAGAGATGCCTGAATATCCAGGTTGAACAGATGTGATGGCTTCAGGCCAGGGCAGGTCCCACCAGCAGTTTATGGGGTCCACTGTCTGTACGCCAGACTAGAGGTCGTGGCTCAGGCTGTGTCACACAGAGCCTGAGAGCTCTTTGTGGCCTATGATATTAGGGTGCCATCAAGGGCCAGGCAGGTGGATCGTCATGTGGGGTTTCTGCGCAGTCTCACCAGGAACTTCTTCTTCCTGTGGGGCATGAAGAATGCTGCATTGTGGCTCCAGAATTCCCTATCAAGAGGGCTTGGAGACCAGGAGGGTGACGATTGAATTGTCAACAGAAGCTACAGTCAAATTCAGTGCCAAGCAGAAGGCAGCTCCATTGTGTAGTAGTTGATTCGAGATATCCAGCACCTGAGTAAGGCAGATGTCAGATGTTTGCTCATACTGGAGTATGTGTTTATGATGACCACCAAATAGAGAGGAGGCATCACGAGGCCATGGAGGATATTCCACGCTGGGGCTTGTGAGAAGCTCCAAACAGCAAGGATTCCTTCTACTGGACAGGGCGATTCTGGTTTTTTTTGCTCTACCGTTCTCCATATGGAAAGTTTGGGCAACAGAGCTTTCCCGCATGGATGCCTGGAAAGCACAACTCCATTGACCACTGAAGATGGGCAACATGGCAGGTTAGATCTGGTGTCTCTGGGAAAACGTTCCCTCCGGCTTGAATTGACATGGAGTTTCATGCTTTTGGATCACAATGCTGGTTTTTATCCAGGGATATGTTAGACTATTGGAGTGGTCAGGGTCCATGCAGGATTCTCCTACATGAGTCTTGGACAAAGCTACCAGGAGCAAGGTATCCTTCTTGGGACAGGAGGGGTTCTGTAGTGTGGCTCAGGTACCACACGTTGGTATATAAGTTGGTATTGGAGAACAGACTTCTGGGGTTGGCACCTGAAAATCTAATTTAGGGTATTGATGAAGTCCTAGGGGCATGTCAGTTCAAATCTACTGACTCAGGGCCTTTGGCTTGGATGTCTGCCTGGAGGCAGGTGCTCATTGTGAGTGAGAATAGACATTTTGGTCCAGCGCATCTTTCGAAATTGACATGGGCTCAGGGGCATTTACTTTGCTCTTAATCTTCAGGGTTTGGGCAACAGTGAAGTGTAGAGTCTCCTTTGGGAGGGTTGGCACAATCATCTGGTGTTGCACCAGAGTCCCCATACTGGAGTTCATGTGGTCCAGGGCTTTGGGGACAGATCTGCAAACACGAACAAGGGTTAGGGTGAGGGCCAAGGTGATCACAGGCCCGATCTGCAGGCCCTGAGGGCAACTCATAGTGTACTGAAATTAAGGTGTCATGGAGGAGGTAGTGCAGGCTATTTTCTCTGGATTCTGTGTCCAGATCAGTCGCAAAATATAGGGGTGGCTTCATGGGGCCATGGGAGATTCTTTGTCTCTGGGTATTCCACCCAGCTCCCAAGAATTTGGTATCTCCAGGGGAAGGGAAGACGGCTGTTTTCCATCTCAGGGTAAGGGGAAAAGAGAGATTCTGGAGACAGCTTCTGGGTCTCGGTGCCTGGAAACAACAACGAGGGAGAGGATTTGTCCATAGTGACCTGGTAGGCCTGCTCTGCAGACTCCTCGTGCAGCTACTGAGGGTGTTTGTTTGAAAGCAGGCTCACGCTGAGGATCCCAATGGCCTGTTTGTGCCCAGGGCGTCTCCCATGAGTGACAGTGGTCTCAAGGCCCTATGCAGCTGGTTCCCACTCTGAGGGTTGGACACTCACTTCACAGGCCAGATTTTCTGCCATCGGGAAGGAGGAGAACACTTGTGCCTCAAGTTCCCCCATAGGAAGGGATTTGAGCTAAGTTCTGGGGACGGATGCCTGAATAACCAGGCTTAGCAGAGATGATGGTTTCAGGCCACGGTAGGTCCCACCTGCAGGATATTGGGCCCAATGTCTAGGTGGCTGACTGGAGGTCGTGGATCATGCTATGTCAGAAAGAGCTTTTGTGCCCATGGTGGCCTATGATATTAGGGGGTTGTCGAGGGCCATGCAGGTGGATCCTCATGTGGGGGATCTGGGCAGACTCACCAGGCACTTTTTCTTTCTATGGGGCAGGCAAAATGCTGCACTGTGCCCCCAGAATTCCCTATTAAGTGGACCTGGGACAAGTAGGTTGAGGATGGAATTGTAAACACAAGCTACGATTAAATTCAGTGCCAAGCAGAAGGCAGTTCCAATTGGCAGCAGCTGATTCGAGAAATCCAGCATCTGAGTCAGGGTGGTTGTCCAATGTTTGCTGACACTGGAGTTTGTGTCTATGATGACTGACAAAAGGAGGGGTGCCTTCAAGAGGCCATGGAGGGTTTCCCACGCTGAGGCTTGTGAGATGCTCCAAACAGCAAGATTTCCTTCTACTGGACAGGTAGAATCTGATTTGTTTGCTCCAGGGCCCCCCATGTGGAAATTCTGGGTAGCAAAGCTCTCCAACATGGATGCCTGGAAAGCACACCTCCATTCTCCATTGCAGCTGAGGAACATGGCAGGTTCATTTTGGTGGCTCTGGTGCAAAGTACCAAGGGCGATGAGTTAACATAGAATCTCTTTCAGATGGGTCACACTGCTGGTTTGTTACCAGGGAGATCTTAGAATGTGCTGGTGGCTAAGGTGCGGTGCAGGGTTCTCCTCTTCTGAGGGTTTGGCACAGGTCGAAGAGCACGGTTTCCTTCTGGGGACAGGAAATGTTCTGTTGTGTGGCTCAGGGACCACCTGTTGTATCATAAGTTGGTATTCCAGAATAGGCCCCTGAGGACAGATGCCTGAAAACCTAATCAAGGGTTCTAATGAGGTCCAAGGGCATGTCAGGTTCAATCTTCTGACTAAGGACCATTGACATGGCTGTCTAGCTGAATGTTGCTGATCAGGGTTTTTCAGTCTGCGCATTTGCATCCAGAGCAGCTGCCAAAATTGGGGTGGGCTCAGGGGCCTTGCAGGTTTCTCTTAATATGTAAGGTTTGGGCAACTGTGATAGGCACAGTTTCCTTGGGGAATGCAGCCACAGTCCTGTGGTGCACCTAGAGTGACCCCATACTGGATGGCATGTGAGCCATGGTTTTCAGAGAGAAGTTTGCAAACACAAATTAGGGTTCGGGTTAGTTGCGAGGCGATTGCAGGCCAAATGCATAGACCAGGGGGTCAGTTCCTCAGGAACTGTAATTAGGTTGGCTGGAGGATGGTAGCACAGACTTTTCTATCTGGATTGTGTGTCCAGAATGACCTCGGGATGTAGGTGAGGTCTCATGGGTCCATGGGAGACTTTTCCTCTTTAAGGATCCTGGCGGCTCCCCTTAGTCTGTTGGCTTTTTCGGGGAAGGTAAGAGTGCTGTTTTCCATCTTAGAAGTGCCCCCAAACAGGGATTCCAGAGACGGGTTCTGGCCTGGGCACCTGTAAAATCCCACCAAGGTTTAGGAATTGGGCCTAGGGGTGTACCAGGCCAGCAATGCGGGAACCTTGTGGGAACTGAGAAGGTTTGTTTGAAAGCATACCCAGTTGAGGGTCACAATGCCTGTTTGTGCCCTGGGAAGCCCTCAGGATTTGGCGTGGTCACATTGGCCTTGTACCTTGCTCCCACGATGATGGCTGGGCATCCATCCCAACAGCCAGGTTTCCTTCCATGGGGAAGGAGTAGTACTCTATAGTGCTTCAGGTTCAGGAAGGATTTCAGCAAAGTGTGGGGAAAGGTGCCAGAATACCAAGTATGGGTAGAGATGACGGACTTGGGTCATGGCCAGTCCCACATGCTAGATATGGGGCCTGCTCTCTTGGTGACTGAAACTAGGTCGGGGCTCAGGCTCTGTCTGACACAACATTAGTGGCTAGGGAAGTCTATAAATCGGGTTCCCTCCAGGGTCGAGCAGATTGATCCTAATGTGGGGATTCTGGGCAGACTAACCATGCACTTCTTCTTTCTATGGGGGAGGGAGAATGCTGCATTGTGGCTCCAGAATTCCTCAAGAGGCCCTGAAGAGCAGTGGAGTGATGATGGAATTGTAAACACAAGCTACTGTACAATTCAGTACCAAGTGGAACACAGTTCCAATGTGAAGCGTCTTTTTCAATATATCCAGCACCTGAGTAAGGGGGGATGTCAGTTGTTTGTTCACACTAGGGTTTGTGTCTATGATGACCAACAAATGGAGGGGTGGCATCAAGAGCCCATGGAGGATTTCCCACGCTGAGGCTTGTGAGATGCTCCAAACAGCAAGGATTCCTTCTACTGGACAGGTGGTGTCTGGTTTGTTTGCTCCACAGTACCCCATGTGGAAAGTTTGCGTACCAGAGATCTTCGACATGGATGCCTGGAAAGCACACCTCCATTGACCATTGCAGCTGAGGAACATGGCAGGTTCATTCTGGTGACTCTGAGGCGAAGTACCAAGGCCTTGAGTTGACATGGAATGTTTTGCACATGGATCACAATGCTGGTTTGTTACCAGGAGATCTTAGAATGCTCTGTTGACAAAGGGGCCTTGGAGAATTCTCCTACACTGAGTGTTTGACACAGGTCCAAGAGCACGGTTTCCTTCTGGGGACAGGAGTTGTTCTGCTGTGTGGCTCAGGGACCACATGTTGTATCATAAGTTGTTATTCCAGAATAGACCTCTGAAGACAGATGTCTGATAAAATAATGGAGGTTTCTAATAAGGTCCTAGGGACGTGTCTGGTTCAATATTCTGACTCAGGACCATTGACTTGGGAGTCTGCCTGGACATAGGGAATCAGGATGTTTCAGAGTGCGCATTTGCATGCATATTGTCTTCCAGTATTGGGTTGGGCTGAGGGACCTTGCAGGTTTCTCCTAATCTAGAGGTTTTGGGCAACTGTGATGAGCATAGTTTCCATGGGAATGGCAGGCACAGTCCTGTGGTGTGGCTCCAAATACGAGATCCTGGAGGTCATGTAACCATGGTTCGGGAGAGACGTCTGCAATGAAATACTCGGGTTAGAGTTAGTGTCGAGACGATCGCGGGCTCAGTGGCTAGACTTGGAGAGTAGCTCATCAGGAACTGTAAAGAGGGTGACACAAATGCAGAAGCACAGGCTATTATATCTGGATTGTGTGTCCCGGATGGCCTCAGAATGCAGATGTTGTCTCATGGATACATGGGAGATTTTTTCCTCTCTAAGGATTCTAGTGGCTTCTAATAGTTTGGTGGTCTTTTCGCGGAAGGGAATAGGGCTGTTTTCCATATTAGGGGTGCCTCAAAACGGAGTCCAGAGAGGGGCTCTGGTTCTGGGTGCCTGGAATATCCCACTAAGTGTTAGTATTTGGGACTAGGGGAGTACCAGGCTTGCAATGCGGTATCCTCGTGGTCCAACTGAGGGGGCTTGTTTGAATTCATGCTCAGGTTTAGGGGCACAATGCCTGTTTGTGCCCAGGGTGGCTCCCATGAGTGACCATGGTCTCATGGGCCATACAGTTGGTTCCCATTCTAAAGGTTGGACACCCATCTCAACAACCAGGTTTCCTGCCATCGGGAATGAGGAGTACTCGTGTGCTTCATGTTCCCCATAGGCAGGAGTTTGAGCTACGGTCTGTAGACAGATGCCTGAATACCCATGTTGGGTAGAGACGATGGTTTTGAGCTATGGCAGGTCCCACCTGCAGGATATGGGTCCCACTGTCTGCGTGGCTGTCTGGAGGTCATGGCTCAGACTGTGTCAGACAAAGCCTGAGTGCCCATAGTGGCCTATGATATTAAGGTGCTGTCGAGGGCCAGGCAGGTGGATCCTCATGTGGGGTTTCAGGCAGACTCAATAGGCACGTCTTCTTTCTTTGTGGTAGGCAGAATGCTGAGCTGTGGCTCCAAAGTTCCCTATCAAGAGGGTTTGGGGACAAGGAGATGAAGATGGAATTGTAAACACAATCTACGGTTCAATTCACTGCCAAGCAGAAGGCAGTCCAGTGTGCAGTGGCTGATGCGAGGTATCCAGGACCTGAGTAAGGGCGGATGTCAGATGCTTGCTCACACTGGAGTTTGTGTCTACATAGACCACCAAATGGAGGGGTGGCGTCACAATGTCATGGAGGATTTCCCACCCTGGGGCTTGTGAGATGCTCCAAATAGCAAGGTTTCTTTCTACTGGACAGGGGGAGTCTGGTTTGTTTGCTCCAGTGTCCCCCATATGGAAAGTTTGTGTGCAGAGCTCTCCCACATGGATACCTGAAAAGCACAACTCCATTGACCACTGCATCCGAGGAACATGGCAGGTTCAATCTGGTGCCTCTCGGGCGAAGTTCCAAGCGACCTGAGTTGACATGGAGTTTCATGCTGTTGCATCACAATTTCTGGTTTGTATACAGGGAGACATAGAAAGTTGGGATGTTCAGAGGCCATGCAGGATTCTCCTACACTGAGTCATGGACACAGCTCTCAAGAGCAAGGGATCCTTCTGGGGACAGCAGGGATTCTGTTGTGTAGCTCAAGGACCACATTTTGGAATGTAAGTTGGTATTGGAGAACAGGCTTCTGCGGACAGGTGCCTAAACATCTAAACTTGGGTATAAATGAAGTCCTATAGTCATGGAAGGCTCAAACGTCTGACTCAGGACCTTTGACTTGGATGTCTGCCTGGAGGCAGGGGCTCCTTGTGTGTCAGAATGTGCATATGGGTCCAGAGCCTTCTTCAAAATTGAGGTGGTCTCAGGGGATTTTTACTTTGCTCCTAATCTTCAGAATTTGGGCAACTGTGAAGGGCAGATTTTCCTTCGGGAGCATACGGACAGTCGTCTGGTGTGGCACCAGAGGCCCCATCCTGGAGAGAATGTGGGCCAGCCCTTTGGGGAGAGAAATCTGCAAAAGCAAACTAGGGTTAGAGTGAGGGCCCAGGTGATCACAGGCCCGATGTGCAGGCCCTGAGGGCAGCTCATAGAGTACAGAAATTAAGGTGTCATGGAGGCAGTAGTGCAGGTTTTTCTGTCGGGTGTGTGTCCAGGATGGTCGCAAAAGGTAGGGGTGGCTTCATGAGGCCATGGGAAATTCTTCGTCTCTGGGAATTCTGCTCAGCTTCCAAGAGTTTGGTGTCTCTGGGGGAAGGGAAGACTGTTGTTTTACATCTAAGAGGACACACAAAGAGGGATTCCAGAGACAAATTCTGGGTCTGGGTGCCTGGAAAACACGAACAAGGATGAGGATTGGCCCTAGGGATCTGGCAGTCCCATTCTGTGGGTTCCTGATCCAGCTACCAAAAGGTTTTGTTTGAAAGCAAGCTCACGCTGAGGATCACAATGCCTGTTTGTATCCAGGGAGCCTTCCATGTGTGACTGTGGTGTCATGGGCCATGCAGCTGGTTCCCACTCAGAGGGTTGGGAAGGAGGAGTACTCTTGTGTGTCAGGTTCCCCCATAGGCATGAATTTGAGCTACAGTTTGGGACAGAGGCCAGAATATCCAGGTTGAGTAGAGATGTTGGTTTCGGGCCACAGGAAATCACACCTGCAGGAAATGGGGCCCACTGTCTGGGTGGCTGAGTGGAGGTGGTGACTCAGGCTGTGTCAGACAGAGCCTTGGTACCCATGGAAACCTATAATATTACAGTGTTGTCGAGGGCCATACAGGTAGATCCTCATATGGGGTTTCTGGGCAGACTCACCAGGCATTTCCGCTTTCTATGGAGCAGGCAGAATGCTGCGTTATGTCTCCAGAATTCCCAATTAAGCAGGCTTGTGGAGCAGGAGGGTGAGGATGGAATTGTAAACACAAGCTACAGTTAAATTTAGTGCCAAGCGGAAGACTGTTCCAGTGTGCAGTGGCTGATTCAAGTTATCCAGCACCTGAGTAAGGGTGGATGTCAGAAGTTTGCTCACACTGGAATTTGTGTCTATGATGACGGACAAATGGTGGGGTGGCGTCTAGAGGCCATGGAGGGTTTCACACTCTGTCTCTTGTGAGATGGTCCAAACAACAAGGTTTCCTTCTACTGGACAGGAGGAATCTGGTTTGTTTGCTCCAGTCCCCCATATGGAAAGTTTGGGTAGCAGTGCTCTCCCGCATAGATGCCTGGAAAACACACCTGCATTGACCATTGCATCTCAGGAACATGACAGGTTCGATCTGGTGGCTCTGGGGTGAAGATTTAAGGGGGCTGAGTTGACATGGAGTTTCATGCTGTTGGATCACAATGCTGGTTTGTATCGAGGAGGGAGACATTAGAATGTTGGGGTGGTCAGGGGCCCATGCAGGATTCTCCTACACTGAGTCTTGGACACAGCTACCAAGAGAAAGGTATCCCTCTGGGGAAAGCAGGTGTTCTGTTGTTTGACTCAAGGACCACATGTTGGAATATAAGTTGGTATTGGAGAAGAGGCCTCTGGGGACAGTCGCCTAAAAAACTAAACTAGGGTATCGATGAAGTCTTATAGTCATGGCAGGTTCAAAGTCCTGATTCAGGGCCTTTGATTTGGATGTCTACTTAGAGGCAGGTGCTCATTCTATGTCAGAATGTACACTTCGGTCTGGAGCATACTGGGAAATTGAGATGGGCTCAGGGTGTTTGTACTTTGCTCTTAATCTTCAGGGTTTGGGCAACAGTGCAGGGCAGAGTTTCCTTCAGTAGGGTAGGCACAGTTATCTGTTGTGGTTCCAGAGGCCCCATCCTGGAGGGCATGAGGGCCAGGGTTTTGAAGACAGCATCTGCAAACGCGAACTAGGGTTGGTGTGAGGGCGAGGTGATCACAGGCCCTATCTCCAAGCCCTGAGGGCAGCTAATAATGTACTGAAATTAAGGTGTCATGGAGGCGGTAGCTCATGCTATATTGTCTGAATTCTGTGTCCAGGATGGTCGCAAAAAGTAGGGGTGGCTTCATGGGCCCATGGGAAATTCTTCGTCTCTGGGTATTCTGCCCAGGTCCCAAGATTTTGGTGTCTCTGGGGGAAGTGAAGACTGCTGTTTTCAGTCTTAGGTTAACCACAAAAGAAAGATTCCCGAGACAGTTTGTTTCTGGGCACCTGGAAAACACCAACAAGGGAGACGATTTGGCCATAGCAACCTGGCTGGCCTGCTCTGTGGGCTCCTGGTCCAGCTACCAAGGGCATTTGCTTGAAAGTAAGCTCACGCTGAGGGTCACAATGCCTGTTTGTGCCCAGGGCGACTCCCATGTGTGACTGTGATCTTCAGGCCCATGCAGCTGGCTCCCACTCTGAGTGTTGGACACCCATCTCACAGGTCACATTTCCTGCCACCGGGAAGGAGGAGAACTCTTGTGCTTTAAGTACCCCCATAGTCAGGGTTTTGAGCTACAGTCTGGAGACAGATGCCTGAATAACCAGGTAGAGCAGAGATGTTGATTTCGGGCCATGGCTGGTCCCATCTGCAGGATATGGGATCCACTGTCTGTGTGGCTGACTGGAGGTCGTGGCTCAGGCTGTGTCAGACAGAGCCTTAGTGCCCATGGCGACCTATGATATTAGGGTGTGGTTGAGGGCCATGCAGGTCTATCCTCAAATGTCTTGCAGAAGGAATCCTTGCATTTTGGAGCATCACACAATTCCCAACGTGTGAATATCTCGATGGCTTTGTGATCCCCCCACCTTTATGAAGGGGAAATCATGGACAGGAACGCCAACCTGAGTCAAAGTATGATCCTTGCCCTGACTTCAGATGCATGAGATCTCGATTCACATCTGCAGAGGGTGCCTGCCGTGCCCTCACCCCGAAACCTAATTCTAGCATGTGTTTTCAGACTTCTGTCCTCACACTCCTGGCCCCCAATCCCTCAAGTCTGGCAATTCTAGACCCACAGTGGAGCACTCATTCTACCCTCCAGAATAAAAATGTTGCCTTAAGGAGCTTCCCAGACACCCCAAATGAGGATAGACCTACACGGCACTCTACTGTACCCAAATTATATAGTCTAACCTGGGCACTAATGCACTTTCTAACACAGCCTGAGACCGGACCTCCTGACCAACCCCGAGACAGCTGATCGCACACTGATCACATCGGACCCATCATGGCCTTAGCTCATCATCTCATCCCAACCTAGGTTTTCAGGCTTCAGAACGTAAACCTTAACTCCAAACCCTGCCAAGGAGTGAATGTGATGCAGAAATCAGAACTCCTCCTTCCCCATGGCAAGAAACCTTGTGGTTGGCATGTTGTCCAATGTTTAGTGTAGGAGAAACCAGCATTCCCCATGAGGCCCTGCCCATGCTTGAGCGCTGTGAGGGCATAAACATGCATTGTGACCCTCAGGGTGAGTCCTGTCCTCTAGTAAGTCCTCTCAGTGGCTGGATCATTAGACGTCATAATGGGCTTGCCATGAACCTAGGCCCCAAATTTTAACCAGATTTCTGGTTGTCCAGTTGCCCCTCCCCAGGGCTCTGCTCAGGAATCCCTCTTTTTTTTGGGACACCTGAGGTAACAAAACAGAAAGGACTCCTCCCATCCCACAGATTGACCCAAAACTCTTGGGATCGGGCCAAATCCACAAAGAGGAAGACTCGTCCATGGCCCATGAGGCCTCCCCGACATTCCACGGCCATCGTTGACACTAAATCCAGAGACAAAAGCCTGAGCAAGTGCCTCACACTCGCCCTTTCTTCATATCCCAAAGAGTTCCCCTCACGATCTGTAGATTGGTCCTGTCATACCTACATTCCCAATCCTAGGCAGGGTTTGTGTTTTCAGACATTTGTCGCCACAGTCCTGGCCCACACACCCTCCAGGCTGGGGCCCCTGGAGCCACACATCAGGTCTGTGCCTGCCCACTCCATGGGAATTCTGCCCATTCCATTGTCTATAATCGTACAAATTAGGAGAAACCTCCAAAGTCTCTGAGGCATTCCCAATAGTGCAGGCCGCCTGGACAAACAGGGGCAGTCTGACACCCGCTGAGCAACTACCTCCCCTCATACCATAGACAGATGTCGCCAGAGAAGAAGATTGAACCGACAGGCCCCTAGACCCTAATCGGATCCATTGCTTTGGTTTCCAGTTATCTCTCCTCAGAGGCCTGGTTTCTAATACCAGCATATGGGGGATTCCTGAGACACCAGTCAGAACAAATCTCAACTCCACATGGGAACCTTCCTCTTTGGAGCTGTCTTAAAACCTCTGGTTAGGATAATCCTTCAGGGCCCTAGTGCCACTGCCCCATTCCACGGTCTCCATGGACACAAACCCACATTAGGACCCATCCGCAGGAGATTCCGTTTCAAATCAGCCGCTTTGGTTGCTCCCCCAGAGCCAGAAGATTGAACCTGTCTTGTCGCTAGGAGACAATTGGATTGTGAAGCAGGCTGCCCAGGCATCCATCCTTAGAACCCTGCTCTGGACTCGTTCTGTATGGAACGTCCTGGAGCCATCCTACAGGTCTCAACTGTCTTGCAGAAGGCATCCCTACGTTTTGGAGCATCTCACAACTCCCAACGTGGGAAAATCTCGATGGCTTTGTGATGCCCCCCCCGACCCGCATCATGAAGGGGCCATCATGGACAGAAACTCCAACCGGAGCCTACGTCTGATCCTCACCCAGACTCCAGATGCATGAGATCTTGATTCAGCTCTGCAGAGTGTGCCTGCCTTGCCCTCGCCCTGAAACCTAAGTCTAGCTTGTGTTTTCAGACTTCCGTCCTCACACTCCTGTTCCCCAAGCTGTCAAGTTTGGCAATTGCAAGCCACAAGGCAGCACCCTGCCTGCCCTTCAGAAGAAAAATGTTGCTCTATGGAGCTTCCCAGACAATTTAAATGAGGATAAACCTACATGGCACTCGACTGTACCCAAATTATATAGTTTAACATGGGTACTAATGCATTGTCTGACACAGCCTGAGTCTGGACCTCCTGACCAACACCCAGACAGCTGACTGCACACTGAGCACATCAGACCCGCCATGACCTTGGGTCATCATCTCTTCCCAACCTCAGATTTCAGGCTTCAGAACTTAGACTTTATCTACAATCACTGTCCAGGGGTGAACGTGATGCAGTAATCAGAAACCCCCTTTCACATGTCAAGAAATATTGTGGTGGGCGTGTTTTCCAACATCATTGTAGAAGAAACAAGCATGGCCCATGAAGCCCTGCCCATGCTTGAGGGCTGTGTTGGGCACAAACATGCATTGTGACCCTCAGTGAGCCCTGTCATCAAGTAAGGCCTCTCAGTGTCTGGATCAAGAGCCTGCATATGGGGCTTGCCATGCCCCTAGGCTCCCAATCTTAACCACTGTTCTAGTTGTCCAGTCGCCCCTCCCCAGGGCTCTGCTCTGGAATCCCTCTTTCGGGGGCATACCCAAGGTATAAAAAGAGAAGGGTTTTCTCCCATCCCACAAAAGGATCCCAAATTCTTGGGATGGGGCCAAATCCCCAGAGTGGGAGACTCATCCATGGCACCTGAGGCCACCTGGACATTCATGGCCATCAGTGACACAAAATCCAGAGAAAAACCCTTAGCATGTGCCTCACACTGGCCCTTTGTTTATATACTGAAGAGTTTTCCTCACGGTCTGTAGATCAGGTCTGCCATACCTACGTTTGAAACCTAAGCCAAGTTTTTGTTTTCAGACAACTTTCCCCATAGCACTGCCCTAACACCCTATAGACTGGGGCCTCTGGAGCCACACCTCACAACTGTGCATGCCCTCTCCAAGGGAATTCTTCCCATTCCATTGGCCACAACCGTACAAATAGGAGAAACCTCCAAAGTCCCTGAGGCCATTCCAATAGTGTATGCTGCCCAGGACAAACAGGGGCGATCTGATACCAGCTGAGTAACTACCTCCATCAGACCCGTAGACTGATGTCCCCAGAGAAGAAGATTGAACCAGACAGGCCCCTAGGCTATAATCGGATCCATTGCTTTGCTTTCCAGGCATGGCTCCTCAGAGGCCTGGTTTCCAATACCAGCATAGGGAGTTTCCTGAGGCATGATCAGAACAAATCTCGTCTCCACATCGAAACTTAAGCACTGGAGTTGTGTCAAAGGCTTAGGAGAATCCTTCAGGGACCCGGTGCCACTGCCCATTCCAAGGTCCTCATGGACACAAACACACATTAGGACCCATCTTCAGGAGAGTCCATTTCAATTCCGCCCCCCCCCCCCGTCGCTCCCACAGAGCCATCAGATCAAACCTGTCTTGTTGCTAGGAGAAAATTGGAATGCGAGACAGGCTTCCCAGGCATCCATCCTTAGAACAGTGCTAAGGAGTCATTCCAAATTTCGTCTCCACATGGGAAACTTGCTCTTTGGATCTGTGTGAATACCTCCGGATAGGAGAATCCTTCAGGGTGCCGGCACCACTGCCCCATTCCAAGGTCTCCATGGACACAAACCCACATTATGACCCATCTACAGGAGACTCCATTTCAACTCACCCACCCTACGTTGCTCCCCCAGAGCCAGCAGAGCGAACCTGCATTGTCGCTAAGAGAAGATTAGAATACAAGTTGGGCTGCCCAGGTCCCTGCTCTAGAGAAATTTTTATAAGACGTTCTTGATCCATCTGACAGGTCTTGAGTGTCCCACAGAAGGAATCCTTGTGGTTTGCAGCATCACACACTCGCACCATAGGAAAACCTCCATGGCCTCGTGATGCCCCCACCTTCATGTAGGGGACATCCTGGACAGAAACTCCAACCAGAGGCAATGTCTGATCCTCGCCCTGACTTCAGATGCATGAGATCTCGATTCAGCTCTGCAGAGAGTGCCTGCCGTGCCCTTGCCTCAAACATCCATCCTCATACTCCTGGCTCACAAGCCCTCTAGTTTGGGAATTCTGGTGACACAATGCAGCAATCTGCCTGCCCTCCAGAAGAAAAACGTAGCCCTATGGGGCTACCCAGAAACCCCAAATGAGAATCAGCCTGCATGCCACTCGACTGTACCCCAATTATACAGTCCAACCTGGGCAGTAATGCCTAGTCTGACACAGCCTGAACCAGGACCTCATGACTGACACCCAGACAGCTGGCCGCACATGGAGCCCATCGGACACACTATGGCCTTAGGTCATCATCTCTTCCCAACCTTGGTCTTCAGGCTTCAAAACCTAGACCTTATCTCCACTCACTGCCAAGAAGTGTACGTGATACAGAAATCAAAACTTCTTCTTCCCCATGGCAAGAAACTCTGTGGTTGGCATGTTGTTGAACGTTCAGTGTAGGAGAAACCAGTGTGGCCCATGAGGCTCCGGCAGTGCTTGAGGGTCGCGATGGATACAAACACATATTGGGACCCTCAGGGTGAGCTCTGTCCTCAAGTAAAGCCTCTTAGGGGCTAGACCAAAAGCGCACATATGGGACTTGCCATGCCCCTAGTCCCCCAATCTTAAGCAGATCTTGATAAGTCTAGTCACACCTTTCAGAGCTCTTCTCTGGAATGCTTCTTTGGTGCGAAACATGAGTAAAAAAAAAAAAAATAGAGAAAGGACTCCTTCCATCCAAAGAATGACCCCAAACACTTGGAATCGGGGCAAACCCACAGAGAGAAAAACTTGTCCATGGCCGATGAGGCCAGCCCGACATTCCACGGCCACCGTTGACACAAAATCTGGAGATAAAAGCCTGAAAAAGTACCTCACACTTGCCCATGGTTCATAGCCCCCAAAATTCTCCTCAAAGTCTGTAGATCCGGGCAGTCATAACTATGTACCCAGACCTAAGCCGAGTTTGTGTTTTCAGACTTCTGTCTCAATTGTCCTGGCCCACACACCCCCAAGGGTGGGGCCTCTGGAGCCACACCTCAGGACTGTGCCTGCCCTGTCCAAGGGAATTTTGCTCATTTCTTTGGACACAACCCTACAGATTAGGAGAAACATCCAATGACCCCAGACATCCCAATAGTATAGGACATCCAGGAAAAACAAGGGCGATCTGACACAAGATTAGTAAACCTCCACTCAGACCTATAGACAGATATGTCCAGAGAAGAAGATTGAACCTGACAACCACCTCGGCCTCAATAGGATCCATTACTTTTGTTTCCAAGCATCTCTCCTGAGAGGCCTGGATTCCAATACCAGCATATGGGGTTTTCCGGAGGTACCAGTCAGAACAAATCTCGTCTCCACATGGGAATATTGCTCTATGGAGATGTGTCAAAACCTCCAGTTAGGAGGTTTTGGTCATCGGAGGTGACTTCAGGTCACCGGAGCCACCACCCCATTCCAATGTCTCCGTGGGCACAATCCCACATTATGACCCATCCTTAGGAGAGTCCATTTCAACAAAACCCCCTCCGTTGCTCCCCCAGAGCCAGCAGATTGAACCAGCCTTGTTGCTAGGAGACAATCTAAATGCTAGGCAGGCTCTTCAGGCATCCATCCTTAGAACCCTGCTCTTGCGTCGTTCCTTATGGGACGTCCTGGAGCCATCCAACAGGTCTTGACTATCCCACAGAAGTAGTCCTTGTGTATGGACCATCTCACAACTCCCATCATGGGAAAACTTCCAAGGCCACATGATGCCACCAGTCTTCATGAAGTTGGATCATAGACAGAACTCCTCCCTGAGCTAATGGCTGAACTTGCATTGACTTCAGATGCACGAGATATCGATTCAGCTCATCAGAGTGTACCTGCCATGCCGTCGCCCCCAAAACTAAGCATAGCTTGTGCTCTCAGAATTCCGTCCTCACTCTCCTGGAACACACGCCCTCCAGTTTGGGAATTCCGGAGCCACAATGCAGCACTTTGCCTGCCCTCCAGAAGAAAAACATTGCCCTGATGGGGCTACCCAGAAATGCCAAATGAGGATCAACCTGCACGCCCATCGACTATACCCCAATTATACTGTCTACCCTGGGCACTAATGCCCTGTCTGACACAGTCTGATCCAGGACTTCCCGACCGTCACCCAGACAGTTGGGGTCACATCTCAGGACTGTGCCTGCGCTCTCTATGGGAATTCTGCATATTCCATTGGCCACAACCCAACAGATTAGGAGAAACTTCCCTAGTCCACGAGACCATCCCAGTAGTGTAGGCAGCCAGGGACAAACAGGGTCAGTCTGTCACAAGCTGAGCAACGACCTCCACTCAGAACCATAGACCGATGTGCCCAGAGTAGATTGAAGCAGACAGGCCCCTAGGTATGAATCAGATCAATACTTTGGATTCCAGGCATCTCTCCTCAGATGCCTGGTTGCTAATACCAGTGTGCGGGGGTTCCTGAGGTACCAATCAGAACAAATCTCGTCTCCACATGGGAATCTAGCACTTTGGAGCTGTGTCAAAACTTCTGGTTAAGAGAATCCTTCATGTCCCTGGAGCCACCGCCCCACTCCAATGTCTCCATGGACACAAACCCAATTATACCAATCCTCAGGAGAGTCCATTTCAACTCGGGCCCCTCAGTTGCTCACCCAGTGCCAGCAGACTGAGCCTGTCTTGTCGCTAGGAGACAATTGGAATGCAAGTTCGTACCCAGGCATCCATCTTTAGAACTCTGCTCTGGAAAAGTTCCTTATGGAGCATCCTTGATCCATCCAACAGGTCTCGACTCTCCCACAGAAGGAATCCTTGTGGTTTGCAGCATTACACACTCGCACCGTGGGAAAACCTCCATGGACTAGTGAGCCCCCACCTTCATGTAGGATACATCATGGACAGAAACTCCAACCTGAGCCAACATCTGATCCTCGCCCTGACTTCAGATGCACGAGTTCTCGATTCAGCTCTGCAGAGTGTGCCTTCCGTGCCCTCACCCCAAAACCTAAGCCTAGCTTGTGTTCTCAGACTTCCGTTCTCACACTCTTGGGCCACAAGCCGTCCAGTTTGGGAATTCTGGAGACACAATGCAGCACTCTGCCTGCCCTCCAGAAGAGAAACGTTGCCCTATGGGGCTACCTAGAAACCCCAAAAGAGGATGAACCTGCATGCCATTCGACTGTACCCCAATTATACAATGTAGCCTGGGCACGAATGCCCTATATGACACAGCCTGAGGCCTGACTTCCCAAACAACACTCAGACAGCTGACCATACACTGACAACAGCTGAACCACAATGGCCTTTGGTTGTCATCTCTTCCCAACCTCGGTTTTCAGGCTTCAGAAACCTATACCTTATATCCAGTCACTTCCCACGGGCGAAAGTGATGCAGAAATCAGAACTCCTTCTTCCCCCTCGCCAGAACTTTGTGGTTCGAATATTGTCCAATGTTCAGTATAGTAGAAACCAGCTGGCCCATGAGGCCCAGCCCATGCTTGAGGGCCGCGATGGGCACAAACACACATTGGGACCCTCTGCGTGAGCCCTGTCCTCAAGTAAAGCCTCTCAGGGGCTGGACCAGGAGCACACATATGGGGCTTGCCATGCCCCAAATCTCCCAATCTTAACCAGAGTTCAAGATATCTAGTCACCCCTACTCAGGGCTCTGCTCAGGAATCCCTCTTTGCTGGGATACCTGAGGTAAATAAATAGAGAAAGGACTCCTCCCATCCACAGAATGACCACACCCACTTGGGATACGGCCAAATCCCCAGAGAGAAAGACTCTTCCATGGCCCATGAGGCCACCTCGACACTCCATGGCCACTGTTGACACAAAATCCAGAGACAAAGCCTGAGCAAGTGCCTCACATTCACCCTTTGTTCATAGCCCCCCAAATTCTCACGGTCCATAGATTGGGCCTGCCATACCTATGTTTACAAACATAAGGTGAATTTTTTTCAGACTTCTATACCCACAGTCCTGGCCCACACACCCTCCAGGCTGGGGCCCCTGGAGCCACACCTCAGGACTGTGCCTGCCCTTTCTGCTCATTCCTTTGGACACAACCCTACAGATTAGGAGTAACCTGCAAAGTCCCCGAGGCTATCCCAATAGTGTAGGACATCCAGGACAAACAGGGGAGACCTGACACAAGCTGAGCCACTACCTCCACTTAGACCCGTAGACAGATATCCATAGAAAAGAAGATTGAACAGGACAAGCACCTAGACCCTAATAGGATCCACTGCTTTTGTTTCCAGGCATCTCTGCTCAGAGGCCTGGATTCCAATACCTGCATATAGGGGTTTCCGGAGGTACCAATCAGAACAAATCTCATCTCCACATGGGAAAATTGTGCTATGGTGTTGTGTCAAAACCTCCATTTAGAGGAAACCTTCAGGTCACCGGAGTCACTGCCCTATTCCTAGGTTTGCATGGACACAATCCCACATTATGACCCATCCTCAGGAGAGTCCACTTCAACTCAACCCCCTCAGTTGCTCCGCCAGAGCCAGCAGATCGAACCTGCCTTGTCACTAGGAGACAATTGAAATGATAGGCGGGCTCTTCAGGCATCCCCCTTAGAACACTGCTCTGGCGTCATTCCTTATGGGACACCCTGGAGCCATCCAACAGCTCTCGACTGTCCCGCAGGAGTCCTTGTGGATTGGAGCATCTCACAACTCACATCGTGGGAAAACTTCTATGGGCACTTGATGGCCCCAATCTTCATGAAGGCAGATCATGGACAGAGACTCCAACCTGAGCCATTGGCTGATCCTCGCCTTAACTTCAAATGCACGAGATCTCGATTCAGCTCTTCAGACTGCGCCTTCCGTGCCCTTGCCCCAAAACCTAAGCGTAGCTTGTCTTATCAGACTTCCGTCCTCACTCTCTTGGACCACACGCCTTCCAGTTTGGGAATTCCAGAGCCACAATGCAGCTGTCTGCCTGCACTCCGGAAGAAAAACGTTGCCCTATGTGTCTACCCAGAAATGACAAATGTCGATCAACCTGCACGACACTTGACTGTACCCCAATTATACAGTCTACCCTGGGCACTAATGCCCTGTGTGAAATAGCCTGAGCCTGGACCTCCTGACCGTCACCCAGACAGCTGGGGCCACATCTCAGGACTGTGCCTGCCCTCTACAAGGGAATTCTGCCTATTCCATTGGCCACAACCCTACAGATTAGGAGAAACCTCCAAAGTCCCTGTGACCACCCCACTAGTGTAGGCCACCTGGGACAAACAGGGTCGATCTGACACAAGCTGAGCAACGACCTCCACTCAGAACCATAGACAGATGTGCCCAGAGAATATTGAAGCGGACAGGCCCCTAGGTGTGATTCGGATCAATTGCTTTGGATTCCAGTCATCTCTCCTCAGATGCCTGGTTTCCAATACCAGCGTATGGGGGTTCCTGAGGCACCAATCAGAACTAATCTTTTCTCCACATGGGAATCTTGCTCTTTGGAGCTGTGTGAAAACCTCCAGTTAAGAGAATGCTTCGGGGCCCCAGAGCCACTGCCCCATTCCAATTTCTACATGGACACAGTCCCACATTATGACTGATCCTCAGGAGAGTCCATTTCAACTCAGCCCCCTCGGTTCCTACCCAGAGCCAGCAGATCAAACATTCCTTGTCGCTAGGAGACAATTGGAATGTGAGGTGGGCCGCCCATGCATCCATCGATAGAACCCTGCTCTGGAGAACTTCCTTATGGGATGTCCTGGATCCATCCAACAGGTCTCGACTGTCTCACAGAACGAATCCTTGTGGTTTGGAACATCACATTCTCCCACTGTGGGAAAACCCCCATGGACTTGTGATGCCCCCCACCTTCATGATGGGGCCATCACGGACAAAATCTACAAACTGAGCCAACATCTGATCCTACATCCCCAAACCTAAGCCGAGATCGTGTTTTCAGACTTCAGTCCCAAGAGCCCTGGCCCACACACCCTCCCGGCCGGGTCCCCTGGAGCCACAACGCAGGACAGTGCCTGCCCTCTCCAGGGGTATTCTGCCCATTCCATTGGCCACTACTGTACATATTAGGAGAAACCTCCAAAGTCCCCGAGGCCATCCCAATAGTGTAGGTCGCCCAGGACAAACAGGGGCGATCTGTCACAAGCTGAGCAACTACCTCCCCTCAGACCCATAGACAGATATGCCCAGAGCAGAAGATTGAACCGGAAAGGAACCTAGGTCCTAATGGCTCCATTGATTTTGTCTCCAGGCATCTCTCCACAGAGGCCTGGTTTCTAATACCAGCATAAGGGGGTTTCCTGAGGTACCAATCAGAGGATATCTCGTCTCCACATGGGAAACTTGTCCTTTGGAGCTGTGTCAAAACCTCCAGTTCGAACAAATATTCAGGTTTCCTGAGGAGCTGTCCCATTCCAAGGTCTCCAGGGATACAAACCCACATTATGACCCATCAGCAGGAGAGTGCATTTCAAATCAGCCCCCTCGGTTGCTCTCCCAGAGCCAGCAGATGGAACCTGCCTTGTTGCTAGGATACAATTGGAATGTGAGGCGGGCTTTCCAGGGATCCTTCCTTAGAACCCTGCTCTGGCGTCATTGTATATGGGATGTCCTAGAGCTATCTAACAGGTCTCGACTGTCCAGCAGAAGGAATCCTAGCAGATTGGAGCATCTCACAACTCCCATCGTGGGAAAACCTCCATGGCCTCATGATGCCCCCTTCCCTTCATGAAATGGCCATCCTGAACAGAAACTACAACCTGAGCCAACGTCTGATCCACGCCCTGACTTCTGAAGCACGAGATCTCATTTCAACTCTGCAGAGTGTGCCTGCCATTGCCTTGCCCCGAAACCTAAGCATACTTGTATTCTCAGACTTCCAACCACACACTTTTGGCCCACAAGCCCTCCAGTTGGAGCCACAATGTATCACTCTGCCTGCCCTCCAGAAGAAAAATATTGCCCTATGGGACTACCCAGAAATGCCAAATGAGGAGCAACTTGTAAGCCACTTGACTCTACCCCAATTATACAGTCTAGCCTGAGCCCTAAAGCCCTGTCTCTCACAGCCTGAGCCCAGACCTCCCGACCGAAACCCAGACAACTAGCCTTACCCTGAGTACAATGGACCCTCCACGGCCTTAGGTCGTCATCTCTTCCCAACCTAAGTCTTCAGGCTTCCAAAACCTAGATTGTATCTCAACTCACTTCCCAGGGTTGAACCTGATGCAGAAATCAGAACTCCTTCCCCCTGCCCCGAACATTGTGGTTGGCATGTTGTCCAATGTTCATTGTAGGAGAAACCAGTGTGGCCCATGAGTCTCTGCCCATGCTTGAGGGCCGCGATCAGCACAAACACACATTGTGACGCTCAGCGTGACCTCTGTCCTCAAGTAAAGCCTCTTAGTGGCTGGACCAAAAACGGCATATGGGGCTTGCCATTCCCCAAGTCTCCCAATCTTAACCAGAGGTCGAGATATCTAGTCACCCCTACTCAGGGCTCTGCTCTGGAATCCCTCTTTGGTGGGACACCTGAGGTAAATAAATACAGAAAGGACTCCTCCTATTCACAGAATGACCCCAATCACTTGGTATCAGGCCAAATCTCAAGAGAGAAAGACTCTTCCATGGCCCATGAGGCCACCCCGACATTCCACGCCCACTGTTGACACAAAATCCAGAGACATAAGCCTGAGAAAGTGCCTCACACTCGCCCTTTGTTCATACCCCGAATAATTCTTTGCATGGTCTGTAGATCAGGCCTGCCATACCTACATCCAAAAACATAAGGCAAGTTTGTGTTTCAGACTTCTGTACGACAGTATTGGCCCACACACCCTCCAGGATGGGTCCCCTGGAGCCACAGCTCAGGGCTGTGCCTGCTTCTCCAAGGGAATCCTGCCCATTCCATTGGAGACAACCCTAGATATTAGGAGAAAACTCCAAAGTACCTAACGCCGGTCAAATAGTGTAGGACTCCCAGGACAAACAGGGGTGATCTGTCCCAAGCTGAGCAACTACCTCAACTCAGACCTGTACACAGATATCCCCAGAGAAGAAGACTGAAATGGACAGGAACCTATGCCCTAATTGGATCCATTGCATTTGTTTCCAGGCATCTCTCTTCAGAGGCATGGTTTCCAATAATACCATATGGGGGTTTCCAGAGGTACTAATCAGAACAAATCTCATCTCAACATGGGCAACTTGCTCTTTGGAGCTTTGTGAAAAGCTTCAGTTAGGAGAAACCTTCAGGTCCCCAGAGCCACCGCCCCATTCCAGTATATCAATGGACATAAACCCACATTATGACCCATCCTCAGATGAGCCCATTTCAACTCAACCCCCTCAGTTGCTCCCCCAGAGCCAGCAGATTGAACCTTCCTTGTTGCTAGGATAAATTGGAATGCGAGGTGGGCTGCCCAGGCATCCGTCCTCAGAACCCTGCTCTGGAAAACTTCCTTATAGGATGTCATGGATTTATCCAACAGTTCTCAATTGTCCCACAGAATGAATCCTTGTGGTTTGGAGCATCACACACTCCCATCATGGGAAAACCTAATGGTCTCGGGATGCCCACCCAACTTCATGAATGGGCCATCATGGAAACACTCAGAAACTCCAGTCTGAGCCAACGTCTGATCCTCACCCTGACTTCAGATACACGAGATCTCGACTCAGCTCTGTAGAGTGTGCCTGCCGTGTCCTCACCCCAAAACCTAAACCTAGCTTGTGTTCTCAGACTTCCGTCCTCACAATCCTGGCCACAAGCCCTCCAGTCTGGCAATTCTGGAGACACAATGCAGTACTCTGCCTGCCCTCCAGAAGAAAAACGTTGCCCTATAGGGATAAGCAGAAACGCCACATGAGGAACAACCTGCATGCCACTCCCCTGTACCCCAATTATACAGTCTAGCCTGTGCACTAAATCCCTGTCTGACACAACCTGAGCTCAGCCCTCCCGTCCGACACCCAGAAGCTGGCCGTACACTGAGCCCATTGTACGCACAATGGCTTTAGGTCATCTCTCTACCCAAACTCGGTTTTCAGGCTTCAGAACCTAGACGTTATCTCTGCTGACTGCCCAGGAGTGAACGTGATGCAGTATCAGAACTCCTCCTTCCCCATGGTCAGAAACCTTGTCGTTGGCATGTTGTCCAACGTACATTGTAGGAGAAAGCAGCGTGGCTCATGGGGTCCCACCTATCCCTTAAGGGGTTTGTACAAACACACATTGTGACCCTCAGAGTGAGCCCTATCCTCATGTAAAGTTTCTCAGTGATTGGAACAAGAGCCCGCATATGGGGCTTGCCATGCCCCTAGTTCCCCAATGTTACCCAGAGTTTGGGTTGTCCAGTCGACCCTCCCTGGTCTCTCCTCTGGAATCCTTTTGGTGGTATACTTGAGGTAAAAATAAAAGACATATAGGCCTCCTCGCTTCCCACAGAAAGACCTACAACTCTTGGGATCATGCCAAATCCCCAGAAAGGGAGAATCCTTCATGTCCCATGAGGCCACCCTGACATTCCATGGCCATCGATGACACAAAATCCAGAGACAAAAGCCTGAGCAAATGCCTCACACTCTCCTTTTGTTCATATCCCAAAGAGTTCTCCTCACGGTCTATAGATCGGGCCTGCCATACTTATGTCCCAAAACCTAAGCGGATTTTGTGCTTTCAGATTTCTGTTCCGACAGCCCTGACATACACACCCTCCATGTTTGGGTCCCTGGAGCCACACCTCAGGACTGTGTCTTCCCTCTCCAAGGAAATTCTTCATATTCCATTGGCCACAACCTTGTAAATTAGGAGAAACCTCCAAAGTCACCGAGGCAATCCCAATATTGTAGGCCACCCAGGAGAAACAGGGGTGATCAGACATCAGCTGAGCAGCTACCTCCATTCAGACCCGTCGACAGATGTCCCCAGAGAAGACGATTGAACCACAGGCTCCTAGGCCCTAATCCGATCCATTGCTTTGGTTTCCAGGCAACTCTCCTCAGAGGCCTGGTTTCCAATACCAGCATAGGGTGGTTTCCTGAGGCACAAATAAGAAAAAAATCTCGTCTCCGCATGGAAAACTTGCTCCTTGGAACTGTGTCAGAACATCTGGTTAGGAAAGTCCTTCAGGGCCTTGGTGCCACTGCCCCATTCCAAGGTCTCTATGGACTCAAACCCACATTAAGACCCATCCTCAGGAGAGCCCATTTCAACTCACCTCCCTTGGTTGCTACCCCAGAGCCAGCAGATCAAACGTGTCTTGTCACTAGGAGACAATTGGAATGTGAGGCTGGCTGCCCAGGCATCCATCCTTAGAACCCTGCTCTGGAGAACTTCCTTATGGGACGTCCTGGAGCCATCTTACAGGTCTTAATTGTCCCACAGAAGGAATCCTTGTGGTTTGGATCATCTCACAACTCCCATCGTGGGAAAACCTCCGTGGCCTCATAATGCACCCTCCCCCTTGATGAAGGGGCCAACATGGACAGATACTCCAAACTGAGCTAACGTCTGATCCTCGCCAGACTTCAGATGCATGAGATCTCGATTCAGCTCTGCAGAGTGTGCCTGCCGGGCTCTTGCCTCAAAACCTAAGCCTAGTTTGTGTTCTCAGACTTCCATCTTCACTCTCCTGGCCCACAAGCCCTCCAGTTTGGGAATTCCGGACTCACAATGCAGCACTCTGCCTGTCCTCCAGAGGAAAAACTTTGTCCTATGCTGCTAATAAGAAACCCAGATGATTATCTAATGCACGCCACTTAACTGTAAAGCAATTATACAGCCTACCCTGTGCACTAATGCCTTGTCTGACACAGCCTGAGACCAGACATCCCAAACGACACCCAGAGAGCTGGCTCCAAACTGAACACATCGAACCTGCCACAGCCTTAGGTCATCATCTCTTCCCAACCGTGGTTTTCAGGCTTCAGAACCTAGACCTTATCTCCAATCACTGCTCAGGGGTGAACGTGACGCAAAAATCAGAATTCCTCATTCTCCATGGAAAGAAACTTTGTGGTTGGCATGTTGTCGAATGATCATTGTAGGAAAACCTACATGGTCTGAGAGGCCACGCCAGTGCTTGATGGCCGCCTTGGGAACAGAAACGTATTGTGACCCTCAGCGTGAGTCCCGTATTCAAGTAACACCTCTCAGTGGCTGGAACAAGAGCCTATATGGGTCTTGCCATGCACATAAGCCCCCAGGCCTTACCAGAGGGCAGGTATTGCAGTTGTCAGTACCCACTGCTCCACTCTAAATTCCCTCTATGGGGAGGACACCTGAGGCAGAATACAGGACTTCTCCCTTTTCACAGAATGACCCCAAACTCTAGGGAGCTGGGCAAATCACCAGAGAGGAAATACCCTTCCTTGACAGATGAGGCCACCCCTACATTAAACCGCCATCGTGGACACAATATCCAGAGACAAAAACCTGAGCAACTGCCTCCCAATCGCCCTCATTTCATATGCCGAGTATATCCCCTAACGAACTGTAGATAAGGCCTACCATAACCTCAGCCCCAAACCTGAGGCAAGTTTGTGTTTGCGGAAGGCCTACCATAACCTCAGCCCCAAATCTGAGGCAGGTTTGTGTATGCGGACATCTGTCCCCACAGCCCTGGCACACACACCCTCCAGGCTGGGGCCTCTGGAGCCACATCACAGGACTGTGCCTGCTCTCGCCTAGGAAACTGTACCCATTCCATTGGCCACAACCCTACAGAATAGGAGAAACCTCAAGGTCCCGAGGACATTGCACTACTGGAAGCCGCCCTGGACACACATGGGCATTCTGAAACAAGCTGAGCAATTACTTCCACACAGACAGGCAGACAGATGTCCACAGAGACAGAAGATTGAACCGGACAGGCTCCTAGGCCCTAATCTGAACTTTTGCTTTGGTTTCCAGGTGTCACTCCTCAGAGACCTGGGTTCGAAGACCAGCATATGGGGCTTTCCTGAGGCACCAAACAGAATACCTCTCGTCTCCACATGGGAAGCTTCCTTGTTGGAGCTGAGTCAAACCCTTCAGATTGGAGAATACTGCAAAGACCCTGAGCCACCACCACATTCCAAGGTCTCCATGGCCACCAACCCACTTATGACCCGTCCTTAGGAGAGTCCAACAACTCTGCCCTTTGGGTAGTTCGCCCAAGAACCCGCAGAGTAAGCCTGCCTTATCCCAATCAGTCAATGGTAATGTGGGGTGGCGTTTCCAGGCATCCATGCTTAGACCCCTGTTCTCGAGTCTTTCTGTATGTGGTGTCCTGGGACCATCCAACAGGACTCGACTTTCCTGCAGAAGGAAACCTTGAGGTTTGGAGCATCTCACAACTCCCAGCATAGGGAAACGTCTCTGACCTAATGACGGCCCCACCCCCTTCAGGAAGGGGCCATCTTGGACACAAACTCCAGGCTGAGGCAACATCTGATACTCGCCCTGACCTCAGATGCAGGAGATCTCGATTCAGCCTCTGTAGAGTCGGCTTGCCGTGCCCTTGGTCCAAAACCTAACGATAGCTTGTATTTTCAGATTTCCTTCCTCACACCCCTGGCAAACAAGCCCTCCAGTCTGGGAATTCCGGTACCACAACGCAGCCCTCTGCCTGCCCACCAGAAGAAAAATGTTGCCCTATGGGGCTCTCTAGAAACCCCAAATGAGGATCAACCTGCTTGGGCCTTGACCGTAACCCAATTGGATATGCTGCCCTGGGCACTAATGCTCTGTCTGACAGCCTGAGGGCAGACGTCCTGACAGACAAGGAGACAGCTGGCCTCACACCCAGCACATTGGACAAGCCATGGCCTTATGCCGTCATGTATTCCCAAACTCGGTTTTCAGACATCTAAACCTAGACATTATATCAAATCCCCTCACAGGTGGGTACCTGAAGCACAAGTCAGAACTTCTCCTTCCCCATGGCTGTAAAGCTCGCTGTTGGCATGGAGTCAGACCTACAGCATAGGAGAAACCTTCAAAGCTCCTGAGGTCAAGCCCAAACTTGAGTGCCGACTTGGGCACAAATGCATTGTGACCCTCAGCGTGAGCCCCATGTCGAAGAAAGGTCTCTCAGAGCCTGGACCAAGAGCCCACATATGGGGCTTGCAAAGTCCCTGTGTTCCCAATCCTCACCAGAGTTCGAGTTTTCTAGTCGTCTATACCTGGGGCTCTGCTCTGATATCCCTCTCTTGGAGAGACACCTGAGCCAGAATATAGGACTCCACGTTTCTGACAAAATGACCCCAAACTCTTTGGAGCTGGGCCAAATATCCAGAGAGGGAGACTCGTCCATAGCCACTGAGGCCACCCTACAATCCACGACTATCCTGGACACAACATCCAGAGACAAAAACCTGAGGGACCGCCTTCCACTTGCCCTTCTGTCAATAGCCGAGGAGCTCCCCTCACAGTCTGTAGATCCGGCCTACAATACCATCGGTGCCACAACTAACCCGAGTTTCCGTTTTCAGACTTCTGTGCTCACAGCACAGACCCACACACCTTCCAGGCTAGGGCCTATGGAGCCACACCGAAGGACTGCGCCTGTCCTCTCCAAGGAAACTCTGCCCAATCCATTGGCCACAACCCTACAGATAATGAGAAATCTCCAAGGCCCCCGAGGCCATCCTGATAGTGTAGACTTCCCTGGACTAAGAGGGGCACTCTGACACCAGCTGAGCAACTATCTCTACTTAGACACTCAGACAGTGTCCCCCGAGACAGAAGATTGACCTGGACAGGCCCCTAGGCCCTAATCTAAACCTAGCTTTGGATTCCAGGTGTCTCTCCTCAGAGGACTGGTTTCGAAGACCAGAATCTGGGGCTTTGCTGAGGCTCCAAACAGAACCTCTCTCGTTCCCACATGGGGAGCTTTCTTATTGGAGGTCTATCAAACCCTTCAGGTAGGCCATTTCTGCAGGGCCCCTGAGCCACCAGCACATTCCAAGGTCTCCATGGACACAAACCCCCATTATGACCCATCCTCAGGAGAGTTCGTTTCAACACAGCCCCCGGTAGCTTTCCCCAGAGCCAGCAGTTCAAACGTGTCTTGTCACAAAGAGCCAATGGGAATGTTAGGTATGCTGAACAGGCATCCATCCTTCGAACCCTGCTATCCATCCTTCCGTATAAAACATCCTGGAGCCATCCAACATGACTCACTGTCCTAAAGAAGAAAACCTTGTTGTTTGGAGCAACTCACAAACTCAGCGTGGGAAAACCTCCTTAGCCTCATGAGGCCCCCACTTCATGAAGGGGCCATCATGGATACAAACCCCAGCCTCAGCCAATGTTTGATCCTCACCCTGACTTCAGATGCAGGAGATTCAACCTCTGCAGAGTGCGCCTGCCATGTCCTTGGCCCCAAACATCACCTTAGCTTGAGTTATCAGACTTCCGTCCTCACACTCCTGGCCCACAAGCCCTCTGGATTGGGAATACTGGGGCCAAAACGAAGCACTCTGCCTGTGCACTGGAAGAAATACATTGCCTATGGCCTTGCCAGAAACCCAAAAGGAGGATCAACCCGCTTGGCCCTCGGCAACACCCCAATTGCATAGGCTACCCTAACCACTAATGCTCTGTCTTACATAGCCTGAGCCCAGAAATTCTGACAGACACCGAGACAGCTGGCTGCACACCCAGCACCTTGGATCCACCACAGTCTTTGGGCATTCATCCTTTCCCATTGACCTGCATGTCTTCTTGTAGGTATGTTCTGAGGCTGTGTCAGACTGTGCATTTTTCCAGAGTGGCCTATGGAATTGTGTTGGGCTTAGGGACCTTGCAGGTTTCTGCTAATCTGGAGGTCTTGGGAAACTGAGACGGGCAGTTTCCTTGGAAGAGCAGTCCCAGTGATGTGATGTGGTTCTGGAGGCCCCATCCTGGAGTGCATGTGGGTCAGGACTATGGGACCAAAATCTTCAGACACAAAATCGGGTACGAGTAAGGGGCGAGGTGATGGCAGGCCCGATCTGCAGACTCTGAGGGCAGTTCCTCGGATTTGAAATCCGGGCGGCTGGGAGGCAAGAGCGCAGGCTATTCTGATTGGACTGTGTCTAGGATGGCCACTGAATGGATGGGTGTCCTCATGTGCCCATGTGAGTTTCTTCCTATCTCGGGTTTCTGCCCAGCACCCAAGAGTTTGGTGTCTTACTCGGGAAGGGGAGACCGCGTTTTACCGTGTCAAGGTTCCTGTCAAAACATGGATTCCATAGATGGGTTCTGGGTCCCGGTGACTGAGTAACCCCACCAAAGCTTAGGATATGGGCCTAGGGGCCTGAGAGGCCCGTTCTGTGGGGTCCTGGTCCAGACCACGTGGGGGCTTATTGGAAATGGGTCTCAGGGTGAGGGACACAATGCCTATTTGTGCCCAGCTCCCCATCCTGAGTGGGCGCTGTTTTTTGTTCCATGCACCTGGATCCCAATCTGAGGGTTGGACAAATATCTCAACATTTAGTTTTCCTGCCATGGGGAAGGAGGAGTACTCTTTTGTGCTTCAGGGTCCTCCATGGGCAGGAATTTGAGCTATGTTCTGGAACAGGTACCTGAATACCCAGTTTGGTTCAAGATGAAGGACTCAGGTCAAGGCAGCTCACACCTTAGGATATGGGGCCCTCTATCTGTATGGCTGTCAGGTGCTTGGGGCTCGGGCTGTGTCAGACAGAGCATTAGTGCACAGGGTAGCCTATTATATTGGGGTGCCATAGAGGGCCGTGCAGGTGGTACCTCATGTGGATTTTCTGCACAGACCCTTAGGGCACTTCTTCTTTCTTGTGGGCAGGTAGAAGGCTGCATTGTGGCTCCCAAATTCCCAATATGGAGGGCTTACAGGCCAGGAGTGTGAGGATAGAAGTCTGAATAGACAAGCTACATTTAAGCTCAGTGCCGAGCACATTGCCGTTCCAATGTGCCGCGTTTTTGTTTGTTTGTTTTGTTTTGTTTTGTTTTTTCCGACATCTCCAGCACCTGAGTATGGACGAGGTCCGATGTCTGCTCAGCTGGAGTTTGTATCTATGATGGCCAATGAACGACATATCCAGCAACTGAATAAGGGCAGATGAATGAAGTTGGCTCACAGAGGTGGTTGTGTCTATGATGACTGACAAATGGAGAGGTGCCATAGGAGGTCATGGAGTATTCCCCACAATGATGCTTGTGAGATGCTCCAAACAGCAAGATTGTTTTTTCTACTGACAGGTGGAGTCTGGTTTGTTTGCTCCAGAGTCCCCCACGTGGAGAGTATGGATAGCAGAGCTCTTCCACATGGTTTCCTGGAAAGCACACCCTGAATAACCATTGTGGCTGAGGAACATGGAAAATCCCCTGAGCACACTTCATAGAGTACTGAAATTAAGGTGTCATGCAGGTGGTAGGGAAGGCTTTTCTGTCTGGATTGTGTGTCTAGGACGGTCACAAAATGTACGGTAGTCTTCATGGTGCCATGGGAGATTCTTCGTCTCTGGGGATTTTGCCCAGATCCCAAGAGTTTGTGTCTCTGGGGGAAGGGAAGATGGCTATTTTCCGACTCAGGAGACCCCCAAAGAGGGATTCCAGAAACAGTTCTGGGTGTGGACGACTGGAAAACACAAACGCATGTGAGGATATGGCCCTAGGGACATGGCAGTCCCATTCTGCGGGCTCCTGGTCCAGCTGCCAAGTGGGTTTCTTTGAAAGCAGGCTCATGCTGAGGGTCACAATGCTTGTTTGTGACCAGGGAGGTTCCCATGAGTGACAGTAGTCTCATGGGCCATTCAGCAGTTTCCCACTCTGAGGGTTGGGCACCCATCTCAACAGCCAGGTTTCCTGCCATCGGGAAGGAGGAATACTCCTGTGCTTCAGGTTCCCCCATAGGCAGGGATTTGAGCTACGGTCTGGGGAGAGATGCCTGAATATCCAGGTTGGGTAGATGTGATGGCTTCGGGCCACGGCAGGTCCCACCTGCTGGATATGGAGCCCAGTGTCTGCATGGATAACTGGAAGTCATGACTCAGGCTGTGACAGTCAGAGCCTGAGTGCCCATGGCGGCCTATGTTATTAGGGTGCCATCGAGGGCCATGCTGGTGGATCCTCATGTAGGGTATCTGGGCAGACTCACCAGGCACTTCTTCTTTCTGTTGGACAGGCAAATTCTGCATCGTGGCTCCAGAAATCCATATCAAGAGGGTTTGGTGACCAGGAGGGTGAGGATGGAATTGTAAACACAATCTATGGTTATTCAGTGCTAAGCAGAAGGCAGTTTCAGGGTGCAGTGGCTTATTCGAGATATCCGGTACCTGAGTAAGTTCGGATGTCAGAAGTTTGCTCACACTGGAGTTTGTGTCTCTGATGACCACCAAATTGAGGGGTGACTTCATGAGGCCATAGAGGATTTCCAACAGTGGGGCTTCTGAGATACTCCAAACAGCAAGGTTTCCTTCTACTGGACAGGGGGAGTCTGGTTTGTTTGCTCCAGGGTCCCCCATATGTAAAGTTACAGTAGCAGAGCTCTCCCTTATAGATGCCTGGAATGCACAACTCCATTGATCATTGCAGCTGAGGAACATGGCAGGTTCAATATGGTAGCTCTGGAGCGAAGTTCCAAGTGGCCTGAATTGACATGGAGTTTCATGATGTTGGATCACAATGCTGGTTGGTATACATGCATGTATCCACGGATACATGCACCATGGATACATGCATGGATACCATGAATGTATGTTGGTATACATGTTAGAATGTTGGTGTAGTCAGGGGTCCATGCAGGATTCTCCTACACTGTGTCTTGGACACAGCTACCAAGAGCAAGGTATCCTTCTGGGGACAGGTTTGGTTCTATTGTGGGGCTCAGAGACCACATGTTGGAATATAAGTTGGTATTGGAGAACAGGCCTCTGGGGACAAGTGCCTGAAAACATAAACTAGGGTATCAGTGATGTCCTAGAGGCATGTAGGTCCAATATTATGACTCAGGGCCTTTAACTTAGATGTCTTCCTGGAGGCAGGTGCTCATTGTGTGTCAGAGCACGCATTTGGGTCCAGAGCATTCTTTGAAATTGAGATCGGCTCAAGGGCTTTGTACTTTGCTCCTAATCTTCACAGTTTGGGCAACAATGAAGGGCAGAGTATCCTTCAGGAGGGTAGGCTCACTCGTCATTGTGGCACCAGAGGCCCCATCTTGGAGGGCATTTGGGCCAGGGCTTTGGGGACAGAAATCTGCAAATGCAAACCTGGGTTAGGGTGAGGGCCGAGGTGTTCACAGGCCCAATCTGCAGGCCGTGATTGCAGCTCATAGTATACTGAAATTAAGATGTCATGGAGGCGGTAGCACAGGCTTTTTCTGAATGTGTGTCCAGGACAGCCATAAAACATAGGGGAGTCTTCATGGGTGCATGGGAGATTCTTCTTCTCTGTGGATACTGCCCAGTTCCCAAGAATTTGGTGTCTCTGGGGGAAGCGAAGACTGCTGCTTTCTGTCTCAGGGGACCCCCAAAAGAGGGAACCCAAAGACAGGTTCTTCGTCTTGGTGCCAGGAAATCACGAACAAGGGTGAGAATTTGGCCCTTGGGACATGGCAGGCCTGCTCGCCATGTTTCTGGTCCAGCTACCGAGGGGTTTTTTTTTGAAAGCAGGCTCATGCTGAGGGTCACAATGCCTGTTTGGGCCCAGGACGGCTCCCATGAGTGGCCGTAGTCTAATGGACAATGCAACTTGTTCCCACTCTGAGGGTTGGACACCCGTCTTAACAGTCATGTTTCCTGCTTTCGGGAAGGAGGAGTACTCTGGTGCTTCAGGTTCCCCCTTAGGCAGGGATTTGATCTTTGGTCTGGGAACAGATGCCTGAATACCCATGTTGAGTAGAGCTGATGGCTTCGGGACATGGTAGGTACCACCTGCAGTATATGGGGCCCACTGTCTGCGTGGCTGTCTGGAGGTCATGGATCAGGCTGTGTCAGACAAAGCCTGAGTGCCCATGGTTTCCTACGATATTAGGGTGCCATCAAGGGCCATGCAGGTGGAGCCTCATGTGGGTATTCTGGGCAGACTCACCAGGCATGTCTTCTGTCTTTGGGGTAAGCAGTATGCTTTGTTTTGGGTCCAGAATTCCCTGTCAAGAGTGCTTTGTGACCAGTAGGGTGAGGATGGAATTGTAATCACAAGCTATGGTTAAATTCAGTGCCAAGCGGAAGGCAGCCAGTGTGCACCGACTGATTCGAGATACCAGCACTTGAGTAAGGGTGGATGTCAGATGCTTCCTCTCAATGGACTTTGTGTCTATGATGACCACCAAATGGAGGGGTGGCGTCACGAGGCCATGGAGGATTTCCCACGGTAGGGCTTGTGAGATGATCCAAACAGCAAGGATTTGTTGTACTGGACAGGGTGAGTCTGGTTCATTGGCTCCAGAGTCCACGTATGGACAGTTTGGGTAGCAGAGCTCCCTAAAATGGATGCCTGGAAAGCACACCTCCATTGACCATTGCAGCTGAAGAACATGGCAGGTTCGATCTCGAGGCTCTGGGGTGAAGTTCCAAGTGGCCTGAGTTAACATGGAGTTTCATGCTGTTGGATCGTAATGGTGGTTTCTATCCAGGGAGACGTTAGAATGTTGGGGTGGTCAGGGGCCATGCAGGATTCTCCTACACTGAGTCTTGGACATCGCTACCAAGAGCAAGGTATCCTACTGGGGACAGAAGGGGTCTGTTGTGTAGCTTACGGACCACATGTTAGAATATAAGTTGTTATTAGAGAAAAGGCCTCTGGGGACATGCGCCTGAAAATCTAAGCTAGGGTATTGATGAAGTCCTAGGGGCATGTCAGGGTCAATCTTCTGACTCAGGCCATTTGATATGGATATCTGCCTGGAGGCAGGTGCTCCTGGTGTGCCAGAATGTGCATTTCGGTCCAGAATTCTTCTCACAATTGAGTTGGTCTCAGGGGCTTTGTACATTGCTCCTAATCTTCAGGATTTGGGCAGAGTTTCCTTTGGGAGGATAGGCACAGTCGTCCAGTGTGACTCCAGAGTCCCCTTCCTGAGGGCATATGGACCAGGGCTTTGGGAACAGAAATCTGAAAACATGAACTAGGGTTAGGGTAGGGCCGAGGTGGTTACAGGCCCGATCTACAGATCCAGAGGGCAGCTCATAGTGTACTGAAATTAAGGTGTCGTGGAAGCAATGGCGCAGGCTTTTCGGTCTGGACTGTGTCCAGGATGGTAGCAAAAAACAGGGTTGGCTTCATGGGGCCACGGGAGATTCTTTGTCTCTGTGGATTCTCCCCAGCTCCCTAGAGTTTGGTGTCTCTGGGGGAAGGGAAGACTGCGGTTTTCCGTCTAAGTGGACCCCCCCAAATGAGGGATTCCAGAGATAGGTTCTAGGTCTGGGCGCTTGGCAATCACGAATGAGGGTGATGATTTGCCCCTAGGGACCTGGCAGGCCCGCTCTGCGGGCTCCTGTTCCAGCTACTGAGGGGGTATGTTTGAAAGCAGGATCATGCTGAGGGTCACAATGCTTGTTTGTGCCCAGGGCGGCTCCCATGAGTGGCTGTGGTCTCATGGGCCATGCAGCTGCTTCCCACTATGAGGGTTGGACACCCATCTCAACAGCTGGGTTTCCTGCCATCGTGACGGAGGAGTACTCTTGTGCATCAGGTTCCCCCATACACAGTGATTTGAGTACGGTCGGGGGAGAGATGCCTGTATATCCATGTTGAGAAGATGTGACAGCTTCGGGCCAAGACAGGTCCCACCAGCAGGTTATGGGGCCCACTGTCCATGTGCCTGACTGGAGGTCGTGGCTCAGGCTGTGTCAGACAGAGCCTGAGTGCCCATTGCAACCTATGATATTAGGGTGCTGTCGAGGGCCATGCAGGTGGATCCTCATGTGAGGTTTCTGGGCAGATTCACCAGGCACTTCTTCTGTCTGTGAGGCATGCAGAATGCTGTGTTGTGGCTCCAGAATTCCCTATCAAGAGTACCTGGGAACCAGGAGCATGAGGATGGAATTGTCAACACAAGCTACAGTTAAATTCAGTGCCAAGCAGAAGGCAGTTCTAGTGTGTAGTGGCTGATTCAAGATATCAAGCACCTGAGTAAGGGTGGATGTCAGATGTTTGCTCACACTGGAGTTTGTGTTTATGATGGCCACCAAGTGGAGGGGTGTGGTCTGGAGGTCCTGGAGGATGTGCCATGCTGTGACTTGTGAGATGCTCCAAACAGCAATGTTTCATTCTACTTACTGGAAAGGACGAGTCTGGTTTGTTTCCTCCACCGTCCCCCATATGGAAAGTTTGCGTAGCAGAGCTCTCCCATATGGATGCCTGGAAAGCACACCTCCATGGTCCATTTCAGCAGAGTAACATGGCAGGTTTGATCTGTTGGCTCTGGGGAAAAGTTCCTTCCGCCTTGAATTGACATGGAGTTTCATGCTGTTCGATCACAATGCTCGTTGGTATCCATGGAGAAATTAGAATGTTGGTTGGTCAGAGGGCCATGCAGGATTCTCCTACATTGTATCTGGGACACAGCTACCAAGAGCAAGGTATCCTACTGGGGACAGGAAGGGTTCTTTAGTGTGGCTCAGGGACCACGTGTTGGAAAATAAATTGGTATTGGAGAACAGGCCTCTGGTGACTGGCACCTGAAAATCTAATTTAGGGTATCTATGAAGTCCTAGGGCCATGTAAGTTTCAATTTTCTGACTCAGGGCCTTTTCCTGGATGCCTGTCTGGAGGCAAGTGCCCATTGTGTGTCAGAATAGGCATTTCAGTCCAGAGCATCCTTTGAAATTGACATGGGCTCAGGGGCTTTTACTTTGCTCTTAATATTCAGGGTTTGGGCAACAGTGAAGTGTAGAGACTCCTTTGGGAGGGTTGGCACAATCATCTGATGTTGCACCAGTGTCCCCATCCTGGAGGCCATGTGGGCCATGGCTTTGGGGACATAAATCGGCAAACACAAACTAGGGTTAGGGTGAGGCTCGAGGTGATCATAGGCCCGATATGCAGGCCCTGAGGGCAGCATATACTGTACTGAAATTAAGGTGTCATGGAGGCGGTAGTGAAGGCTATTTTGTCTGGATTCTGTGTCCAGGATGGTCGCAAAATATAGGGGTGGCTTTATGGGGCCATGGGAGATTCTTTGTCTCTGGGTATTCTGCCCAGCCCCCAAGAGTTTGGTGCCTCTGGGGAAGAGGAGACTGCTGTTTGCAATCTCAGGGGAACCCGAAAAGAGATTCAGGAGAGAGTTTCTGGGTCTGGGTGCCTGGAAAACAGGAACGAGGGAGAGGATTTGGCTATAGCTACCTGGTAGGACCGCTCTTTGGACTCCTGGTGCAGCTAACGAGTGGTGTTTTTTTGAAATCAGGCTCACAATGCCTTTCTGTGCCCAGGGCGTCTCCCATGAGTGAACGTGGTCTCAAGGTTCAAGCAGCTGGTTCCCACTCTGAGGACTGGACACCCATTTCACAGGCCAGATTCCCTACCATTGAGAAGGAGGAGTACTCTTGTGCTTCAGGTTCCCCCACAAGCAGGGATTTGAGATAAGTTCTGGGGACAGATGCCTGTATAACCAGGCTGAGCAGAGATGACGGTTTTGGGCCACAGCAGGTCCCACTTGCAAGACATGGGGCCCAATGTCTAGGTGGCTGAGTGGAGGTCATGGATCAGGCTATGTCAGACAGAGCTTTAGTGCCCATGGTGGCCTATGATATTAGGGTGTTGTTGAAGACCATGCAGGTGGATCCTCATGTGGGGGATCTGGGCAGACGCACCAGGCACTTCTTTTTACCTCAGGGGCAGGGAAAATGCTGCATTGTGGCTCCAGAATGCCCTATCAAGAGGGCTTGTGGAAAATTAGGGTGAGGATGGAATTGTAAACACAACTATGGTTAAATTCAATGCCAAGCGGAAGGCATTTGCAATGTGCAGGGGCTTATTCAAGATATCCAGCACCTGAGTAAGGGCGGATGTCAAATGGTTGCTTACATTAGAATTTGTGTCTATGATGACCGAGAAATGGAGGGGTGGCATCAATCACCATGGAGGATTTTCCACGCTAAGAGTTGTGACATGCTCTAAAGAGCAAGGCTTCCTTCTACTCGAAAGGTGGAATCTGGTTTGTTTGCTCCAGGGTCCCCATGTTGAAATTCTGGATAGCAGAGCTCTCTGACATGGATGCCTGGAGAGCACACCTCCATTGATGATTGAAGGTGAGGAACATGGGAGGTTCGTTCTGTTGACTCTGGGGCGAAGTACCAAGGGTGATGAGTTAACATGGAATCTCCTCCAGATATATATATATATATATATATATATATATATATATATATATATGAATATAATTTATCCTTCTTCCCTCTAGATTCCACTACAAAGCAATAAAAACTGCAATTTACTTGTCTGGGTCCACCCTTAAGCTACAGATTCTTTGAAAATGTAAACTGAATTTATTATATATATATATATATATATATATACTCAGTGACATGAATGTGTCTATGTATTTAATTCAGTGATATAAATATATATATATATATGAATCACTATATATATAATTGAGATCAAATTTCTATACATTCAGAACTTTCTTTATTAAATTGCTTTTCTGTTTCAAAAAAAATAGTAATACATGCCTAAAAAATACAGTTTCAAACCTGGCATAAACAGGGTCTAAGGTGCTTAGACCTTAGACCTAGACCCTTCAATCCACCAGTATTGAAGAAAGATGTTCAAGGCTTGGAGATAGGAATTAGCAAATGGCGTGTGGGGAAAAAGAAAAAAAGCAGCAAGTAATGATAATTCAGCTTTGAGCTGACATATTACTTTAATTCCCTTCTCCATGCCTTTTTGTATGCCACCCTATCATTAGAAAATATTCATGATTCATCATCAGAGTCCATTATCTCTTTCAAGGCAAAATACACTCGCCCATCACTGTTTCATTAGATAACTAGAAATATCTTTTTTGGATAGTCTATCCTGAATAATTCCATCCTAATTTTAAATCCTGTACTTTGGTAACACTGCTGGTTTGTTACCAGGGAGATCTTAGAATGTGCTCGTGGCTAAGGTGCCATGTAGTATTCTCTTATCCTGAGGGTTTGACACAGGTCAAAGAGCAGGGTTTCCTTCTGGGGACAGGAGATGTTCTGTTGTGTGGCTCAGGGACCACATGTTGTATCATAAGTTGGTATTCCAGAATAGACCCCTGAGGACAGATGCATGACAACCTAATCAAGTATACCAATGAGGTTCAAGGGCATGTCAGGTTCAATCTTCTGACTCAGGAACATTGACATGGCTGTCTGCCTGGATGGAGGAGATCAGGTTGTTTCAGACTGCGCATTTGCATCCAGAGTGGCCGCTAATATTGGGGTGGGTTCAGGAGCCTTGCAGGCTTCCCTTAATCTGTAAGGTTTGGGCAACTGTAAAGGGCATGGTTTCCTTGGGGATAGCAGCCACAGTCATTTGGTGCACCTCGAGTGACCCTATCCTGGAAAGCATGTGAGCCATGGTTTTGGGAGAGAAGTCTGCAAACACAAATTCTGGTTCAGGTTAGTCGAGAGACAAACACAGGCCCAATGCATAGACCTGGGGGGGCAGCTCCTCAGGAACTGTAATTAGGGTGACTGGAAGATGGTAGCAAAGACTTTTCTATTTGGATTGTGTGTCCAGAATGGCCTCAGAATGCAGGTGAGTTCTCATGGGTCCATGGGAGACTTTTCTGCTCTAAGGATTCTGGTGGCTTCACATAGTTTGGTGGCTTTTTTGGGGAATATAAGAGTGCTGTTTTCCATCTTAAAGGTGCCCCAAAACAGGGATTCCAGAGGCTCTGGGTCTGGGCGCCTGGAAAATCCCACCAAGGGATTTGATTTGGGCCTGCGGACAAACCAGGCCTGCAATGCGGGATCCTGATGGTGCAATTAGAGGGCTTGTTTGAACGCATGCACAGGCTGGGGGTCACAATACCTGCTTCTGCCCAGGGTGGACCTCAGGAGTCAGCGTGTTCTCATTGGCCATGCAACTGGATCCCACTTTGGGAGTTATACATCCATATCAACAGCCAGGTTTCCTACCATGGGAAAGGAAGAGTTCTCTATTTTGCTTCAGGTTCCCTCATTGGCAGGAAGTACAGCAAAGGTCTGCGGACAGATGCCTGCATACCAAGGATGGGTAGAGATGACAGATTTGGGCCATGGACGATCTCATATGCTGGATAAGGAGCCGGCTCTCTGGGTGGCTGACAATAAGTCGGGGCTAAGGCTATGTCAGACGCAGCACTAATGGCCAGGGCAGCCAATAAATCGGGGTTCCCTCAAGGGCCAAACAGATTTGATTGTCATGTGGAGTTTCTGGACAGACCCACCGGACACGTCTTCTTTCTATGGGGAAAGCAGAATGCTGCACTGTGGCTCCAGAATTCCCTATCAAGAGGGCTTGGGGACCAGTAGGGTGGGGATGGAATTCTAAACACAAGATTGAGTTCAAATCAGTGCCAAACTGAAGGGAGTTCCAATGTGCATCGGGTTATTCTAGATATCCAGCACCTGAGTAAGAGCGGATGTCAGATGTTTGCACACACTGGAGTTTGTGTCTATGATGATTGACCAATGGAGGGGTGGCCTCAAGAGGTCACGGAGTATTTCACACAATAAGGCTTTTGAGATGCTCCAAACAGCAATGTTTCCTTCCACTGGACAGGTGGAGTCTGTTTTTTTTTGCTCCAGGGTCCCCCATGTGGAAAGTCTGGGTACCAGAGCTCTCCTGCATGGATGCCTGGAAAGCACACCGTTGACCATTGCAACTGAGGAACATGGCAGGTTCGTTCTGGTGGCTCTGGGGCAAAGGACCAAGGCCTTGAATTGACATGGAATCTCTTGAAGATGGGCCACAATGCTGGTTTGTTACCAGGGATATCTTAGAATGTGCTGGTGGTTAAGGTGTCGTGCAGGTTTCTCATACTCTGAGGGTTTGGCTCAGATCGAAGGGCAGGGTTTCCTTCTGGGGACAGGAGATGGTCTGTTGTGTGGCTCAGGGACGACTTGTTGTATCCTAAGTTGGTATTCCAGAACAGCCCATGAGAACAGATGCCTGGCAACCTAATCTAGGGTTCCATTGAGGTCCTAGGGGCATGTCAGGTTCACTATTCTGACTCAGGAACATTGACATGGCTGTCTGCCTAGATGTAGGTGATCAGGGAGTTTCAGACTGCACATTTTCATAGAGAGCGGGCACCAGTATAGGGGTGGGCTCAGGGTTCTTGCAGCTAGCTCCTAATCTGGAAGGTTCGGGCAACTGTGAAGTGGACAGTTTCCTTGGGAATGGCAGGCACAATCCTGTGGTGTGGATCCACAGAACCTATCCTGGAGCACACGTGACACATGGTTTTGGGAGAGAAGTCTGCAAAGTCAAATTCGGGTTAGGGTATGTGGTGAGGTGATCACAGGCCCAATGAATAGACCAGGAGGGCAGCACATCAGGAACTGTAATTAGGGGGCCTGGAAGAATGTAGCACAGGCTTTTCTATCTGGATTGTGTGTCCAGAATGGCCTCAGATTGCAGGTGTGTTCTCATGGATTCATGGGATACATTTCCTCTCTAAGGATCCTGGCAGCTCCCCATAGTTTGGTGGCTTTTTTGGGAAGGGAAGAGTGCCGTTTTCCAATTTAGGGGTGCCGCAAAGCAGGGATTCCAAAGGAGGGCTCTGGGTTTGCTTGCCTGGAAAATCCCACCAAGAGTTAGTATTAGGGCAGGGCATATCAGACCTGCAGTGTGGGATGCTGGTGGTACAAATGAGAGGACTTGTTTGAAAACCTGCTCAGATTGAGGGTCACATTGCCTGTTTGTACCCAGGGCGTCCCTCAAGTGTGGGCAAGTTCTCATTGGCCATGTAGCTGTCTCCCACGTTGTGGGTTGGACACCCATCCCAATACCCAGGTCTCCTTCCTTGGGGTAGGAGGAGTTCTCTATGTCCTTCAGGTTCCCCCATTGGCAGGGATTCCACCAAAAGTCTGGGGAAAGGTGCCCGAATACCAAGGATGGGTAGAGATGACGGACATGTCCCAGGTGGGTCCTCATATCATGGATATGGTGCCCACTCTCTGGGTTGTTGGCACTAGGTCGGGACTCAGGCTCTCTCAGACACAGCACTTGTGGCCAGGGCAGCCTATAAATCAGGGTTCCCTCGAGGGCCAAGCAGATTGATCTTCATGTGGGGTTTCTGGGCAGACACATCAGGGACTTTTCTATGTGTAAGGCAGAATGCTGCCTTGTGGCTCCAGAATTCCTCATCAAGAGGGCTTGGGGACTATGAGGGTGAGGTTGGAATTGTAAACACAAGCTACGGTTCAATTCACTGCCAAGCAGAAATCAGTTCCATTGTGAAGTGGCTGATTAGAGATATCCATCACTTGAGTAAGGACAGATGTCAGATGTTTGCTCACACTGGAGTTTGTGTCTATGATGACCTAAAACGAAGGGATGTTGTCAAGAGGCCATGGAGGATTTCCCACGCTAAGGCTTGTGAGATTCTCTAAACAGCAAGGATTTCTTCTACTAGGCAGGTGGAGTCTGGATTTTTGTTCCAGGTTTCCCCATGTGGAAAGTTTGGGGAGCAGAGCTTTCCAACACGGATACCTGGAAAGCACAACTCCATTGACTATTGCATCTGACGAGCATGGCAGGTTTTTTCTGGTGGCTCTGGGGTGAAGTACCAAGTGTCTTGAGTTGACATGGAGTCTAAGAAAGATGGGTCACAATGCTGGATTGTTACCAGCGAGATCTTAGAATGTGCTGGTGGTTAACGTGACATGCAGGAGTCTCCTACACTGATGGTTTGGCACATGTCAAAGAGCACGGTTTCCTTCTGGGGACAGGAGATGTTCTGTTGTGTGGCTCAGGGACCACATATTGTACCATAAGTTGGTATTCCAAAACCGGTCCCTCAGGACAGACACGTGAAAACCTAATCTAGAGTTCCAATGAGTTCCGAGGGGCATGTCAGGTTCAATATTCTGACTCAGGACCATTAACTTGGCTGTCTGCCTGATGTAGGTGATCAGCTTGTTTCAGACTGTTAATTTGTGTGTGGAGCAGACGCCAGTCTTAGGGTGGGCTCTGGGGCCTTGCAGGTTCCTCCTCATCTGGAAGGTTTAAGCAACTGTGATGGGTACAGTTTCCTAGGGGATGGCAGGCAGAGTCCTGTGGTGTTGCTCCAGAGACCCCATCCTTCAGGGTATGTGAGCCATGGTTTTGCGAGAGAAGTCTGCAAACACAAATTCAGTTAGGGTTAGTGGCTAGGTGATCAGAGACTCAATGCGGAGACCTGAAGGGCAGCTCGTCAGGAACTGTGATTAGGATGACTGGAAGGTGGTTGCCCAGGCTTTTCTATCTGAATTGTTTGTTCAGGATGGCCTCAGAATGCCGTTGTGGCCTAATGGGTCCATGGGAGATTTTTCCTCTCTAAGGATACAGGTGGCTCCCCATAATTTGGTGGCTTTTTCGTGGAAAGGAAGAGTGTTGTTTTGCAACACTCTGGGTCTGGGCGCCAGCAAAATCCCACCTAGGGTTAGGATTTGGGCCTAGGGGAATACCAGTCCTTCAATACTTGATACTGGTGGCGCAACTAAGAGGGCTTCTTTGAAATCATGCTCAGGCTGAGTGTCACAATGCCTGTTTGTTCCCGGGGGGGTGCGCCCTCAGGATTGGACGTGGTCTCATTGGCCATGCAGCTAGCTCTGACTTTGAAGGTTGTACAACCATCCCAACAGCAGTTCCCTACCATGGGAAAGAGGAGTTCTCTATTGTGCTTCATGTTCCACCATTGGCAGGGATTTCAGCAAATGTCTGGGAACAGGTGCCTGAATACCAAGGATGGATAGAGATGACAGACTTGGCCCATGGCTGGACTCATATGCTGGGTATGGGGCCTGCTCTCTGGGTGGCTGACACGACGTCCAGGCTCAGGCTCTGTCAGAAACAGCACTAGTAGCCAGGGTAGCCTATAAATTGGGGTCCCCTCAAGTTCCGAGCAGATTGATCTTCATGTGGGGTTTCTGGGCAGACTCACGAGGCACTTCTTCTTTCTATGGGGAAGACAGAATGCTGCGTTGTGGCTCCAGAATTCACAATCAAGAGGGCTTGGGGACCAGTAGGGTGAGGATGGAATTGTTATCAAAACCATCGATTCACTTCATTGCCAAGCGGAAGACAGCTCCAATGTGCAGCAGGTTATTCGAGATACCCTGCACCTGAGAAAGGGCATATGGCAGATGATTGCTGACACTGGAGTTTGTGTCTATGATGAACGACAAATGGAGACGTGGCGTCAATAGGACATGGAGGATTTCCAACGCTGAGAATTGTGAGATGCTCCACACAGCAAGGTTTCAATCTACTGAACAGGTGGAGTCTGGTTTGTTTGCCCCAGGTCCCACATGTGGAAAGTTTGGGTAGCAGAGCTCTCCCTCATGGATACCTGGAAGGCACACCTCCATTGACCATTGTAGCTGAGGGTCATGGCAGGTTCGTTCTGGTGGCTCTGGGCGAAGTACCAAGGCCTTGAGTTGATATTGAATTCTTGCAGATGGGTCACAATGTTGGCTTGTTACCAGGGAGATCTTAGAATGTGCTGGTGGCTAAGGTGCCCTGCAGTATTCTCCTACCGTGAGGTTTTGGCACAGGTCGAAGTGCAGGGTTTCTTTCTGGGGACAGGAGATGGTCTGAAGTGTGGCTCAGGAACCACACATGGTATCTTAAGTTGGTATTACAAAACAGGCCTCTGAGGACAGATAACTGAAAACCTAATCTAGGGTTCCAATGCGGTCCTAGGTGCATGTCAGGTTCAATCTTCTGACTCAGGACCATTGACTTGGCTGTCTGCCTGCATGTAGGGGATCAGAGTGCTTCAGACTGTGCAGTTGCATCCAAGTGCTGGCCAATATTGCGGTGGGCTCAGGAGCCTTGCATGTTTCTCCTAATCTGGAAGGTTTGGGCAACTCTGATGGCACAGTTTCTTTGGGGATGACAGGAAAGTCCTGTGGTGTGGCTCCAGAGACCCCATCCTGGAGGGCATGAGAGCCATTGATTTTAGAGAGAAATCTGCAAACACAAATTAGGGTTAGGGTTAGTGGCAATGTGATCACAGGCCCAATGCTTAAGATTGGCGTCTGATCCGGACACAAATTCACAGTCTGAAAAACCCTGATCACCTACATCAGGCAGACAGCCAAGCCAATGGTCCTGAGTCAGAAGATTGAACCTGACATGCCTCGAGGACCTCATTGGAACCCTAGATTAGGTTTTCAGCCGTCTTTCCTGAGGGACCTGTTCTGGAATACCAACTTTTGGTACAACATGTGGTCTGGGGCGAAGTACTAATGCCTTAGTTGACATGGAATCTCTTTCAGATAGGTCATAATGATGGTTTGTTACCAGGGAAGTCTTAGAATGTGCTTGTGGCTAAGGTGCCCTGCAGGATTCTCCTTTCCTGAGAGTTTGGCACCGGTCAAAGAACACAGTTTCTTTCTGGGGACTGGAGATCTTCTGTTGTGTGGCTCAGGGACAACATGTTGTATCATAAGTTGGTATTCCAGAACAGGTCGCTGAGGACAGATGCCTGAAAACCTAATCAAGGGTTCCAAAGTGGTCCTAGGCATATCAGGTTCAATCTTCTGTCTTTGAACCATTCACTTGGCTGTCTCCTTGTTGTAGGTGATAAGGTTGTTTCAGACTGTTCATTTGCATCTGGAGTGGCTGCAAATATTGGGGTGGTCTCAGGCTCCACAAGTTTCTCCTATTCTGAATGGTTTAGGAAAATATGATGATCCTGTGGATCCTTGTGGCAACTGTGCCATCCTTTGGGATGGCAGGCACAGTCCTATGACTGCCACAGTCCTGTGATGTGGCTCTAGAGACCCCATCCTGGAAGGCATGTGAGCCATGGTTTTGGGAAAGAAGTCTGCAAACACAAGTTCGGGTTAGGGTTGGTGGCGAGGTGAAAGCAGGCCCTATGCGTAGAGCTGAGTGCAGCACGTCAGGAACTGTAATTAGAGTGACTGGAAGGCGTTAGAACTGGCTTTTCTATCTGGATTGTGTGTCCAGGATGGCCGGAAATGCAGGTGTGGTCTCCTGGGTCCATGGGAGATTTTTCTTCTCTAAGGATCCTGGCAGCACCCCATAGTTTGGTGGCTTTTTCACGGGAAGGAAAGAGTGCTGTTTTGCATCTTACGGGTGCCCCAAAACAGGGATTCCATAGATGGGATCAGGGTCTGGGCACCTCAGAAATCCCACCAAGGGTTAGAATTTGGACGTAGGGCATACCTGGCTTTCAATAGGGGATCCTGGTGGTGAAACTGAGAGGGTTTGTTTGAAAGTATACTCAGGTTGAGGGTCACAATGCCTGTTTATGCCCAGGGCAGCCCTCAAAAGTGGACGTGCTCTCATTGGCTATGCAGCTGGCTCCCACACTGAGGGTTGGACACCCATCCCAACAGCCAGGTTTCTTGCCAAGGGGAAGGAGGAGTTCTCTATTGTGATACAGGTTCCCCCATTGGCAGGGATTCCAGGCACCTGGGGACAGGTGCCTGAATACCAAGGATGGGTAGAGATGACAGACATGGGCCATGGTCAGTCTCACATGCAGTATATGGTACCCACTCTCTGGGTGGCTGACACTAGGTCAGTGCTCAGCGTCTCTCAGACATAGCACTTTTGGCAAGGTCAGCCTATAAATCGGGGTTCCCTCGAGGCCAGAGCAGATTGATCCTCACGTGGGCTTTCTGCACAGACTCACCAGGCACTTCTTTCTATGGGTAAGGCAGAATGCTGCGTTGTGGCTCCAGAATTCCCTATCAAGTGGTTGTAGGAACAAGTAGGGTGAGGATGAAATCGTAAACACAAGCTACAGTTTAATTTGTTGCCAAACGGAATTCAATTCCATTTTGAATTGGCTTATTCAAGATATCTAACACCTGAGAAAGGGAGGATGTCAGATATTTGCTCACAATGGAGTTTGTGTCTATGAAGACAGACAAAAGGAGGGGTGACTTCAAGAGGCCATGGAGGATTTCCCACACTGAGGTTTGTGAGATGCTCCAAACAGCAATGTTTGCTTCTACTGGGCAGGTGGAGTCTCATTTGTTTGCCCCAGGGTCCCCCATTTGCAAAGTTAGTGTAGCAGAGCTCTCCCACATGGATACCTTGAATTCACACCTCCATTGACGAATGTAGCTGAGGAACATGGGAATTTCGTTGCGGTGGCACTTGGGTGAAAGACCAAGGCCTTGTGTTGACATGGAGTCTTATGAAGATGGGACACAATGCTGATTTGTTACCAGGGAGATCTTACAATGTGCTGGTGGCTAAGGTGCCATGCTGGAGTCTCTTACACTGAGGGTTTAACACAGGTCCAAGAGCACGTTTCCTTTGGGAACAGGAGATGTTCTTCTGTGGGGCTCAGGGACCACATGTTGTATCATAAGTTGGTATTCCAGAACAGGCCTCTGAGAAGAGATGCTGAGAACCTAATCTAGGGATCCATTGAAGTCCTAGGGGCATGTCAGGTCCAATCTTCTGACTCAGGACCATTGACTTGGGTGTCTTCTGGATGGAGGTGATCAGGGTGTTTCAGAGTGCACATTTACGTCCATAGTGGCCTCCAATATTGGGGTGGGTGCAGGGGCCTTGCAGATTTCTCCTCATCTGAAGGTTTTGGGAAACTGTGATGGGCACAGTTTCCTTGGGCATGGCTTGACCAGTCCTGTGGTGTGACTCCAGAGACCCCATCCTGGAGGGCTTGTGAGCCATGGCTTTGGGACAGGAGTCTACAAACACAAATTCAGGTTAGGTTTAGTGGCGAGGTGATCGCAGGCCCAATGGGTAGACCTGGAGGGCAGCTTATCAGGAAATGTTATTAGGGTGACTGGAAGGCAGAAGCACAGGCTCTTCTATCTGGATTGTGTGTCCAGGATGGCCTCGTAATGCAGGTGTGGTCTCATAGGTCCATGCGAGATTTTTCCTCTCTAAGGTTTCTGTGGCTCCCCATAGTTTGGTGGATTTTTCAGGGAAGGGAAGCATGTTGTTTTCCATCTTAAGGGTGCCCCAGAATAGGGATTCCAGAGAAGTGCTCTGGGTCTGGCTCCTGGAAAATCCTACCAAGGGTCAATATTTGGGAATAGGGGCATACCAGACCTGCAATACGGCATCCTGGTGGTGCCACTGGGAGTGTTTGTTTGAAAGCATGCTCAGATTGAGGGTCACAATGCTTTTTTGAGCCCAGGGCTGCCCTCAGGAGTGGGCGTGGTCTCATTGGCTATGCAGCTGGCTCCCATGTTGAGGTTTGGACACCCATCCCAACATCCAGGTTTCCTGCCATGGGGATTGAAAAGTTCTCTATTGGACTTCAGGTTTCCCCATTGGCAGGGATTCCAGCAAAGGTCTGAGGACAGGTGCCTGAATACCAAGAATGGGTAGAGATAATGGACTTGGGTCATGGCCGGGCTCATATGTTCGAAATGGGGCCCACTCTCTGGGTGACTGACAGTAGGTCAGGGCTCAGGCTCTGTCAGTCACAGCCCTAATGGCCAGTGCAGCCTACAAATCGTGTTTCCCTGGAGGGCCGAGCAGATTGATCCTCATGTGGGATTTATGGGCAGACTCACCACGCACTTCATTATTCTATGTGTAAGGCAAAATGCTCCATTGTGGCTTCAGTATTCCTCATCAAGAGGGCTTGGGGACCAATAGTGTGAGGATGGAATTGTGGACACAAGCTACGGTCCAATTCAATGCCAAGTGGAAGGCAGTTCCAATGTGTAGTGGCTTATTCGAGATATCCAGCACCTGAGTAAGGATGGATGTCAGATGTTTGCTCACACTGGGGTTTCTGTCTATGATGACTTACAAATGGAGTGGTGGTGTCAAGAAGCCATGAGGATTTCCCACGCTGGGGCTTGTGAGATGCTCCAAAAAGCAAGGATTCCTTCTACTGGACAGGTGGAGTCTGTTTTTTGTTTGTTTGCTTGTTTGTTTGTTTGTTTGTTTTTGTTTGTTTGTTTTTTTTGTTTTTTGTTTTTGTTTTTGTTTTTGTTTTTTTTCTCCAGGATCCCCCATGAGAAAATTTGGGGAGCTGAACTCTCCCGCTTGGATGCCTGGAAAGCACATTTCCATTGACAATTGCAGCTGAGTAGCATGGAAGGTTCATTCTGGTGGCTCTGGGGCAAAGTACCAAGGCCTTGAGTTGACATGGAGTCTCATGAAGATGGGTCACAATGCTGGATTGTTACCAAGGAGATCTTACAATGTGCTGGTAGCTAAGTTGCCGTGCAGGCATCTCCTACACTGATGATTTGTCACAGGTCGAAGAGCATGGTTTCCTTCTGGGGACAGGGGATGTTCTGTTGTGTGGCTCAGGGACCACATGTTGTGTCACAAGTTGGTATTCCAGAAGAGGTCCCTGAGGACAGGTGCCTGAAACCTAATCTAGGGTTCCGATGAGGTCCTAGTGGCATGTCAGTTTCAATCTTCTGACTCAGGACCATTGACTTGGCTCTCTTCCTGGATGTAGGTGATCAGTGTTTTTCAGACTGCACATTTGTGTCCAGAGCGGCCACCAATATTGGGGTGGACTCAGGGGTCTTGCAGATTTGTCCTATTTTGAAAGGATTTGGCAACTTTGATTGGCACAGTTTCCTTGGGGATGGCAGGCCCAGTTCCGTGGTGTTGCTCCAGGACACTATCCTGGGGGACATGTGAGCCTGGTTTTGGGAAAGAAGTCTGCAAACACAAATTCAGGTTAGGGTTAGTGGCGATGTGATCGGAGGCCCAATGCAGAGACCTGGAGGGCAGCTCATCAGGAACTGTAATTAGGGTGACTGGAAGGTGGTTGCACAGGCTTTTCTATCTGGATTGTTTGTTCAGGATGGCCTCGGTATGCAGGTGTGGTCTCATGGTTCCATGGGCGATTTTTCCTCTCTAAGGATCCAGGTGGCTCCCCATAATTTGGTGCCTTTTTCGGGGAAGGAAAGAGTACTGTATTGCATCTTAGAGGAGCCCCAAAACAGGGATTTAAGAGACGGGCTCTCTGTGTCTTGGGCTGGACAATCCCACCAAGGGTTAGGATTTAGGCCTAGGGACGTACCAGGTCTGAAATGTGGTATCCTGGTGATGCCACTGAGAAGGCTTGGGTGAAAGCACACTCAGGCTGAGGGTCACAATGCCTATTTGTGCCCAGGGCAGCCATCAGGAGTGGGCTGGTCTCATTGGCCTTGCAGCTGTCTCCCACATTGATGGTTGGACAACCATACTAATATCCAGGTTTCCTGCCATGGGTATGGAGATCTCTATGTGCGTAAGTTTCCCCCATTGGCAGGGATTCCAGCAAAAGTCTGGGAAAGGTGCCTGAATACCAAGGATGGGTAGAGAGGATGGACTTGTCCCAGGGCAGATCTCACATGATGGATATGGGGCCCAGTCTCTGGGTGGTTGACATTAGGTCAGGGCTCAGTCTCTGTCGGATACAGCACTAGTGGCCGGGGAAGTGTATACATTGGGGTTCCCTAGAGGGCTGAGCAGATTGATCCTCATATGTGGTTTCTGGGGAGACTCACCTGGCACTCTTCTTTCTATGGGAGAGGGAAAAACTGTGCTCTTCAACCTGTGCCAAACCATCAGGGTAGGAGAATCCTGCATGGCACCTTAGCCACCAGCATATTCTAAGATCTCCCTGGTAACAATCAAGCATTGTGACCCATCTGCAAGAGATTACATGTCAACTCAAGGACTTGGTACTTCTCCCAAGAGCCACCAGAATGAACCCTCCATGTTCCTCAACTGCAGTGGTCACTGGAGGTGTGCTTTCCAGGCATCCATGGTGGAGAGCTCTACTACTCAAACTTTCAAGATGGTGGACCCTGGAGCAAACTAACCAGGCTCCACCTGTCCAGTAGAAGGAAACCTTGTTGTTTGGAGCATCTCACAAGCCTCAGCCTGGGAAATCCTCCATGGACTCTTGACGCCACCCCTCCATTTGTGGGTCATCAGAGACACCAACTCCAATGTGAGCAAACATCTGACATCCGCCCTTAGTCAGGTGCTGGATATCTGGAAAAAGCCACTGCACAATGGAACTGCCTTCCACTTGGCTGAGTTGAAACTTAGCTTGTGTTTACCCTTCCATCCTCACCTTACTGGACCCCAAGCCCTCTTGATGAGGAATTCTGGAACAACAAGGGAGCATTCTGCCTTCCCTATAGAAAGAAGTGCCTGGTGAGTCTGCCCAAAAACCCCTCATGAGAATCAGTCTGCTCGGCCCCCAAGGGAACCCTGATTTATAGGCTGCCCTGGCCACTACTGCTGTGTCTGACAGAGCCTGAGCCCCGACCTAGTGTTACCCACTCAGAGAGCGGGCCCCATATCCAGCATCTGATACCGGCCATGGCCCAAGGCCATCATCTCTACCCATCCTTGGTATTCAGTCACCTGTCCCTAGACTTTTGATGGAATCCCTGCCAATGGGGGAACGGGAAGTATAATAGAGAATCCCTCCCACCCCATTACAGAAAATCTTTTGTTGGGATGGTTTTCCATCCCTCACAGTGGGAGCCAGCAACATGGCCAATGAGACCACGCCCACTCCGGAGGGCCACCCTGGGCACAAACAGGCATTGTGACCATCAGCCTGAGTATGCTTTCAAACAAGCCCTCTCAGTGGCACCACCAGAATCCCGCATTGCAGACCAGGTATGCCCCTATGCCGACATCCTAAGCCTTTTTGGAATTTTCTAGGCACCCAAACCAAGAGCCCATCTCTGTAAACCCTGTTATGGGGAAGGAATATGATGAAATACAGCTCTCTTCCCTTTCCCAAAAAAGCCACTAAACTATGGGGAGCTGCCAGGACCCATAGAGAGGAAAAAAATCCCATTGACCTATGAGGCCACAGCTGCATTCTGAGGCCATCTTGGACACACAATCCAGATAGAAAAGCCTGTGCTACTGCCTTCCAGTAACCCTAATTTCATTTCCTGACAAGCTGCTCTCCAGGTCTATGTATTTGGCCTGCAATCACCTCGCCACTACCCCTAACCCGAATTTGTGTTTGCAGACTTCTCTCCTGAAACCATGGCTCACATGCCCTCCAGGAAGGTGTCTCTGGACCACAACAAGGACTGTGCCTGCCATCTCCAAGGAAACTGCCCATCATAGTTGCACAAACATCTCAAATTAGGAGATACCTGCTAGGTCCCTTAGCCCACCCCAAAACTGGCAGCCACTCTGGATGCAAATGCACAGTCTGAAACACCCTTATCACCTACATCCAGGCAGACAGCCAAGTAATTGCTCCTGAGTCAGAAGATAGAATCTGACATGCCCCTAGGACCTCATTGAAATCCTGGATTAGGTTTTCAGACAACTGTCCTCAGAGACCTGTTCTGGAAGACCAACTTATAATACAAGACACACAGTGAGCACCTGCCTCCAGGCAAAATTCAAGTCAAAGTCCCAGAGTCAGAATATTGAACCTAGCATGCTCCAAGGACTTCATCGATGCTCCTAGGCCTTCATCGATGCCCTAGCTTAGGTTTTCAGGCGCCTGTCATGAAAGAACTGTTCCCTCATACTGTCTTATATGCCAACATGTTTTCCCTGAGCCACAAAACAGAGCCCTCCTGTCCCCAGAAGGATACCTTGCTCTTGGTAGCTGTGTCTAAGACTCAGTGTAGAAGAATCCTGCATGGCCCCTGACCACCCAAACTTTTCAGCATCTCCCTGGATACAAATCAGCAATGTGTTCCAACAGAATGAAACTCCATGTCAACTCAGTCACTTTGGAAATTGGCTCCAGAGCCCCAAGATCGAATCTGTCATGTTCCTGAGCTGTGATGGTCAATGGAGGTGTGATTTGCAGGCATCCATGTGGAAGAGCTCTTCTCCCCAAACTTTCCATATGGAGGACCCTGGAGCAAACAAACCAGGCTCCCCCATCCAGTAGAAAAAAATCTTGCTGTTTGGAGCATCTCACAAGCCTCCACATGGAAAATCCTCCATGGCCTCTTGACGGAACCCTTCCATTTGTCAGACAATATAGACATAAACTCCAGTGTGAGCAAATATCTGACATTCACCCTTACTCAGGTGCTGGATATCTGCAATCAGCCGCTGCCCAATGGAACTGCCTTCCTCTTGGCACTGAATTTAACCTTAGGTTGTGTTGATAATTCTATCCTCTCCCTACTCGTCCCCAAGCCCTCTTGATAAGGAATCCTGGATCCACAGCACCGAATTCTGCTTACTCAATAGAAAAAAGTGCCTGGTGAGTCTGCCTAGTAACCCCACATGAGGATCAACCTGCTCGGCCCTAGAGAGAACCCCGATTTATAAGCTACCATCACCACTAGTGCTGTGTCTGACAGAGCCTGAGCCCCGACCTAATGTCAGCCACCCAGATAGTGGGACCTATATCCAGCATGTGAGACTGGCCACGGCCAAAGTCCTTCATCTCTCCCCATCCTTGGTATTAAAACAACTGTACCCAGACCTTGCTGGAATCCCTGGCAATGGGGGAACCTGAAGCACAATAGAGAACTACTGTTCCGCATGGCAGGAAACCTGGCTGTTGGGATGGGTGTCCAACCCTCAGAGTGGGAGCCAGCTTCATGGCCAATGAGACCACGCCCACTCATGAGGTCCTTCCTGGGCAGAAAGAGGCAGTGTGACCCTCAGCCTGAGTATGCTTTCAAACAATCTCTCTCAGTTGCACCACCAGAATCCCGCATTGCAGGCCTGGTGCACCCTTCGGCCCATATCCTATCACTTGTTGGAATTTTCCACGTGCCCAGACCCAGAGCTCATCTCTGAAATTCCTGTTCTGGGGTGCTGCTAAGATGGAAAACAACACTCTTCCCTTTCCCTAAAAAGCCACCAAACTATGGGGAGCCGCCAGGACCCTTAGAGAGGAAAAATCTCCCAAAGACCTAGGAGACCACAGCTGCATTCTGAGGCCATCCTGGACACACAATACAGATAGAAAAGTATGTGCTACTGCCTTCCATTCACTTTAATTACATTTCCTGAGACGCTGCCCTCCAGGTGTATGCTTTGGAGCGATCACCCCACCACTAAACCTAATCCCAGTTTGTGTTTTCAGACTTCTCTCCCAAAACCATGGCTCACATGCTCTCCAGGATAGGGTCTCTGGAGCCACACCACAGGACTGTGCCTGTCATCACCAAGGAAACTGTGCCAATCACATTTTCCCAAACCCTCCAGATTAGGAGAAACCTGCAAGGCCCCTGAGCCCACCGCAATATTGGTGACTGCTCTGGACTCCAATGCATAGTCTGAAACAATCTAATCCTGTACATCTAGGCATACAGCCAAGTCAAAGTTCCTGAGTCAGAAGATTGAACCTGACATGCCCCTAGGACCTCATTGGAACCCTAGATTAGGTTTTTAGGCATCTGTCCTGAGAGGTCTATTCTGGAATACCAACTTATGATACAATATGTGGACCGTGAGCCACACAACAGAACATCTCCTGTCCTCAGAATGAAACCTCTTCGCCCTGTGCCAAACCCTCAGGATAGGAGACTCCTGCACGACACCTAAGCCACCAGCATATTCCAAGCTCTCCCTGTTTATAAATCAGCATTGTGACCTATCTGCAAGAGATTCCTTGTCAACTCAAGGCCTTGGTACTTCGCTCCTGAGTCACCAGAACGATCCTGCCATGTTTCTCAGATGCAATGGTCAATGGAGGTGTGCTTTCCAGGTATCCATGTGGGAGTGCTCTGCTACCAAAACTTTCCACATGGGTACCCTGGAGCAAACAAACCAGACACCACCTGTCCAGTAGAAGGAAACCATGCTGTTTGGACCATGTCACAAGCCTCAGCGTGGGAAATCCTCCATGGCCTCTTGATGCCTCTTGATGCCACCCCTCCATTTGTCAGTCATCATAGACACAAAGTCCAGTGTGAGCAAACATCGGACATCTGCCCTTACTCAGGTACTGGATATCTCGAATAAGCTGCTGCACATTGGAACTGCATTCTGCTGCCACTGAATTGAACCCTTGCTTGTGTTTACAATTCCATCCTCACCTACTGGTCCCCAAGTCCTCTAGATAGGGAAATCTGGAGCCACAACACAGCATTATGCCTTCCCCATAGAAGGAAGAAGTGCCTGGTGAGTCTGCCCAGAAACCCCACAATCTGCTAGGCCTTTGAGGTAACCCCAATATTTTAAGCTGCCCTGGCCACTGATTCTGTGTGTGACAGAGCCTGAGCCCCGACCTAGTGTCAGGCACCATACAGCGGTTCCCATATCTAGCATGTGGGACCAGCCATGGCCCAAGTCTGTCATCTCTTCCTATCCTTGGTGTTCAGGCACCTGTCCCCAGAACTTTGCTGTAAACCATGCCAATTGGGGAACCTGAAACACAATAAAGATAGGCTGTTGGGATGGGTATCCAACTCTAAAAGTGGGAGACAGCTGCATGGCCAATGAGACCACGCCCACTCCTAAGGGCCTCCCTGGGCACAAACAGGCATGGTGACCCTCAGAATGAGCATGTTTTCAACAAGCCCTCTACGTTGCCCCACCAGTATCCCACATTGCATGCTGGTATGCCCCTAGGCCCAAATCCTAACACTTGGTGGGATTTTCCAGGTTCGCAATCTGAGACAGTCTCTGGAATCACTGTTATGTGCCACCCCTAATATGGAAAACAGCACACTTCCCTTCCCCGAGAAAGCCACCAAACTATGGGTTGCCACCAGGATCATTATAGAAGAAAAGTCTCCATGGACCCATGAGACAACACCTGAATTCTGAGGCCATCCTGGACACACAATCCAGGTAGAAAATCCTGTGCTAATGTCTTCAATTCACACTAATTACAGTTACTGATGAGCTGCGCTCAAGGTCTACGCATTTCGCCTGTGATCACCTCGCCATTAACCCTAACCTGAACTTGTGTTTGCAGACTTCTCTCCCAAAACCATGGTTCATATGCCCTCCAGGATGAGGTCTTTGGATCCACACACAGGAATGTGCCTGCCATCCCTAAAAAAAAACTGTGCCCATCACAGTTGCCTAAACCTTCCAGATTAGGAAAAACTTGAAAGGCCCTTGTACCCACCCCAATATTGGTTTTGGCTCTGGAGCCAAATGCGCATTTTGAAAAACCCTGATAACCTAGATTTAGGCAGACAGCCAAGTCAATGCTCCTGAGTCAGAAGATTGAACCTGACATGCCCTAGCACCTCATTGGAACCCTAGATTAAGATTTCAGGCATCTGTCTTAAGGGGCCTGTTCTGGAATACCAATTTATGATACAGCATATGGACCCTGAGCCACAGAACAGAACCTCTCCTGTCCTCAGAAGGAAACCGTGCTCTTCAACCTGTGCCAAACCCTCAGGATAGGACAATCCTGCACAGCACCTTAGACACCACCACATTCTAAGATCTCCCTGGTAACAAACAAGCATCATGACCCATCTGCAAGAGATTCCAAGTCAACTCAAGGCCTTGGTACTTCGCCACAGAGCCACCAGAACAAATCTTCCCTGTTCCTCAGCTGCAATGGTCATTGGAGGAGTGCTTCTCAGGCATTCATGCGGGAGAGCTCTGCTACTCAAATTTTCCACTGGGGGGCACTGGAGCAAACAAACCAGGCTCCACCTCTCCAGTAGAAGGAAACCTTACTGTTTGGAGCATCTCACAACCCTCGCTGTGAGATATCTTCCATGGGTTCTTGATGCCACCACTCCATATGTTGGTCATCATAGACACAAACTCCGTGTGAGCAAACATCTGGCATCCGCCCTTACTCAGGTGCTGGAGATCTCAAATAAGCCACTGAACATTGGAACTGCTTTCCACTTGGCACTGAGTTGAACTCTAGCTTGTGTTTACAATTCCAACCTCACCCTACTTTTCTCCAAGCCCTCTTGATAGGGAATTCTGGAGCCACAATGCATCATTCTTCCTTCCCCATAGAGAGAAGTGCCTGGAGAGTCTGCCCAGAAACCCCCCATGAGGATCAATCTGCTTGGTCCTCGAGGGAACCCTTATTTATACGGTGTCCTGGCCACTAGTGCTGTGTCTGACAGAGACTGAGGCCCGACCTAGTGTCAGCCAACAAGAGAGCGGGGCCCATATCCAGCATGTGAGACTGGCCATGGCCCAAGTCTGTCATTTCACCCATCTTTGGTGTTCAGGCACCTGTCCCCAGACCTTTGCTGGAATTCCTGCCAATGCGGGAACCTGAAGTCCAATAGAGAACTCCTCAATCCCCATGGCAGGAAACCTGGATGTTGGGATGGGTGTCCAAACCTCAAAGTAGGAGCCAGCTGCTTGGCCAAAGATACCACTCACCCTGAGAGCCACCCAGGGCACAATCAGGCATTGTGACCCTTAGCCCGAGCATGCTTTCAACAAGCCCTCTCAGTGGCACCACCAGATTCCCACATTGAGGCTTTTGACACCACTATGCCCAAATCCTAACCCTTGCTGTGATTTTCCAGGTGCCCCGACCCAAAGCCCATCTCTGTAATTCCTGTTTTGGGGCACTGCTAAGATGGAAAACAGCACTTTTCCCTTCCCCAAAAAAGCCACCAAACTATTGGCAGCTGCCAGGATCCTTAGAGAGGAAAATTCTCCCATGGACCCATGAGACCACACCTGCATTCTGAGGCCATCCTGGACACACAATCCAGATACAAAAGCCTTTGCATAAACCTTTGAGTCAGCCTAATTACAATTCCGGACGAGCTGCCATCCAGGTACGCATTGGGACTGCGATCACATCGCCACTAAACCTGACCTGAATTTGTGTTTGCAGACTTCTCTCCCAAAACCATGGCTCACATGCCCTCAAGGATGGGGTATCTGGAGCCACACGACAGGACTGGGCCTGCCATACCCAAGGAAACTGTGCCCATCACAATTGCCCAAACCTTCCAGATTAGGCGAAACCTGTAGGACCCCTGTGCCCACTCCCATACTGGCGGCTGCTCTGAACAGAAATGCACAGTCTAAAAAATTCTGATCACCTCAATCCAGGCAGACAGCCATGTCAATGGTCCTGAGTCAAATGATTGATTCTGACATGCCTCTAGGACCCCATTGGAGCCCTAGAATAGCTTTTCAGGCATCTGTCCTCAAGGGCCTGTTCTACAATACCAACTGAGGATACAACATGTGGACCCTGAGCACAACAACAGAACATCTCATGTCCCCAGAAGGAAACCGTGCTCTTCAACCTGTGCCAAACCTTCAGGTTTGGAGTATCCTGCATGGAACATCAGCCACCAGGATAATCTAAGATCTGCCTGGTAACAAACCAGCATTGTGACCCATCTGCAAGAGATTCCATGTCAACTCAAGGCCTTGGTAATTGGCCCCAGAGCCAAGAGAATGAACCTGCCATGTTCCTCAGCTGCAATGGTCAATGCAGTTGTGCTTAACAGGCATCCATGCCAGAGAGCTCTACTACCCAAACTTTCCACATGGAGGGCGCTGGAGCAACCAAACCAGACTCCACCTGTCCAGTAGAAGGAGACCTTGCTGTTTGGAGTATCTCACAAGCCTCAGCATGGGAAATCCTTCATGGACTCTTGACGCCACCCCTGCATTTGTCGGTCATCATAGACACAAACTCCAGTGTGAGCAAACACCAACATCTGGCCTAACTCAGGAGCTGGATATCTCGAATAAGCTGCTGCACAATGGAACGGCCTTCTGCTCGGCACTGAATTGAACCCTAGCTTGTGTTTACAAAACCATCCTCACCTACTGGTCATCAAGCCCGTTTTAAAGGGAATTCTGAAGCTACAACCCAACATTCTGCCTTCCTGTAGTAAAATGAAGTGCCTGGTGAGTCTACCCAGGTACGCCAGTTGAGGGTCAATATGCTTGGGCCTCAAGGGTACCCCAATTGATAGACTGCCCTGGTCACTAGCACTGTTTCGAACAGAGCCTGAGCCCAGACCTAGTGTCAGCCAAAAAGAGAGCAGGCCCCATATCCTGCATGTGACCGGCCATAGCCCAAGTCCTTCATTGCTACCTATGCTTGATATTCAGGAATCTGTCCCCAGACCTTTTCTGGAATCCCTACCAATTTGGGAACCTAAAGCAGAATATAGAACTCCTCCTACCCCATGGCAGGAAACCTGGCTATTCGGATGTTTGTCCAACCCTCAACACGGCAGCAAGATTCATGGCCAATGAGACTGTGCCAGTACTGAGGGCTTCCCTGGGCAAAACAGGCATTGTGACCCTCAGCCTGAGCATGGTTTCAAACAAGCCTTCTCAGCTGCACCAACAGGATCCCGCATTGCAGACCTGGTACGTCCCTAGACCCAAATCCTAACCCTTGGTGGGAATTTCAAGGCTCCCAGACCCAGAGCCCATCTCTGGAATCCCTGTTCTGGGGCACCCATAAGATGGAAAACAACACGCTTCCTTTTCTTAAAAAAGCCACCAAACTATGGGGATCTGCCAGGATCCTTAGAGAGGGAAAATCTCCCATGGACCCATGAGACCACAGCTACATTCTGATTCCATCCTGGACACACAATGCAGATAGAGAAGCCTGTCCTACCACTTTCCAGTCACTGTAATTACAATTCCTTCCAAGCTGCCCTCCAGGTCTAGGCACTGGGCCTGTAATCACCTTGCCACAAACCCTAACCCAAATTTGTGTTTGCAGACTTCTCTCCCAAAACCCTGACTAATAGGCCGTCCAGGATGTGGTCTCTGGTTCCACACCACAGGACTGTGCCTGCCATCCCCAAGGAAATGGGGTCCATCACATTTGCCCAAAACTTTCAAATCAAGAGAAAACTGAAAGGGCCCTGAGCCCACGCCAATATTGACAGCCCCTCTGCACGCAAATGCACAGTCTGATACACCCTGATCACCTACATCCACAGGACAGCCAATTCAATGGTTCTGAGTCAGAAAATTGAACCTGATATGCCCCTAGGACCTCATTGGAATCCTATATTAGGATTTCAGGCATCTATCCTCAAGGGCGTGTTCTGGAATACCATCTTATGATACAATATGTGGTCCCTGAGCCACTCAACAGAATGTCCCATGTCCCAAGAAGGAAACTGTGCTTTTCGACCTGTGCCAAATCCTCAGGGTAAGAGAATCCTGCATGGCACCTTAGCCACCACCACAAGATCTGCCTGGTAACAATCCAGCATTGTGACCCATCTGCAAAAGATTCCATGTCAACTCAAGGCCTTGGTGTTCGCCCCAGAGGATCCAGAACGAACCTGCCATGTTCCTAGCCTGCAATGGTCAATGGAAGTGTGCTTTCCAGGCAACCATCGGGAGAGCTCTGCTACCCAACCTTTCCAGATGGGGGACCCTGGAGCAAATAAACCAGGCTCCACATGTCCAGTAGAAGGAAACTTTACTCTTTTGAGTATCTCACAAACCTCAACGTGGGACATCCTCCATGGCGTCTTGACCTCACCCTGCCATTTGTCAGTCCTCATAGACACAAACTCCAGTGTGAACAAACATCTGACATCCTCCCTTACTCAGGTGCTGGATACTTCAAATAAGACACTGCACATTGAAAATGACTTCCACTTGGCACTGAATTGAACCATAGCTGTGTTTACAATTCCATCCTCACCCTACTGGTCCCCAAGCCCTCTTTATAGGGAAATCTGGAGCCACAATACAGAATTCTGCCTTCCCCATAGAAAGACAAAGAGCCTGGTGAGTCTGCCCAGAAACCCCACATGAGAATCAATCTGCTACGCCCTCAAGGGAACCCCGATTTATAGGCTGCCCTGGCCACTAGTTCTGTGTCTGACAGAGCCTGAGCCAGAACCTAGTGTCAGCCACCCAAGAGTGGACCCCATATACAGCATGTGAGACTGGCCATGGCCCAAGTCTGTCATCTCTACCAATCCTTGGCATTTAGGAAACTGCCCCTAGACTTTTTCTGGAATCCCTGCCAATAGAAAATGGGAAGCAAAGAGAGAGCGCTTCCTTCCCCATGTCAGGAAACCTGGCTGTTGGGATGGGTGTCCAACCCACAAAGTTGGAGTCAGCTGCATGGTCAATGAGAACACGCCCACTCCTGAGGGCCTCCCTGGGCACAAACAGGCATTGTGACCCTCGCCTGAGCATGCTTTCAAGCACGCCTTCTCCGTGGCACTACCAGAATCCAGCATTGCAGGCCTGGTTCGTTCCTAGACCCAAATACTAAACCTTGGTGTGATTTTCCAGCCGCCCAAACCAAGAGTCCGTCTCTGGAATCCCTGTTCTAAGGCACCCCTAAGATGGAAAGCAGCACCCTTCCATTCCCCGATAAAGCCACCAAACTATGGGGAGCTGCAAATATTCTTAGAGAAGAAAAATCTCCCATGAACCCATGAGACCACACCTGCATTCCGAGGCCATCCTAGACAAAAAATCCAGATAGAAAAGCGTGTGTTACCGCCTTCCAGTCACCCTAATTACAGTTCCTGACGAGTTGCCCTCAGATCTACACATTGGGCCTGCAATCACCTCACCACTAACCATAACCGGAGCTTGTGTTTGCAGACTTCCCTACCAAAACCATGGCTCACATGCCCTCCAGAATGGGGTCTCAGGAGACACAACACAGTAGTGGTCCTGCCACCCCCACGGAAACTGTGCCCATCACATTTGCCCAAACTCTCCAGATTAGGAGAAACCTGCAAGGCGCCTGAGCCCACCCCAATAATGAAAGCTGTTCTGGACACAAATGTGCAGTCTGAAACACCCTGATCACCTCCATCCAGGCAGACACCCAAGTCAATGGGCCTGAGTCAGAAGATTGAAACCAACAAGCCCCTAGGACTTCATTGGAACCCTAGATTAGGTTTTCAGGCATCTGTCCTCAGAGGCCTATTCTAGAATACCAACTTACGATACAACATGTGGTCCCTGAGCCACAACAGAACATCTCCTGTTCCAGTAATGAAACCGTGCTCGTGGACCTGTGTCAAACCCTCAGGGTAGATGAATCCTGCACGGCCCCTTAGCCATAAGCACATTCTAAGATCTCGCTGATAACAAACCAGCATTGTGACCCATCTTCATGAGAATCCACGTCAACTCAAGGCCTTGGTACTTCGCCACAGAGCCATCAGAATGAACCACCCGTGTTCCTCAGCTGCAATGGTCAATGGAGGTGGGAAATCAAGGCATCTATGCGGGAGTGCTCTGCTACCAAAACATTCTTCATGGGGATCCTGCAGCAAGCAAACCAGACTACCCCTGTCCAGTACAAGGAAACCTTGCTTTTCGTAGCATCTCACAAGCTCCAGCATGGGAAATCCTCCATGGCCTCTTGAAGCTACCCCTCCATTTGTTGGTCGACATAGAAACAAACTCCAGTGTGAGCAAACATCAGTCGCCTGTCCTTACTCAGGTGCTGGATATCTGGAATCAGCCGCTGCACACTGGAACTGTCTTCTGCTTGGCACTGAATTTAACTGTAGCTTGGGTTTACAATTCCATCCTCACCCTACTGGTCCCTAAGCCCTCTTGAAAGGGAATTCCAGAGCCACAACGCAGCATTCGGCCTTCCCCATAGACAGAAGAAGGGCCTGGTGAGTCTGACCAGAAACCATATGAGGATCAATCTGCTCTTCCCTTGAGGAAACCTGGATTTATATGCTGCCTGGTCACTAGTGCTCTGTTTAACAGAGCCTGGGCTCTGGCCTCGTGTCAGCCACCCAGAGAACGGGGCCCATATCCACCATGTGAAAGCAGCCATTACCCAGGTGTGTCATGTCTACCCATCCTTGGTATTCAGGCATCTGTCCCCATACCTTTGCTGGAATCCCTTCAATGGGGGATCCTGAAGCACAGTAGAGAACTCCTCTTTACCCATGGCAAGAATGCTGAGTGTTGGGATGGGTGAACAACCCTCAGAGGGTGAGCCAGCTGCATGGCCAATAAGACAACACCCACTCATAAGTGGGCATGAGCAGGCATTGTGTCCCTCACCCTGAGCATGCTTTCAAGCTAGCTCAAGCCCTCTCTGTTGCACCCAGGATCCCGCATTGCAGGCCTGGTTCGCACCTAGGCCTAAATCCTAACCCTTGGTGGGATTTTCCAGGCGCAGAGACCCAGAGGCCGCCACTAGAATCCCTTTTTGGGGCACCCCTAAGATGGAAAAAAGCAGTCCTCCCTTCCCCGAGAAAGAAACCAAACCATGGGGAGCAACCATGATCCTTAGAGAGGAAAAATCTCCCATGGACCCATGAGACCACACATGCATTCTGAGACCATCCTACACACAATCTCGATAGAAGAGACTGTGCTACTGCCTTTGAGTCACCCAATTTACAGATCTTGAGGAGCTGCATTCCAGGACTATGCATTGGACCTGCGATCACCTCGCCACTAACCATAACAGGAGCTTGTATTTGCAGACTTCCCTCCCAAAACCATGGCTCACATGCCCTCATGGGGTCTCAGGAGCCACAACACAGTAGTGGTCCTGCCACCCCCATGGAAACTGTGCCCATCACAGTTGCCCAAACCCTCCAGAATAGGAGAAACTTGCAAGGCCCCTGATCCCATGCCAATATTGGAGGGTTCTCTGGATGCAAATGCACAGTCTGAAACACAATGATCACTTCCATCAAGGCAGACACCCAAGTCAATGGTCCTGAATCAGAAGATTGAACCTGACATCTCCCTAGGACGTCAGTGGAAACCTAGATTAGGTTTTCAGGCATCTGTACTCGGAGGCCTGTTATGGAATACCAACTTATGATACAACATGAGGTCCCTGAGCCACACAATAAAACATCTCCTGTCTCTAGAAGGAAGCCGTGCTCTTGGATCTGTGTCAAACCCTCAGGGTAGATGAATCCTGCAGGACTTTTAGCCACCATCACATTCTAAGATCTCCCTGGTAACAAACCAGCATTGTGACCCATTTTCATGAGACTCCATGTCAACTCAAGGCCTTGGTACTTCGTTCGCCCCAGAGATACCAGAACGAACCAGTCATCTTCCTCAGCTGCAATGGTCAATTGTGCTGTGATTTCGGGCATCCATGCAGGAGTGCTTCTTTACCCAAACTTCGCACACTGGGGACCCTAGAGCAAACAAACCAGACTTCCCATGTCCCACAGAAGGAAACCTTGCTGCTTGGAGCATCTCACAAGTCCCAGCATGGGATATCCTCCATTGCCTCTTGACACCACCCCTCCATTTGTCGGTCATCATAGACACAAACTCCAGTGTGTGCAAACATCTGACATCTGCCCCTACTCAGGTGCTGGACATCTCGAATCAGCCGCTGCACCATGGAACTGCCTTCTGCTTGGTACTGAATATAACCGTAGCTTGGGTTTACAATTTCATCCTCACCCTACTGGTTCCCAAGCCCCGTTGATAGGGAATTCTGGAGCCAAAACACAGCATTCTACCTTTTCCATAGAAAGAAGAAGGGACTGATGAGTGTGCCCAGAAACTCCAGCTGAGGATCAATCTGCTCTGCCCTTGAGGGAACCCCGATTTATAGGCTGCCCTGGCCACTAGTTCTGGGTCTGACAGAGACTGAGCCTTGAACTAGTGTCAGCCACCCAGAGAGCGGGGCTCATATACAGCATGTTATACTGGCCATGGCCCAGGTCTGTCATCTCTACCCATCCTTGGTATTCAGGTATCTGTCCCTAGGACTTTGCTGAAATCCCTGCCAATGGGGGATCCTGAAGCACAATAGAGAACTCCTCTTTCCACCATGGCAGGAATCCTGGCTCTTTGGATGGGTGTTCATCCCTCAGAGTGGTAACCAGCTGCATGTCCAATGAGACCATGAAACGCTAGAGGGTGGCACTGGGCACAAACAGGCATTGTGAGACTCAGCCTGAGCATGCTTTCAAACAATCCCTCTTAGTGGCACCTCCAGGATCCCACATTGCAGGCCTGGTACACCCCAAGGCACAAATCCTAACACTTGGTGGGGTTTTCCAGGCACCAATATCCAGAGCCCATCTCCGGAATCCCTGTTTTGGGGCACCCCTAAGATGAAAAACAACACTCTTCCCTTCCCCATGAAAACCACCAAACTATTGGGAGTCGCCAGGATCCTTAGAGATGAAAAATCTCGCATGGAACCATGAGACCACACCTGCATTCTGAGACCATCCTGAACACACAATCCAGATACAGAAGCCTGTGGTACCGCTTTTGAGTGTCCCGATTTACAGTTCCTGATGAATTGCCCTCCAGGTCACTGCACTGGGTCTGCGATCACCTCACCACTAACCCTAAACCAAGTTTGTGTTTGCAGAATTCTCTCCCAAAACCATGGCTCACATGCCCTCCAGGATGGGGTCTCGGGAGCCACACTACAGGACTGGGCCTGCCATACACAAAGAAACTGTGCCCGTCAGAGTTGCCCAAACCCTCCAGATGAGGAGAAACCTGCAAGGCCTTTAAGCGCACCTCAGTACTGGAGGCTGCTCTGTTCCCAAATGCGCAGTTTGAAACACCCTGATCACCTCCATCCAAGCACACACCCAAGTCAATGGTCCTGGTCACAAGATTGAACCTGACATTCCACTAGGACTTCATTGGAACCCTAGATTAGGTTTTCAGGCATCTTTCCTCAGAGGCCTGTTCTGGAATATCAACTTATGATACAACATGTGGTCCTGAGCCACACAACAGAACATCTCCTGTCCCCAGAAGGAAGTCATGCTCTTGGACCAGTGTCAAACTCTCAGGGTAGATGAATACTTCACAGCCCCTTAGCCAAAAGCACATACTAAGATCTCGCTGGTAACAAACCATAATTGTGACCCATCATTACGAGACTCCATGTCAACTCAAGGCCTTGATACTTCGCCTCAGAGCCACCAGAATGAACTTTCCATGTTCCTCATCTGCAAGAGTCAATGGAGGTGTGCTTTACAGGCATCCATGTGGGAGAGCTCTGCTACCAAAAATTTCAACATAGGGAACTCTGGAGCAAGCAAAACACACTCCCTATCCGATTGAAGGAAACCTTGCAGTTTGGAGCATCTCACAAGCTCCAGCTTTGGAAATCATCCATGGCTTCTTGAAGCCACCTCTTCATTTGTTGGTCATCATAGACACAAACTCCAGAGTGAGCAAACGTCTGACATCCATCCTTACTCAGGGGCTGGATATCTGGAATCAGCCACTGCACACTGGAACAGCCTTTCACTTGGCACTGAATTTAACCGTAACTTGGATTCACAATTCCATCCTCAACCTACTAGTCTGAAAGCCCACTTGGTAGGAAATTCTGGAGCCAAAACACAGCATTCTGCCATCCCCATAAAAAGAATATGTGCTGCCGAAGCGAGCACCATCCCCATAAAAAGAAGAAGGGCCTGGTGAGTCTGTCCAGAAAATACAAATGAGGATTGGTCTGCTTGGCCCTCAAGGGAACCATGATTTATAGGCAGCCCAGGCCACTAGTGCTGTGTCTGACTGAGCCTGAGCCCCGACCTCGTGTCAGTCACCCAGAGAGCGGGACCCACATCCATCATGTGAGACTGGGCTGGCCCAGGTCGTCATCTCTAACCATTCTTGTTATTCAGGCATCTGTCCCCAGAACTTTGCTGGAATCCCTACCAATCGGGATCCTGAAGCACAATAAAGAACTGCTCCTTCTACATGGCAGGAATCCTAGTTGTTGGGAAGGCTATCCAAACCTCAGAACAGGAGCCAGCTGCATGGCCAATGAGACCACACCCACTCCTGTGGGCCTCCTTGGCCAGTAGCAGGCATTTTGACCCTCAGCCTGAGCATGATTTCAAACAAGCCTTCTCGGTTTCACCTCCAGGATCTTGTATTGCACAACTGGTACGCCCCAAGGCCCAAATCCTAACCCTTGGTGGCATTTTCCCGGCACCCAGACCCTGAGCCCATCTCTGGAATCCCTGTTTGGGGGCAACCCTAAGATGGAAAACAGCACTCTTCCCTTCCCCGAGAAAGCCACCAAACTACTGGGAGCCTCCAGGATCCTTATGAAAAATCTCCCATGGACCCATGAGAGCACACCTGCATTGCGAGGCCATCCTGGACACACAATCCAGATACAAAAGCCTGTGCTACCGCCTTCGAGTCACCCGATTTACAGTTCCTGACCAGCTGCCCTCCAGGTCTATACATTGGGCGTGCGATTACGTCGCCACTAACCCTAACCTGAGTTTGCGTTTTCAGACTTCTCTCCAAAAACCAGGGCTCACATGCCTTACAGGATGGGGTCTTTGGAGCCACTCCACAGGAATGGGCCTGTAATCCCCAAGGAAACTGTGCCTGTCACAGTTGCCCAAACCCTCCAGATTAGGAGAAACCTGGAATGACCCTGAGCCAACCCCAAGATTAGAGGCTGCTCTGTATGCAAATGTGCAGTCTGAAGCACCCTGATCAGCTCCATCCAGGCACACACCCAAGACAATGGTCCTGAGTCCGAAGATTGAACCTGACAAGCCCTTAAGACTTCACTGGAAACCTAGATTAGGTTTTCAGGAATCTGTCCTCAGAGGCCTGTTCTGGAATACCAACTTATGATACAACATGTGGTCCCTGAACCACACAACAGTACATCTCCTGTCCCCAGAAGGAAGCCATGCTCTTGGACCTGTGTGAAACCCTCAGGGTAGATGAATCCTGCACGGCCCCTTAGCCATAAGCACATTCTAAGATCTCGCTGGTAACAAACCAGCATTTTGACCCATCTTCATGAGACTCCATGTCAACTCAAGGCCTTGGTACTTCATAATAGAACCACCATAATGAACCTGCCATGTTCCTCATCTGCAATGGTCAGTGGAAGTGTATTTCCAGGCATCAATGCGGGAGAGGTCTGCTACCCAAAGTTCCCACATGGGGAACTCTGGAGTAAACAAACCAGACTCCCCCTGTTGATAGAAGGAAATCATGCTGTTTGGAACATCTCACAAGCCCCAGATTTGGAAATCCTCATGACTTCTTGAAGCTACCCCTCCATTTGTTGGTCATCATAGACGCAAACTCCAGAGTGAGAAACATCTGACATCCATTGTTACTCAGGTGCTGGATATCTCGAATCAGCCACTGCACACTGGAAGAGCCTTTCACTTGGCACTGAATTTAAACATAACTTGGGTTTAAAATTCTATCCGCAACCTACTATTCTGCAAGCCCACTTGATAGGGAATTCTGGAGCCACACCACAGCCTTCTGGCTTCCCCATAGAAAGAAGAAGGTCTGGTGAGTCTGCTCAGAAAATACAAATGTGGACCAATATGCTTGGCCCTCGAGGGAACCACAATTTATAGGCTACTGTGACCACTAGTGCTGTGTCTGGCAGAGCCTGAGCCCCGACCTCGTGTCAGTCACCCAGAGAGCGGGACCCATATCCAGCATGTGAGACCGGCCTGGCCCAGGTCGTCATCTCTAACCATCCTTGGTATTCAGGCATATGTCCCCAGATCTTTGCTGGAATCCCTGCCAATGGGGGATCCTGGAGCACAATAGAGAACTGCTCCTTCCCCATGGCAGGAATCCTAGTTGTTGGGAAGGCTGTCCAACCCTCAGAGTGGGAGCCAGCTGCATGGCCAAAGAGACCACACCCGCTCCTGTGGGCCACCCTGGGCACAAGCAGGCATTGTGACCCTCAGACTGAGCATGATTTCAAACAATCCATCTCAGTTTCACCTCCAGGGTACCGCATTGCCAGACTGGTACTCTGCTAGGCCTAAATCTTAACCATTGGTGGCATTTTCCAGGTGCCCAGACCCAGAGACCATCTCTGGAGTCCCTGTTTGGGGGCATCTCTAAGATGGAAAACAGCACTCTTCCCTTCCCCGAGAAAGCCACCAAACTACTGGGAGCCTCCAGGATCCTTATGAAAAATCTCCCATGAACCCATGAGAGCACACCTGCATTGTGAGGTCATCCTGGACACACAATCCATATACAAAAGCCTGTGCTACCGCCTTCAAGTCACCCGATTTACAGTTCCTGACCAGCTGCCCTCCAGGTCTATGCATTGGGTGTGTCATCATTTCGCCATTAACCCTAACCTGAGTTTGTGTTTTCAGACTTCTCTCCAAAAACCATGGCTTACATGCCCTACAGGATGGGGTCACTGGAGCCACACCACAGGAATGGGCCTGCCATCCCCAAGGAAACTGTTCCCGTTACAGTTCACTAAAACCTCCAGATTAGGAGAAAGCTGCAAGAACCCTGAGCCAGCCCCAAAACTGGAGGCCGCTCTGGTTGCAAATGTGCAGTCTGAACCACTCTGATCAGCTCCATCCAGGCACACATCCAAGACAATGGTCCTGTTCAGAAGATTAAACCTGATATGCCTGTAGGACTTCACTGGAACCCTAGATTAGGTTTTCAGGCATCTGTCCTCAGAGGCCTGTTCTGGAATATCAACTGAAGGTACAACATGTCATCCCTGAGCCACACAACAGAACATCTCCTGTCCCCAGAAGGAATCCATGCTCTTGGACCTGTGTCAAATCCTCAGGGTAGATGAATCCTGCATGGCCCCTTAGCCACCAGCACATTCTAAGAACTCCCTGGTAACAAAGCAGCATTGTGACCCATCTTCATGAGACTCCATGTCAACTCAAGGCCTAGGTATTTCGCCGCAGAGCCACCAGAATGAACCTGCCATGTTCCTCAGATGCAATGGGCAATGGAGATATGCTTTCCAGGCATACATGTGGAGTGCTCTGATACCCAACCTTTCCAAATGGGGAACTCTGGAGCGACCAAACCAGACTCCCCCTGACCAGTAGAAGGAAACATTGCTGTTTGGAGCATCTCACAAGACAAAGTGATGGAAAAACTCCATGGCCTCTTGACACCACCCCTCCATTTGTTGTTCATCATAGACACAAACTCCACTGTGAACAAATATCTGACATCCCTCCCTTACTCAGGTGCTGGATATTTAAATCAGCCACTGCACACTGGAACTGGCTTTAGCTTGGCACTGAATTTAACCCTAGCTTCGGTTACAATTCCATCCTCACCCTCTGTCCCACAATCCCTCTTGATAGTGAATTCTGAGTGACAACGCAGCCTTCTGCCTTCCCCATAGAAAGAAGTACTGCCTGGTGTGTCTGCCCAGAAACTCACACGAGGATGATTCTACTCAGCCCTCGAGGATACCCAGATTTATAGGCTGCCCTGGCCACTAGTGCTGTGTCTGACCAAGTTTGAGCCTTGAACTAGTGTCAGGCCCCCACATGGTGGGGCCCATATCCAGCATGTGAGACCAGCCATATCTAAGGGCAGTCATCTCCAGTCATCCTTGGTATTCAGGCATCTGTTCCCAGACCTTTGCTGGAATCCCTACCAATGGGGGAACTTGAAGCACAATAAGTAACTCCTCCTTTCCCATGGCAGGATTCCTGGCTGTTGGTATAGGTGTCCAACCCTCAGAGTGGGAGCCAGCTGCATGGCCAATGAGACCCACTCCTTAGTGTCGCCCTGCACAAAAGCAGGCATTGTGCCCCTCAGCCTGAGCAGGCTTTTAAACAAACACTTACAGTTGCACCTCCAGGATCCCAAAATGCAGGCCTGATATGTCCCTAGGCCCAAATCCTAACCCTTGGTGGGATTTTCCAGGCACTGAGACCCTGAGCCCCTCTTTGGGATTCCTGTTTGGGGGCACTTCCAAGATGGAAAACAGCACTCTTCCCTTCCCTGAGAAAGCCACCAAACTATTGGGAGCCTCCAGGATCCTTTGAGAGGAAAAATCTCCCATGAACCCATGAGACCACACCTGCATTGCGAGGCCATTCTAGACACACAACCCAAATAGAAAAGCCTGTGCTATCGCCTTTGTGTCTCCGGATTTACAGTTACTGATGAGCTGCCCTACAGGTCTATGTATTGGGCTTGTGATCACCTCACCACTACCCCTAACCCAAGTTTGTGTTTGCAGACTTCTCTCCCAAAACCATGGCTCACATGCCCTCAAGGATGGGGTATCTGGAGCCACACCACAGGAATGAGCCTGTCATCCCCAAGGAAACTGTGCCTGTCACAGCTGCCCCAACCCTCCAGATTAGGAGAAAACTGCAATGCCCCTGAGCCCACCCCAATACTGGAGTCCTCTCTGGATGCCAATGCACAGTCTGAAACACCCTGATTACCTCCATCCAGGCAGACAACGAAGACAATGGTCCTGAATCAGAAGATTGAACCTGACATGTCTGTTGGACTTCATTGGAACCCTAGATTAGGTTTCAGGCATCTGTCCTCAGAAGCCTGTTCTGGAATACCAACTTATGATACAACACGTGGCCCCTGAGCAAGACAACAGAAAGTCTGTCCCAAGAAGGAAGCCGTGCTCTTAGACCTGTGACAAACCCTCACGGTAGATGATAGATGAATCCTGCACGCTTTCATCATTCTAAGATCTGCCTGGTAACAAATCAGCATTGTGACCCATCTTCATGAGACTCCATGTCAACTCAAGACCTTGGTACATCGCCCCAGAGCCACCAGAACGGACCTGTCATGTTCCTCAGCTGCAATAGTCAATGGAGGTGTGCTTTCCTGGCATCCATCCAGGAGTGCTTTGTTACCCAAACTTTCTACATGGGGGAACCAGGAGCAAAAAAAAAAGACCTCCCCTGTCCGGTAGAAGGAAACCATGCTGTTTGTAGCATCTGCCAAGCCTAAACGTGGGAAATCCTCCATGGCCTCAACGCCACCCCTCCATTTGTCAGTCATCATAAACACAATGTCCAGCGAGAATAAATCTGATATCCTCCCTTACTCAGGTGCCAGATATATCGAATTAGATGTGCTGCACACTGGAAATGCCATTCACTTGGCAATGAATTTAACCGTAGCTTGGGTTAACAATTCTATCCTCACCCTACTGGTCCCCACGCACTCTTGACTGGGAATACTGGAGGCACAATGCAGCATTCTGCCTTTCTCATAGAAAGAATAAGGTCCTGGTGAGTCTGCCCAGAAAATACAAATGAGTATAGATCTGCTTGGCCCTTGAGGGAACCATGATTTATAGGCTGCCCTTGCCACTAGAGCTATGTCTGACAGAGCCTGAGCCCCGACCCCATGTCAGTCACCCAGAGAGTGGCCCCTATATCCAGCATTTGAGACCGGCCTGGCCCAGGTCTTTCATCTCTAACTATCCTTGCAATTCAAGTATCTATGCCCAGACCTTTTCTGGAATCCCTGCCAATGTGGGATACTGAAGCACAAGAGGAACTGCTCCTTCCACATGGCAGTAATCTTTGCTGTTGGGATGGCTGTGCAACCCTCAGAGTGGGAGCAAGTTCGATGGCCAAAGAGATCACACCCACTCCTGTGAGCCTCCCTGGGCACAAGCAGGCATCGTGACCCTCAGACTGAGCATGCTTTCAAACAAGCATTCTCAGTTGCACCTCCAGGATCCTGCATTGCACAACTGGTACGCCCCCAGCACAATTCCTAACCCTTAGTGGAATTATCCAGGTGCTGAGACCCAGAGCCCATCTCTGGAATCCCTGTTTTGGGGCACCCCCTAAGATGGAATACAGCACTCTACCCTTCTCCGTGAAAGCCACCAAACTATTGGGAGCCTCCAGGATCCTTATGAAAAATCTCCCATGGACCCATGAGAGCACACCTGCATAGCGAGGCCATCCTGGTTACACAATCCAGATTCCAAAACCTATGCTACAGCCTGATTTATAGTTCGAGTCACCTGATCTACAGTTCCTGACGAGCTGCCCTCCAGGTCTATGCATTGGGCCTGTGATCATCTCACCACTAACCCAAATCCCAGTTTGTGTTTGCAGAATTCTCCCCTAAAACCATGGCTCACATGCCCTCCAGGATGGGATCTCTGGAGCCACACCACAGGACTATGCCTGCCATCCCCATGGAAAATGTGCCCGTCACATTTTCCCCACCACTCCAGATTAGGAGAAACCTGCAAGGCCCCTGAGCTCACCCCAATATTGGAGGCCGCTCTGAATGCAAATGCGCATTCTGAAATGCCCTGATAACCTCCATCCTGGCAGACAAGGAAGTCAATAGTCCAGAGTAAGAAAATTGACATGCCCCTAGGGCCTCATTAGAATGCTAGATTACATTTTCAGGCATCTGTCCTCAGAGTCCAGTTCTGGAATACCAACTTGTGATACAACATGTGGTCCCTGAGCCCCAAACTGAACATATCCTGTAACCAGATGGAAGCTGTGCTCTTGGACCTGTGTCAAACCCGCAGGATAGATGAATCCTGCATGTGCCCTTAGCCACCATGACATTCTAAGATCTCCCTGATAACAAACCAGCATTGTGACCCATCTTCATGTGACTACATGTCAACTCATGACCTTGGTACATTGCCCCAGAGCCACCAGAACGAACCTGCCATGTTCCTTAGCTAAAATGGTCAGTGGAGATGTGCTTTCCAGGCTTCCATGTGGGAGTGCTCTGCTACCCAAACTTTCCACATGGGGGACCCTGGAGCAAACAAGCAGAATGCCCATGTCCAGTAGAAGGGAACCTTACTGTTTGGAGCATCTCACATGCGCCAGCCTGGGAAATCCTCCACGGCTTCTAGACACCACCCCTACATTTGTCGATCATCATAGAAACAAACCCAGCATGAGCAAACATTTAAGATCCGCCCTTACTCAGGTTCTGGATATTCGAATCAGGTGCTTCACACCGGAAATGCCTTTTGCTTGGCACTCAATTTTACCATAGATTGGGTTTACAATTCCCTCCTCACCCTACTGGTCCACAAGGGAATTCTGGAACCACAACACAGTATTCTGCCTTCCCATTAGAAAGAAGAAAGGTCTGATGAGTCTGCCCAGAAACTCCACATGAGGATCAATCTGCTTGGCCATCGAGAAAACCCCGATTTATAGGCTGCCCTGGACACTAGTTCTGTGTCTGACAGAGCCTGAGCCGCATCCTCATGTCAGCCTACCAGAGGGCGGGGCCCATATCCAGCGTGTGAGACCGGCCATGGACCAAGGCCGAATTCTCTACCCAATACTGATATTCAGGCATCTGTCCCCAGACCTTTCCTGGAAACCCTACAAATGGGGAAACCTGAAGCACAATAGAGAACTCCACCTGCCCCGTGGCAGGATTCCTGGAAGTTGGGATGGGTGTTCAACCTTCAGATAGGGAGCCAGCAGCATGGCCAGTGAGACCACGCCCACTCCTGAGGGCTGCCCCGGGCACAAGCAGGCATTGTGTCCCTCTGTCTGAGCATGCTTTCAAACAAACACTCTCAGTTGCACCCCCAGGACCCGCATTGCAGACCTGGTATACCCCTAGGCCCAAATTCTAACCCTTGGTGGAATGTTCCAGGTGCCCAGATACAGAGTTCGACTCTGGAATCCCTGTTTTGGGGCACCCCTAAGATGGAAAAGAGCACTCTTCCCTTCCCCGAAAAATGAACAAAACTATGGGGAGTCACCAGGATCCTTAAAGACGAAAAATCTCCATGGACCCATAAGACCACACCTGCATTCAGAGGCCATTTTTGATACACAATTGAGATACAAATGTCTGTACTACTGCCTTCGAGTCACCTGATTTACAGTTCTGGACGAGCTGCCCTCCAGGTTTATGCATTGGGCCTGTGAACACCTTGCCACTAACCCTAACCCAAGTTTGTGTTTACAGACTTCTCTCCCAAAACCATGGCTCACATTCCCTCCAGGATGGGGTCTCTGGAGTCACACCACAGGAATGGGCCTGCCATCCCCAAGGAACTGTGTCACTCACACTTGACCAGATTAAGAGGAACCTTCATGTCCCCTGAGCCCAACCCCTATTGGAGGCCGCTATGGACACAAAAGCGCCATCTGAAACAACCTGATCACCTACATCCAGGCAGAACACCAAGTCAAATGTCCTGAGTCAGAAGATTGAAACTGACATGCCCCAAGAACCTCATTGGAACCCCAGATTAAGTTTTTGGGCATCTGTCTTCCGAGGCCTGTTCTGGAATACCGTAAACTTATGTTACAACATGTGGTCCCTGAGCTGCACAACAGAACATCTCCTGTCCCCAGAAGGAAACTGTGCTCTATGACCTGTGACAAACGCTCATGGTAGGAGAATCCTGCACGGCACCTTAGCCACCAGTACATTCTAAGATCTCCCTGGTAACAAACCAGCATTGTGGTCCATCTGCAGGAGATCCCATGTACGTCACCCCAGAGAAACCAGAACGAACCTGCCATTTTGTTCAACTGCAAGGGTCAATGGAGGTCTGCTTTCCAGGCATCCATGCCAGAGAGCTCTGCTACCCAAACATTCCACATGGGGGACGCTGGAGCAAACAAATAAGACTCCACCTGTCCAGTAGACCGAATTCTTGCTGTTTGCAGCATCTCACAAGCCTCAGCGTGGAAAATAATCCATGGCCTCTTGACTCCATGCAACAGCATTTGGTCGTCATCATAGACACAAACTCCAGTGTGAGCGAACATCTGAAAACCGCCCTTACTCAGGCACTGGATATCTTGAATCAGTCGCTGCACATTGGAACTGCCTTTTGCTTGGCACTGAATTGAACCGTAGCTTGTGTTTACAATTCCATCTTCACCCTACTAGTCCCCAAGTCCACTTGATAGGGAATTCCGGAACTACAATGCAACATTCTGCCTTCCCTATAGAAAGAAGAAGTGCCTGATGAGTCTGCCCAGAAAACCCACATGAGGATCAATCTGCGCGGCCCTTGAGGGAACCCCGATTTATAGGCTGCCTTAGCCAATAGTGCTGTGTCTGACAGAGCCTGATCCCTGACCGTGTGTCAGCCACCCAGAAAGTGCGTCCCTATCCAGCATGTGAAACCAGCCAAGGCCCAGCTCCATCATCTCACCTAACCTTGGTATTCAGGCACCTATCCCCAGACCTCTGCTGGAATCCCTTCCAATGGGGAACCTGAAGCACAATAGAGAACTCCTCCTTCCCCATGGCAGGAAACCTGGCTGTTGGGATGGGTGTCCAACCCTCTCAGTGGGAGGCAGCTTCATGGCCAATGAGAACACACCCACTCCTGAGGGCCAATCTGGGCACAATCAGGCATTGTGGCCCTCAGCCTGAGCATGCATTCAAACAAGCCCTCTTGGTTGCACAACCAGGATCCCACATTGCAGGTCTTGTACTCCACTAAGCCCAATTCCTATCCCTTGGTGGGATTTTCGAGGCACCCAGACTCAGAGCCCATCTCTGGAATCCCTGTTTTGGGGCACCCTTCGATGGAAAACAGCACTCTTCCCTTCCCCAAAAAAGCCAGCAAAGTAAGTAGAGCCACCAGGATCCTTAGAGAGGAAAATTCTCCCATGGACACATGAGACTACACCTGCATTCTGAGGATATCCTGGACACACCATCCAGTTAGAAAAGCCTGTGCTACCGGCTTCCTGTCACCCTAATTACAGTTCCTGACGAGCTGGACTCCAGGTCTACGCCTTGAGCCTGCAATCACCTCGCCACTAACCCTAACCCTAATTTGTGTTTACAGACTTCTCTCCCACAACAATGGTTCACATGGCCTCCAGGATGGAGTCTTTGGAAAAACACCACAAGACGGTGCCTGCCATCCCCAAGGAAACTGTCCCATCACAGTTGCCCAAACTTTCCTGCAAGGTCCCTGAGCCCACAACATTGATGGCCACTCGAAGAAAATGCACAGTCTTAACAACCTGATCACCTACACCACAAGACGGTGCCTGCCATCCCCAAGGAAACTGTCCCATCACAGTTGCCCAAACTTTCCAGATTAGGAGAAACCTGCAAGGTCCCTGAGCCCACAACATTGATGGCCACTCGAAGAAAATGCACAGTCTTAACAACCTGATTACCTACATCCAGGCAGAAAGCAAAGTCAATGGTCCTGAGACATTGAACCTGACATGCCACTAGTACAACATTGGAACCCCAGATTAGGATTTCAGACATCTGTAATTAGGAACTTCTTTGGAATACCATCTTATGATGAAACATGTGGTCCCTGAGCCACACAACAGAACATCTCCTGTCCCCAGAAGGTTACCGTGCATTTCGACCTGTGCCAAACCCTCAGGGTAGAAGAATCCTACAGGGCACCTTAGCCACCAAGACATTCTAAGATCTCCCTGGTAACAAACCAGCATTACGACCCATCTGCAAGAAATTCCATGTCAACTCCAGGCCTTGGTACTTCGCCCCAGAGCCACCGGAACGAACCTGCCTTGTTCCATAGCTGCAATGGTCAATGGAGGTGTGCTTTCAAGGCATCAATGCTGGAGAGCTCTGCTACAGAAACGTTCCACATGGGGGACACTGGAGCAAACAAACCACACTCCACTTGCCCAGAAGAAGGAACCATTGCTGTTTGGAGCATCTCAAAAGCCTCAGCGTGGGTAATCCTCCATGGCCTCTTGACACCACACCTCCATTTGTCGGTCATCATAGACACAAACCCCAGAAAGAGCAAACATCTGACATTCACCCTTAGTCAGGTGCTGGATATCTCGAATCAGCTGCTGCCCATTTGAACTGCCTTCTGCTTGGCAATGAAGTGAATCGACGGTTTTGATAATAATTCCATCCTCACCCTACTGATACTCAAGACCTATTGATAGGGAATTCTGGAGTCACAACACAGCATTCTGCCTTCCCCAGAGAAAGAAGTGCCTGGAGAGTCTGCCCAGAAACCCCACATGAGGATCTAGCTGCTCGGCCCTCTAGGGAACCCCAATTTATAGGTTGCCCTGGCCACTAGAGCTGTGTCTGACAGACCCTGAGCCCTGTCCGTGTGTCAGCCACCCAGAGACGGGCCCCATATCCAGCATGTGAGACTGGTCATGGCCCAAGTCCATATATCTACCCATCCTTGGTATTCTGGCAACTTTCCCCAGATCTTTGCAAAAATCCCTGCCTATGAGGGAAACTGAAGCACAATAGAGAACTCCTCCTTCCACATGACAGGAAACCTGGCTGTTTGTTGGAATGGGTGTCCAACCCTGAAAGTGGGAGCCAGCTGCATGGTCAATGAGACCACGCCCACTTCTGAGGGCCACCCTGGGCACCTACAAGGCATTTTGACCCTCAGCCTGAGCATGCCTTCTAACAAGCCCTCTCAGTGGCTCCACCAGGATCCTGAATTACAGGCCTGGTGTGCCCCTAGGCCCAAATCCTAACCCTTTGTGGGATTTTCCAGGCGCCCAGAAACAGAGGCCATCTCTGGAATCCATGTTTTGGGGCACCCCTAAGATGGAAAACAGCACTCTTCCCTTCTGTGAAATAGCCACCAAACTATGGAGAGCGGCCAGGATCCCTAGAGAGAAAAAGTATCTAATGTTCTCAGGAGACCACACCTCTAATCCTAGGCCATTCTGGACACAAAATCCAGATACAAAAGCCTGTCATACCGCCTTTCGGTCACCCGAATTACAGTTCCTGAAAAGCTGCCCTCCAGTCAAATACATTGGGCCTGTGATCACCTCGCCACTAACCCTGACCTGAATTTGTGTTTACAGACTTCTCTCCAAAAACCATGGATCTCATGCCCTCCAGGATGGGGTCTCTGGAGCCACAGCACAGGACTGTGCCTGCCATCCCCAAGGAAAGTGTGCCCGTCACAGTTGAACAAACCTTCCATATTAGGAAAAAAAAAAAAAAAACTGCAAGGCCCCTGAGCCCAGCCCAATATTGACGGCCACTCTGGACGCAAATGTGCAGCCTGAAACACCCTGATTACCTACATCCAGGTAGACACTAAAGTCAATGATCCTGAGTCAGAAGATTGAAACTTACATGCCCCTAGGACTTCACTGGAACCCTAGATTAGGTTTTCAGGCATCTGCCTTCAGGGGCCTGTTCTGGAACACCAATTTATGATACAACATGTGGTCACTTAGCCACAGAACAGAAAATCTCCTGTCCCCAGATAAAAACTGTTCTTTGTACTGTCCCAAACCTTGGGAGTAGGAGAATCCTGCACGGGAGCTTAGCCACAGGTACAATCTAAGATCTCCCTGGTAACAAACCAGCATGGTGGCCCGTCTGCAAGAGATTCCATGTCAACTCATAACCTTGGTACTTTGACCCAGACCCACCAGAACGAACCTGCCATGTTCCTCAGCTGCAATGGTCAATGGAAGTGTGCTTTCCAGGAATCCATGTGGGAGGGCTCCGCTACCCATATTTTCCACATGGCGGACCCTGGAGCAAACAAACCAGACTCCAACTGCCTAGAAGAAGGAAGCCTTGCTGTTTGCAGCATCTCACAAGTCTCAGCGTGGGAAATGCTCCATGGCCTCTTGACGCCACCCCTCCATTTGCTGGTCATCATAGACACAAACTCCAGTGTGAGCAAACATCGGACATCTGCCCTTACTCAGATACTGTATATCTCGAATCAGCTGCTGCACATTGGAACTGCCTTTTGCTTGACACTGAATTGAACCGTAGCTTGTGTTTATAATTTCATCCTCACCCTACTGGTCCTCAATTCTGGGAAATCTGGAGCCACAACACAGCATTCTGCCTTCCCCATAGAAAGAAGAAGTGTCTGGTTAGTCTTTCCAGTAACCCCATATTAGGATCTATCTGCTCGGTTCTCGAGGGAACCTCGATTTATAGACTGCCCTGGCCAATAGTGCTGTGTCGGACAGAGCCTGAGCCCTGACCTAATGTCAGCCACCCAGAGAGCAGGCCACATATCTAGCATGAGAGACCGACCATGTCCCAAGTGCCTCCTCTCTACCCACCTTTGGTATTCAGGAACTGGTCTACAGACCTTTGATGGAATCCCTGCCAATGGGGGAACCTGAAGCACAATAGAGAACTCCTCCTTCTTATGGCAGGAAACCTTGCTGTTGGGATGTGTGTCTCAGCCCTCATAGTGGGAGCAAGCTGTATGGCCAATGAGACCACACCCACTCCTGAGGGCCGCCCTGGGCACAAAGAGGCATTGTGACCCTTAGCCTGAGCATGCTTTCAAACAAGCTTTCTCAGTGGCATCACCAGGATCCCGCTTTGCAGGCCTGTTATGCCACTACTCCCAAATCCTCACCCTTGGTGGGATTTTCCTGGCATCCAGAACCAGAGCCTGTCTCTGGAATCCTTGTTTGGGGGCACACCTAAGATGGAAAACAGCAGTCTTCCTTTCCCGAAAAAGCCACCTAACTATGGGGAGCTGCCAGGATCCTTAGAGAGGAAAAGTCTCCCATGGACCCAGGAGACCATACCTCTAACCCGAGCCCATCCTCAACACACAATCCATATAGAAAATCCTGTGCTACTGCCTTCCAATCACCCTAATTACAGTTCCTGATGAGTTGCCCTCCAGGTCTGCGCATTGGGCCTGCGATCACCACATCACTAACACTAACCCAAATTTCTGTTTGCAGACTTCTTTCCCAAAATCATGGCTCACATGCCTTCCAGAATGGGGTCCCTGCAGCCACACCACAGGACTGTGAATGCCATCCCCAAGGAAACTGTGCCCATCATATTTGCCCAAACCTTCCAGATTAGGAGAAACCCACAAGGCCCCGGAGCCCACACCAATATGGGCGGCCGCTCTGGACACAAATGTGTGGTCTGAAACAACTTGATCACCTACATCCAGGAAGAAGGCCAAGTCAATGGTCTTGAGTCATAATATTGAACCTGACATCCCCCCACCGACCTCATTTGAACCCTAGATTAGGTTTTCAGGCATCTGTCCTCAGAGGCCTGTTCTGGAATTCCATAAACTTATGTTACCACATGTGGTCCCTGAGCCACACAACAGAACATAGTCCTGTCTCAAGAAGGAAACCATGCTCTTCGACCTGTGCCAAATGCTCATGGTAGGAGAATCCTGCATGGCACCTTATCAACCAGTACATTCTAAGATCTCTCGAGAAACAAACCTGCATTGTGGCCCATCTGCAAGAGATCCCATGTCAGCTCAAGGCCTTGGTACCTCACCCCAGAGCCACCAGAATGAACCTGCCATGTTCCTCAGCTGCCATAGTCAGTGGAGGTGTGCTTTCTAGGCATCTAGCAGAGAGTTCTTCTCCCCAAACTTTCCACATGGGGGAACTTGGAGCAAACAAACCAGACTCTACCTGTCCAGTACAAGAAAACCTTGCTGTTTGGAGCATCTCACTAGCCTCAGCATGGGAAATACTCTTGACCTCTTGATGCCACCCCTCCATTTGTCAGTCAGCATAGACACAAACTCTAGTGTAAGCGAACATCTGACATCTGCTCTTACTCAGGTGCTGGATATCTCAAATAAGCCACTGCACATTGGAACTGCCTTCTGCTTGGCACTGAATTGAACCGTAACTTGTGTTTACAATTCTATCCTCACCTACTGCTCATCAAGGCCTCTTGATAGGGAATTCTGGAGCCACAACGCAGCATTCTGCCTTTCCCATAGAAAGATGAAGTGCCTAATGAGTCTTTCCAGAAACCCCACATGAGGATCAATCTGCTTGACGCTTGAGGGAACCCCGATTTAAAGGTTGTCCTGGCCACTAGTGATGTGTATGACACCCTGATCCCCAACCTAGTGTCAGCCACCAGGAGAGCGGGCCCCAAACCAGCATGTGAGAATGGTCATGGCCCAAGTCTGTCATCACTAACCATCCTTGGTATTCAGGCACCTGTCCCCAGACCTTTGCTGAAATGCCTGCCACTGAACAATCCTCAAGCATATAGAAAACTCCTCCTTCCCCATGGTAGGAAACCTAGCAGTTTGGATGGGTGTCCAACCTTCTAAGTGGGAGGCAGCTGCATACCAATGAGACTACTCCCACTCCTGAGAGCTGCCCTGGGCACAAACAGGCAGTGTGACCCTTAGCCTGAGCATGTGTTCAAATAAGCCCTCTCAGAGGCAAAAAAAAAATTTCCCGCATTGCAGGCCTGGTAAGCCCCTAGGCCCAAATCCTAATACTTGGTAGGATTTTCCACTCGCCCAGACCCAGAGTCCGTCTCTGGAATCCCTGTTTTAGGGCACTCCTCAGATGGAAAACAACACTCTTCCCTTCCCTGAAAAAGTCACCTAACATAGGGGAGCCGCCTGGATCCTTAGAGAGGAAAAGTCTCCAATGGACCCAGGAGACCACACCTCTAACCAGAGGCTATCCGGGACACAAAATACAGATAGAAAAGCCTGTGCTACCACCTCTCAATCACCTAAATACAGTTTCTGACGAGTTATCCTCCAGGTCTAGGCATTGGGCCTGCGATCACTTCGCCATGAACCCTATCCCGAATTTCTGTTTGCAGACTTCTCTCCCCAAACCTTGGCTCTCTTGCCCTCCAGGATGGGGTCTCTGGAGACATACCATAGGACTGTGCCTGCCATCCCCAAGGAAACAACGGCCATCACAGGTGCCCAAAACACCCAGATTAGGAGAAATCTGCAAGTCCCCTGAGCCCATCCCAATAATGGAGGCTGCTCTGGACACAAATGCACAGCCTGAAACACCCTGATCATCTAAAATAGAGAGCCTATTAAATGGTCCTGAGTCAGAAGTTTGAACCTTACATGCCCCTAGGACCTTATTGCAACTCTAGATTATGTTTTCAGGCATCTGTCCTCAGGGGTCTGTTCTGGAATACCAAGTTATGATACAACATGTAGATTCTAAGCCACACAAAAGAACATCTCCTGTTCTCAGAAGGAACACTTTGACCTGTGCCAAACCCTCAGGTAGGAGAATACTGCACAGGATCTTAGACACTAGCACATTCTAAGATCTCCCTGGTAACAAATCAGCATTGTGACCCATCTACAAGAGATTCTATGTCAACTCAAGACCTTGGTACTTCGCCCCAGAACCACCAGAACGAATCTGCCATGTTCCTCTACCTCATGGGTCAATGGAGGTGTCATTTCCAGGCATTCATGCTGAAGAGCTCTGCTACCCAAATATTCCACATGGGGAATGCTGGGGCTAACAAACCAGACTCCAGCTGTCCAGTAGAAGGAATCCTTGCTGTTTGGAGCATCTCACAAGTCTCAGCATGGGAAATTCTCCATTGTCTCTTGACACCACTCCTCCATTTGTCTGTCATTATAGACACCATCTCCAGTGTGAGCTAACATCTGAAATCCGCCCGTACTCCTGCGCTTGGATATCTCAAATCAGCCCCTGCATATTGGAACCACCTTCCGCTTGGCACTGAATTGAACTGTAGCTTGTGTTTACAATTCCACCCTCATTCTACTAGACCCCAAGCCCATTTGATAGGGAATTCTGAAGGCACAATGCAACATTCTGCCTTCCCTATAGAAAGAAGAAGTGCCTGGTGATTCTGCCCAGAAACCCCACATGAGGATCAATCAGATCAGCCCTAGAGGGAACCACGATTTATAGGCTGCCCTGGCCACCTAGTGCTGTGTCTGACAGAGCCTGAGCATTGACCGTGTGTCAGCCACCCCATAAGCGGGCCCCATAACCAGAATTGAGACTGGCCATTGCCCAAATCCATCATCTCTACACATCCTTGGTATTCAGGCCCCTGTCCTCAGAACTTTGCTGGAATCCCTGTCAGTGGGGGAACCTGAAGCACAATAGAGAACTCCTCCTTCCCCAGGGCAGGAATCATGGCTGTCGGGATGGGTTTCCAACCCTCAAAGTGGGAGCCAGCTGCATGGACAATGAGACCATGCCCACTTCTGTGGGCCGCCCTGGGCACAAACAGGCATTGTGAATCTCAACCTGAGCATGCTTTCAAATGATCAATCTGCTTGGCCCTCGAGGATCCCCGATTATAGGCTGCCTTGTCCACTAGTGCTGTGTCTGAGAAAGCCTGAACCGCGGCCTCGTGTCAGCCCCCCAGAGAGAAGGACCTGTATCCAGCATGTGAGACCAGCCATGGCTGATTCCATCCTCTACCCATCCTTGGTATTCAAGCAACTCTCCCCAGAACTTTGCTGTAAACCCTGCCAATGGAGTAACCTGAAGCCCAATAGAGAACTCCTCCTTCCCCATGGCATGAAAGCTAGCTGTTGGGATGGGTGTCCAACCCTCAGGGTTGGAGTCAGATGCAAGGGCAATGAGACCATGCCTACTCCTATGGGTCGCCCTGGGAAAAAACAGGCATTGTGACCCTCAGCCTGAACATGCTTTCAAACAAGCCCTCTCAATTTCACCTCCAGGATCCTGCATTGCAGGTCTTGTACACCCCTAGGCCCAAATCCTAACCCTTGGTGGGAAATTCTTGGTGCCCAGATCCAGAGCCCGTCTCTGGAATCCCTGTTTTGGGACACCCATAAAATGGAAAACAGCACTGTTCCCTTCCCCGAAGAGCTTCCAAACAATTGGGAGCCTCCAGGATCCTTAGAGAGGAAAAACCTCTCATGGACCCATGAGACCACACCTGAATTCCGAGGCCATTCTGGACACACAATGCAGATAGAAAAGCCTGGGCTACCACCATCAAGTCACCCTAATTACAGTTCCTGACGAGCTGCCCCCCAGGTCGATGCATTGGGCTGCGATCACCGTGCCACTAAACCTAAACCTAGTTTGTGTTTGCAGACTTCTCTCCAGAAGCCATGGCTTACATGCCCTCCAAGATGGGGTTTCTTTTTTTTTTTTTTTTTAACAGGAGGTAAACAAAATTTTTTTTCTCCCAATTTATTTATTTTCAGAAAAACAGTATTCATTATTTTTTCACCACACCCAGTGCTCCATGCAAGCTGTGCCCTCTATAATACCCACCACCTGGTACCCCAACCTCCCACACCCCCGCCACTTCAAACCCCTCAGACTGTTTTTCAGAGTCCATAGTCTCTCATGGTTCACCTCCCCTTCCAATTTACCCAATTTCCCTACTCCTCTCTAACGCCCCTTGTCCTCCATGCTATTGGTTATGCTCCACAAATGAGTGAAACCATATGATAATTGACTCTCTCTGCTTGACTGATTTCACTCAGCATAATCTCTTCCAGTCCCGTCCATGTTGCTACAAAAGTTGGATATTCGTCCTTTCTGATGGAGGCATAATACTCCATAGTGTATATGGACCACATCTTCCTTATCCATTCATCCGTTGAAGGGCATCTTGGTTCTTTCCATAGTTTGGCGACTGTGGCCATTGCTGCTATAAACATTGGGGTACAGATGGCCCTTCTTTTCACGACATCTGTATCTTTGGGGTAAATACCCAGGAGTGCAATTGCAGGGTCGTAGGGAAGCTCTATTTTTAATTTCTTGAGGAATCTCCACACTGTTCTCCAAAGAGGCTGCACCAACTTGCATTCCCACCAACAGTGGAAGAGGGTTCCCCTTTCTCCACATCCTCTCCAACACATGTTGTTTCCTGTTTTGTTAATTTTGGCCATTCTAACTGGTGTAAGGTGATATCTCAATGTGGTTTTAATTTGAATCTCCCTGAGGGCTAATGATGATGAGCATTTTTTCATGTGTCTGATAGCCATTTGTATGTCTTGATTGGAGAAGTGTCTGTTCATATCTTCTGCCCATTTTTTGATGTGTTTGTCTGTTTCGTGTGGGTTGAGTTTGAGGAGTTCATTATAGATCCTGGATATCAACCTTTTGTCTGTACTGTCATTTGCAAATATATTCTCCCATTCCGTGGGTTGCCTCTTTGTTTTTTTGACTGTTTCCTTTGCTGTGCAGAAGCTTTTGATTTTGATGAAGTCCCAGAAGTTTATTTTCGCTTTTGTTTCCTTTGCCTTTGGAGACGGATCTTGAAAGAAGTTGCTGTGGCTGATATCAAAGAGATTACTGCCTATGTTCTCCTCTAAGATTCTGATGGATTCCTGTCTCACGTTGAGATCTTTTATCCATTTAGAGTTGATCTTTGTGTACGGTGTAAGAGAATGGTCGAGTTTCATTCTTCTACATATAGCTGTCCAGTTTTCCCAGCACCATTTATTGAAGAGACTGTCTTTTTTCCACTGTATATTTTTTCCTGTTTTGTCGAAGATTAATTGACCATAGAGTTGAGGGTCCATATCAGGGCTCTCTACTCTGTTCCACTGGTCTATGTGTCTGTTCTTATGCCAGTACCATGCTGTCTTGGTGATCACAGCTTTGTAATAAAGCTTGAAATCAGGTAAGGTGATGCCGCCAGCTTTATTTTGGTTTTTCAACATTTCCTTAGCGATTCGGGGTCTCTTCTGATTCCATACAAATTTTAGGATTATTTGCTCCAGCTCTTTGAAGAATGCCGGTGGAATTTTGATCGGAATGGCATTAAAAGTATAGATTGCTCTAGGCAGTATAGACATTTTAACAATGTTTATTCTTCCGATCCAAGAGCATGGAATGGTCTTCCATCTTTTTGTGTCTTCTTCAATTTCTTTCATGAGTGTTCTATAGTTCCTCAAGTATAGATCCTTTACCTCTTTAGTTAGGTTTATTCCCAGGTACAAGATGGGGTTTCTGGAGCCAAACCACAGGACTGTGCCTGTCATCTCAAGAAAATTTTGCCCATCACAGTTGCCCAAACCCTCCAGTTTAGAAGAAACCCCCAAGGCCCCTGAGTTCACGCCAATATTGGAAGCCATTCAGGACACAAAACGCAGTCTGAGACACCCTGATCACTAACTTCCAGGCAGACACCCAAGACAATGGTCCTGAGTCAGATAATTCAAACTGACATTCCCCTAGGACATCATTGGTACCCTAGATTAGGTTTTCAGCCATCTTTCCTCAGAGGCCTGTTCTATAATACCAAGTTAGGATACAACATGTGGACCCTGAGCCACACAACAGAACATCTCCTGTTCCTAGAAGCAAACCGTGCCCTTGGACCTGTATAAAACCCTCAAGGTGGGAGAAACCTGCATGGCCCCCATGGCCACCAGCACATTCTAATATCTCTCTGGTAACAAACCAGCATAGTGAAACATCTGCAAGAAATTCCATGTCAACTCCAGGCCTTGGTACTTCGCACCAGAGGCAACAGAACGAACATTCCATGATCCTCAGGTGCATTAATTAATGGATGTGTGCTTTCCAGGCATCCATGCGGGAGAGCTCTGCTATCCAAGCATTCCACATGGAGGTTGTGGAGCAGTCAAAGCAGACTCCACCTGTCCAGTAGAAGGAAACCTTGCTGTTTGGAGAATCTCACAAGCCTCGGTGTGTGGAATTCTCTGTAACCTCTTGACACCACCCCTCCATTTGTCAGACATCATAGACACAAACTCCAATGTGAGCAAACGTTTTACATCTGCCCTTACTCAGGTGCTGGATATCTCGAATAAACCCATGCACATTGGAATTGCATTATGCTTGGCACTGAATTGAACCGTAGCTTGGTTTTACAATTCCATGCTCACCCTACTGGTCTCCAAGCCTTGTTGAGAGGGAATTCTGGAGCCACAATTCAGCATTCTGCCTTTCCCATAGAAAGAAGAAGTGCCTGGTGAGTCTGCCCGGAAACCCCACATGAGGATCAATCTGCTCAGCCCTCGAGGGAACCCCAATTTGTAGGCTGCCCTGGCCACTAATGCTGTTTCTTACAGAGCCAAAAACCTGACCTCGGATCATCGACCCAGAGAGTGAGGTGCATATCCAGCATGCAGACCGGCCATGGCTCATGTCCGTCATATCTACCCATCCTTGGTATTCAGGCAACTGTCCCCAGTATTTTGTTGGAATCCCTGCCAATGGAGGAACTTGAAGCACAATAGAGAACTCCCCCTTCCCCATGGCAGGAAATTTGGCTGTTGGGATGGGTGTCCAACCATCAGTGTGGGAGCCAGCTGCATTACCAATGAGACCACACCCACTCCTGAGGGCCACGCTGAGATCAAACAGGCATTGTGACCCTCAGCTTGAGCATGCTTTCAGACAAGTGCTCTCAGTTTCACCACCAGGATCCTGCTTTGCCAACCTGGTACACCCCTAGGCCCAAATCCTAAACCTTGGTGAGATTTTCCAGGTGCCCATACCTAGTTTCCATCTCTGGAATTTCTCTTTTGGGGCACCTCTTAGATGGAAAACACCTCTCTTCTTTTCCCAAAAAAGCCACTAAAGTATTGGGAGCTGCCAGGATCCTTAGAGAGGAAAAATATCCTATGGACCCATGAGAACACACCTGCAATCCAAGGCCATGCTGGACACACAATGCAGATAGAAAAGCCTGGGATACCTCTTTCTAGTCACCCTAAGTACAGTTCCTGACGAGCTGCCCTCCTGTGGGCCTGTGATCACCTTGCCACGAACCCTAACCCGAGTTTATGTTTGTAGATTTCTCTCCCAAAACCATGGCTCAAATGCCCTCCAGGATGGGGTCTCTGGAGCCAAACCACAGGACTGTGCCTGTCATCCCAAGGAAAATTTGCCCGTCAAAGTTTCCCAAACCCTCCAGATTAGGAGAAAACTGCAAGGCCCCTGATCCCACCACAATATTGGAGGCTGCTCTGGATGCAAATGCGTATTCTGAAACACCCTGATTACCTACATCTGGCGACATTCAAGTCAATGATCCTGAGTCAAAAGATTGAAACTGACATGCCCCTAGGACCTCACTGGAAGCCTAGATAGGTGTTCAGGCACCTGTCCTCATAGGCCTGTTCTGGAATACCAAATTATGATACAAGATGTGGTTACTGAGCCACAGAACAGAACATCTCCTGTCCCCAGAAGGAAACCATGCCCTTTGACCTGTGTCAAACACTCCGGGTGGGAGAATCCTGCATGGCCTCTTAGCCACCAGGACATTCTAAGATTTCCTTGGTAACAAACCAGCATTGTGACTCACCTGAAAGAGATTCTATGTTAATTCATCGCCCTTGGTATTTCACATCAGACACACCAGAACGAACCTTCCATATTCCTCAGCTGCAATGGACAATGGAGGTCGGCTTTCAAGGCAGCCATGAGGGAGAACTCTGCTACCCAAACTATCCACATGGAGGACACTGGAACAAACAAACCATACTCCCCAACTCCAGTAGAAGAAAGCCTTGCTATTTGGAGAATCTCACAAGCCCCAGCGTGGGACATCCTCCATGTCTTTTTGACGCCACCTTTCCTTTAGTCGGTCATAATAGATACAAACTCCTGTGTGAGCAGACATCTGACATCCACCCTTAATCAGGTGCAGGATATCTCAAATCAGCCACTGCACACTGGAGCTGCCTTCCGCTTGACACTGAATTTAACCGTAGCTTGTGTTTACAATTCCATCCTCACCCTCAAGGTCTCCATGGCCTCTTGATTGGTAATTCTTGAGCAATGTCAGAGCATTCTGCCTTCCTCATAGAAGGAAGAAGTGCCGGTCAGTCTTCCCAGAATGCCCACATGAGGATCAATCTGCTCGACACTCGAGGGAGCCCCTATTTATAGGCTGCCCTGGCCACTAGTGCTGTGTCTCACAGAGCATGAGCCCGGAATTCATGTCAGCCACCAAGAGACCGGAGACCATATCCAGCATTTGAGACCGGCCATGGCTCAAGTCCGTCATCTCTACTCATCCTTGGTATTCAGGCATCTGTTCCCAGACCTTTGCTGGAATCCCGGTCAATGGGGGAACCTGAAGCACAATAGAGAATTCCTCCTTCCCAATGGTAGGAAACCTGGCTGTTGGGATGGGTACACAACCCTCAGAATGGGAGCCAGTGTTATCACCAATGAGACCATGCCTACTACTGAGGGCTGCCCTTGGATCAAACAGGCATCGTGACCCTCGGCCTGAGCATGCTTTCAAACAAGGCCTCTCAGCTTCACCACCAGGATCCTGCACTGTAGGACTGGTACGCCCCTAGGCCCAAATCCTAACCCTTGGTGGGATTTTCCAAGCGCCCTGACCCAGTGCCCGTCTATTTAATTTCTGTTGGGCCACCCTAAGATGGAAAACAGCACTCTTCCCTTCCCCGAAAAAGCCACTAAACTATTGGGAGCTGCCAGGATCCTTAGAGAGGTAAAGTCTCCCATGGACCCATGAGACAATACCTACAATCCGAGGCCTTCCTGGACACACAATCCAGATAGAAAATCCTTTGCTACTGCCTTCGAGTCTCCCTAATTACAGTTCCTGAAGAACTGCCCTCCAGGTCTATGCATTGAGCCTGAATCACCTCGCCACTAACCCTAAGCTCAGTTTGTGTTTGCAGAATTCTCTCCCAAAACCATGGCTCAAATGCCCAGCTGGATGGGTTCTTTAGAGCCGCATCACAGGACTTTGCCTGCCATCGCCAAGGAAAATTTGCCTGTCACAGTTTTCCAAACCCTACAGAATAGGAGAAACCTGCAAGGCCCCTGAGCCCACCCCCTTATTGGAGGATACTCTGGTCGCAAATGCACAGTCTGTAATACCCTGATCACCTACATCCAGGCAGACACCCAAATCAATGTTCCTGAGTGAGACGATTGAACCTGACATGCCCCTAGGGCCTCACTGGAACCCTAGATTAGGTTTTCAGGCACTTGTCCTCAGGAATGGGTCACAGTGCTGGATTATTACCAGGGAGATCTTAGAATGTGCTGGTGGCTAACGTGCCCGGCAGGATTCTCCTACCCTGAGGGCTTGGCACAGGTCGAAGAGCACGGTTTCCCTGGAATACCAACTTATGATAGAACATGTGGTCCCTGAGCCACACAACAGTACATCTCCTGTCCCCAAAAGGAAACTGTGCTCTTGGACCTGTGTCAAACCCTCAGGATAGGAGAATCGTGCATGGCCCCTTAGCCACCAGCACATTCTAAGATATCCGTGGTAACAAACCAGCATTGTGACCCATATGCAAGAGATTCGGTGTCAACTCAAGGCCTTTGTACTTCACCACAGAGCCAACAGAAGGGACCTGCCATGTTCCTCAGCTGAAGTGGTCATTGGGGGTGTGCTTTCCAGGCATCCACGCAGAAGAGCTCTGCTCCCAATCGTTCCACATGGGGAATCTGGAGCTAACAAACCAGACTCCATCTGTACAGTAGAAGGAAGCCTTGCTGTTTGGAGCATCTCACAAGCCCCAGCGTGAAAAATCCTTCATCGCCTCTTGACGCCAACCTCCATTTGTTCGTCATCATAGACCCAAACTCTTGTGTGAGCAAATAGCTGACATCCGCCCTTACGCAGGTGTTGGATATCTCCAATCAGCCGCTGCACACAGGAACTGCCTTGGTAATGACTTAAACAGTTGCGTTTGTTTACCACTCCATCTTCATCCTCCTGGTCCAAGCACTCTTGATAGGGAATTCTGGAGCAACAATGAAGCATTCTGCCTTCCCCAAGAAAGAATTGCCTGATGAGTCTGCCCGGAAACCCCACATGAGGATCCACCTGCAGGGCCCTCGATGACACTCTAATAATATCTTAGGCCACCATGGGAATTAAGGCTCTCTCTGACACAGCCTGAGACACGACCTCCAGTCAGCCACCCAGACAGTGGGCCCCATTTCCTAGAGGTGGAACTTGTTGTGGCCCAAAGCCGTCATTTCTACTCAACCTGGATATTCAAGCCCCTGTGCCCAGTTTGTAGCTCAAATCCCTGCCTATGGGGTAACTGATATGGGGCACCTCCTCCTTCCTGATGGCAGGAAATCTGGCTGTTGGGATGGATGTCCAACCGTCAGAGTGGGATCCAGCTGCATGGATATGACACCACGGCCACACACGGGAGCCACCCTGGGCACAAACAGGCATTGGGACCCTCAGCGTGAACCTGCTCCCAAACGAACCCCCATGGTAGCTGGACCAGGAGGCCGCAGAGTGGGACATCCTGGCCCCTTGGTGCAAATCTTCACACTCGTTGGTGTTTTTCAGTCACCTAGACCCAGAAACTGTCTCTGGAATACCTCTTGTGGGGGTCCATTGAGATGGAAAACAACAGTCTTCCCTTCCCCCAGAGATAGCAAATTCTTGGGAGATGGGCAGAATCCCCAGAGATGAAGATTGTTCCATGGCCGCATGAAGCCACCCCTACATTTTGTGACCGTTCTGGAAACACAATCCAGACAGAAAAGTCTGCCCAACTGCCTCGATGACACCTTAATTTCACTACACAATGAGCTGTCCTCAGAGCCTGCAGATCGGGGCTGTGATCACCTCGGTCCTCACCCTAGGCTAGTTTGTGTTTGCAGATTTCTGTCTACAAAACCCTGTTGCACATGCCCTCCAGGATGGGGCCTCTTGAGCCACACAGGACAACTGTGCCTACACTCCTGAAGGAAACTGCCCTTCAGTGTTGCCCAAACCCTGAAGCTTAGGAGCAATGTACAAAGCCCCTGAGCCCACCTTAATTTCCAAGAATGGTCTGGACCCAAGTGTACATTGTGACACACAGTGAGCACCTGCCTCCAGGCAAACATCCAAGTCAAAGGACCTGAGAAAGAATATTGAACCTGACATGCTCCTAGGACTTCATTGATGCTGTAGCTTAGGTTTTCAGGTGCCTGTCCCGAGAGGACTGTTCCCACATACAGTCTTATATTCCAACATGTTGTCCCTGAGCCACACAACAGAACCCTCCCATCCCAGAAGGATACCTTGCTCTTGGTAGCTGTGTCCAAGACTAAGTGTATTAGAATCCTGCATTGCCCCTGACCATCCCAACATTTCAGTGTCTCCTTGGATACAAACCAGCATTGTGATCGAACAGCATCAAACTCCATGTCAACTCAGCCCCCTTGGAACTTCACCCCACAGCCACCAGATCGAACCTGCCATGTTCCTGAGCTGCAATGGTCAATGGAGTAGTACTTTCAAGGCATCCATGAGAGAGAGCTCTGCTACCAACCTTTCCATATGAGGGACCCTGGAACAAACAATCCAGACTCCCCCTGTCCAGTAGAAGGAAACCTTACTGTTTGGAGCATCTCACAAGCAGCAGAATGGGAAATCCTCCATGGCCTCTTGACACAAACCCACCATTTGACCGTCATCTTAGACACAAACACCAGTGTGAGTAAATATCTGACATCTGCCCTTACTCAGGTGCTGGATGTCTCGAATCAGCCACTGCACGCTGGAAGTGCCTTCCATTTGTCAATGAATTGAACTGTAGCTTGTGTTTTTAATTCCATCCTCACCCTCCTGGTCCCCAAGCCCTCTTGATAGGGAATTCTGGAGCCACAACGCAGCATTCTGCCTTCTCCATAGAAAGAAGAAGTGCCTGGTGAGACTGCAAAGAAACCCCACATGAGGATCTACCTGCATAGCCCTCGATGGCACCCCAATATCTTAGGTCTCCATGGGCTCTCAGGCTCTGTCTGACAGAGCCGGAGCCATGACCTCCAGGCAGCCACGCAGATAGTGGGCCCCATATCCTGCAAGTGAAACCTGCCATGGCCAGTAGCCATCATCTCTATTCCACCTGGGTATTCAGGCATCTTTCCCAAACCGTAACTCAAATCCATGCCTATGGGGGAATGTGAAGCACAGGAGTACTCCTCATTCCCGACAGCAGGACACCTGACTGTTGAGATGGGTGTCCAACCCTCAGAGTGGGAACCAGATGCATGGCCCATGAGACCATGGCCACTCATGGGAGCCACTCTGGGAACAAACTTGCATTGTTACCCTCAGCATGAGCCTGCTTTCAAACAAAATTCTTCGGTAGATGGAACAGAAGCATGCAGAGTACGTCCACCACCCTAGGGTCAAACACTCACCCTCATAGGTGTTTTCCAGGCACCCACACCCAGAGTCTGTCTCTGGAATCCCTCTTTTGGGGGATCCCTGAGACAGAAAACAGCAGTGTTCCCTTCTCCCAGAGACAACAAACTCTTGGGAGCTGAGCAGAATCCCAAGAGCCGAAGTATATCCTATGGCCCCATGAAGCCAACCCGATATTTTTGAAAGTCCAGGACAAACAGTGCAGACAGAAAAGCCTGCACTACCGCCTCCATGATACCTTAATATCAGTACATTATGATCTTCCAACAGGGCCTGCACATCAGGCCGGTGATCACCTCAGCCCTCAACTTAACCCTAGTTCGCATTTGCATATTTCTATCCCAAAGCCCTGGCCCACATGCCCATCAGGATGGGGTCTCTGTAGGCACACCAGGCGACTGTGCCTACACACCCGAAGGAAACTCTGACCTTCACGGTTGCCCAAACACTGACGATTAGGAGCAAAGTACAAAGACCGTGAGCCGACCACAATTCTGATAAAAACTCTGGACCCAAGGGCACATTCTGACACACAATGAGCCCCTGCCTCCAGGCAGACATCCAAGTCAAAGACCCTGAGCCAAAAGATTGAACCTGACATGCCTCTAGGACTTTATCAATATCCTAGCTTAGATTTTCATGTGCCTGTCCCCAGAGGCCTGTTCATCAATACCAACTTATATTCCAACATGTGGTCCCTGAGCCACACAACAGAACCCCTCCTGTCCCGTAAGGATATCTTGCTCTTGGAAGCTTTGTCCAAGACTCAGTGTAAGAGAATCCTGCATGGCCCCTGACCGCCTCAACATTCTAATGTCTCCCTGGATACAAACGAGCATTGTGTTCCAACAGCATGAAACTCCATGTCAACACTGGCGACTTTGAACTTCGCCCCAGCGTCACCAGTACTAAACTGCCATTTCATCATCTTCAATGGACACTGGAGGTGGGTTTGTCAGGCATCCATGCAGGAGTGCTCTGCTCCCCAAACTTTCCACGTGGGGGACCCTAGATCATACAAACGAGGCTCCACCAGTCCATTAGAAGGAAACTTTGTGGTTTGGAGCATCTCACAAGCCCCAGGGTGGTAAATCCTCCATGGTTTCATGATGCATACCCTCCATTTGTCGGTCATCATAGACACAAACTCCAGTGTGTGCAAACATCTGACATCTGCCCTTACTCAGGAGCGGGATAACTTGAATTAGCCACTGTACACTGTAAGTGCCTTCCGCTTGTCACTGAATTTAACAATAGCTTGTGTTAACAATTCCATCCTCACCTTCCTGGTCCCCAAGCCGCTTTGATAGGGAATTCTGGAGCCACACTGCTACATTCTGCCTTCCCCACAGAAAGAGGATGTGCCTGGTGAGTCTGCCCAAAATCTCCACATGAGGAACCACCTGCATGGCCCTTGACAGCACTATAATATCATAGGCCGACATGGGCACTAAGACTCTGTCACCCAGAGCCGGAGCCAAGACCTCCAGGCAGCCATGCTGAGAGTGGGCCCCATATCCTGCAGGTGGACCTGCCATGGCCCGAAGCCATCATCTCTACACAACCTGGATATTCAGGCATCTGGCCCCAGACCCTGTCTCAAATCCCTGTCTATGGAGGAACCTGAAACACAGGATTATTCCTCCTTTCTGATGGCAGGAAACCTGGCTGTTGAGATGGGTGTCTTACCCTCAGAGTGGGAACCAGCTGCATGGCCCATGAGACCAGGGCCACTCATGGGAGACGCCCTGGGCACAAACAGGCATTGTGACCCTCAGCATGAGCCTCCTTTGAAACAAATACCCTCGGTAGCTAGACCAGGAGTCCACAGAGTGGTCCTGCCAAGTCCCTAGGGCCAAATCCTTACCCTTGTTTGTGCTTCCCATGCACCCAGCCCCAGAGCCTGTCTCCTTAATCCCTCTTTTGGGGGTCCCCTGAGATGGAAAACAGCAGTCTTCTCTTCTCCAAGAGACACCAAACACTGGGAGATGGGCAGAGTCCCCAGAGAGGAAGAATATCCCATGGCCTCATGAATCCACCCCTACCTTTTTCGACCATCCTGGACACACACCCGACAGAAAATCCTGTGCTACCGCCTCCATGACATCTTAATTTCAGTACAATATGAGCTGCCTCAGGACCTGCGCATCGGGCCTGTGATCACCTCGGCCCTCACTCTAACCCTAGTTTGCTTTTGCAGATTTCTCTCCCCAAAGCGCTGGCCCACATGCCCTCCTGGATGGGGCCTCTGGTGCCACACCAGACGACTGTCCCTACACTCCCGAAGGAAACTCTGCCCTTCACAGTTGCTCAAACCCTGAATATTAGGAGAAAAGTAAAAATCCCCTGAGCCCACCTCAATTTTGTAGAAGGCTCTGGACCCAAATGCGCATTCTGACACACAAGGAGCCCCTGCCTCCAGGCAGACATCCAAGTCAAAGACCCTGAATCAGAAGTTTGAACCTTCCATGACTATAGGACTTCATTGATACCCTAGTTTAGATGTTTAGGCACCTGTGGGCAGACGCCTGTTCTCCAATACCAACTTACATTCCAACATGTGGTCCTTGAGCCACACACAGAACCCCAGCTGACCCCAGAAGGATACCTTGCTCTTGGTAGCTGTGTCCATGACTCAGTGTAGGAGAGTCCCGCATGGTCCCGGGCCTCCCCAACATTCTAACGATCCCTGGATGCAAACCGGAATTGTGATCCAAAAGCATGAAACATGTCAACTCAAGTCTCTTGGAACTTCACCCCAGAGCCACCAGATTGAACCTGCCATGTTCCTCGGATGCAGTGGTCAATGGAGTTGTGCTTTTCAGGCATCCATGCGGGAGAGCTCTGCACCCAAACTTTCCATATGGGGGACACTGGAGCAAACAAACCAGACTCCCCCTGTACAGTAGAAGGAAACTTTGCTATTCGGAGCATCTCACAAGCCCCAGGGTGGTAAATCCTCCATGTCCTCGTGCCGCCACCCCTCCGTTTGGCGGTCATTGTAGACACAAGCTCCAGTGTGAGCAAGCTTCTGACATCCGCCCTTACTCAGGTCCTGGATACCTCGCATCAGCTGCTGCATACTGGAACTGCCTTCTGCTTAGCACTGAATTGGACCATAGCTTGTATTTACAATTCCATCTTCACCCTCCTCATCTCCAAACCCTCTTGATGGGGAACTTTGGAGCCACAACGCAGCATTCTGCCTACCACAAAGAAAGAAGACGTGTCTGTTGAGTCTGCCTGAAACCCCACATGAGGATCCACCTGCTTGTCCCTCGACAGCACCTTAATATCATAGGCCGCTATGGACATTCAGGCTCTGTCTGATATAGCCTGATCCATGACCTCCAGACAGCCATGCAGACAGTGGGCCCCATATCCTGCAGGTGGGACCTGCCATAGCCCAACACCATCATCGCTACCCAACATGGGTATTCAGGCATCTTTCCCAGACTGTAGCTCAAATACCTGCCTATGGGGGAACCTGAAGCAAAAGAGTACTCCTTATTCCCAATGGTAGGAAAACTGGCTGTTGAGATGGGTGTCCAACCCTCAGAGTGGGAACCAACTGCATGGCCCATGAGAACACGGTCACTCATGGGAGCCAACCTGGGCACAAACAGGCATTGTGATCCTCAGCGTGAGCCTGCTTTCAAAGAAACCCCCTCAGTAGCTCGAACACGAGCCCGCAGAGCATGCCTGCCAGTTTCCTAGGGCCAAATGTTCACCATCGTGTGTGTTTTCCTGGTTCCCATCCAAGAACCTATCTCAGGAATCTCTCTTTTGGGGGTCCCATGAGACTGAATACAGCAGTCTTCCCTTCTCCGAGAGACACCAAACACTTGGAAGCTGGAAAGAATCCCCAGAGATGAAGAAACTCTCATGGCGTCATGAAGACACCCCTACCTTTTGCGACTGTCCTGGGCACACAATCCAGACAGAAAAGCCTGCCCTACCGCCTGCATGGCACCTTAATTTTAGTACTCTATGAGCTGCCTTCAGGGCCTGCAAATCAGGCCTCTAATCACCACAGCCCTCACCCTAACCCTAGTTTGCTTTTGCAGTTTTCTGTCCCAAAATCACTGGCCCACATGCCCTCCAAGATGGGGCCTCTGGTGCCACACCAGACGACTGTCCTTTGCACCCAAAGGAAACTCTGCCCTTCACGTTTGCCCTAACCCTGAAGATTAGAAGCAAAGTATAAAGCCCCAGAGCCCACCTCAATTTCGAAGAAGGCTCTGGAACCAAATGCGCATTCTGACACACAAGGAGAACCTGCCTCCAGGCAGAAATCCAAGTCAAAGGCCCTGAGTCAAAAGTTTGAACCTGCCATTACTATAGGACATCATCGATACCCTAGTTTATATTTTCTTTCAATTTCTTTATTTGACAGACAGAGATCACAAGTAGGCAGAGAGGCAGACAGAGAGAGAGAGGAAGAGAAGCAGGCTTCCAGCTGAGCAGAGAGCCCAATGTGGGGCTGGATCCCAGGATCCTGGGATCATGACCTGAGCCAAAGGCAGATGCTTTATCCCACTAAGCCACCCAGGCGCCCCTCCTAGTTTAGATTTTTAGGCTCCTGTCCCCAGAGGCCTGTTCTCCAATACCAACTTATATTCCAACATGTGGTCCTTGAGCCACACAACAGAACCCCTACTGTCCCCAGAAGGATACCTTGCTCTTGGTAGTTGTTTCCATGTCTCAGTGTAGGAGATTCCAGCAAGGCCCCTTTGCCAAGATCACATTCTAAGATCTCAATAGTAACAAACCAGCATTGTGACCCATGTGCAAGACATTCCATGTCAACTCAGGGCCTTGGAGCTTGGCCCCAGAGTCACCAGAATGAACCTGCCATGTTGCTCAGCTACAATGGTCAATGGAGTTGTGCTTTCCAGGCATCCATGTCGAAGAGCTCTGCTACCCAAACTTTCCACATGAGGTACAGTGGAGCAAACAAACCAGACTCCACCTGGCCAGTAGGAGGAAACCTTACTGTTTGGAGCATCTCACAAGCCTCAGCGTCGGAAATCCTCCATGGGCTCTTGATGCCACCCCTCCATTTGTTGGTCATCATAGAAAAAACTCTAGTGTGAGCAAACATCTGACATCCACCACTCAGCCTCTGTGTCCCATGTCCTTGATGGACCTCTTTGGAAGACGGTAACCTGCATAGGAGTGGAAGGGTTAAATATACTCCTTCCCACCCTTTCTCCCTCCTTGCACCCATCCAAGGTTTGTGCAGGGAGAGCAGAGCTGCAGGGACATGCAGATAGGGTTCTTCTTCTGTGGAGCTTCCAAGAATCCCCTTGCACAGAGCCTGAGTCTTAGCGCTTAGCAGGATATTTTGGTCCATAATCCCACCACCCACCACAGCCACGAGTTAGCATTCCACCGGCCAGCCTCCTCAGAAAGAACTCCTGCACCCTAGCTAGCTTCCCTCCATCCAACACCCAAGTGCTGACCTAGGCATTCAAAAGGAGACTGGATTAGGAGATACACTGTAACCAGGTTCCTGACTGCACGTCACACCACACCTTCTACTACTTCAGGGTTGTGGTGATGGCAGAATTCCCGCTGTGTGCTTTTTGCCCTGAGACATGCCAACCCTCCAATGTGTCACAGAGTACAGAGCCGGGCTTCAGCCCCCCCCTGTGCATTGGCTGTCTGATGTGGCTGCCTGGGCCTGCCTACCTCCCTCCCTGCCTCCAGTACTTTCCTATGAGCATCTGCCTAGGCCTTATGACTCTGGCTCTGCTCCGGTGCCCCAGGCCCTGGTTGCAGGCCATCAATAGGCAGTTGAGGAGCCACAGACTCTGGCTTGCTGGCCCTGTGCTCCCCTCAACCCAAACACCATGGTGACCAATGTGGACCCAAGTGCCAGATAGGACTGCAGCCCCTAGCTGCGCAACCTCAGGGGGCACTTCTGAAGCAAGGCAAGTCAGACCCAAATACATGCTCCCAGCCTCCTCCCCATAAGCCGAATAATACCTAGGGACAGATGCATAGGGAAGCCAACTTATTCTGCACTCCAGGCATTGCATATCACTCAGCCTCTCATGATACACAGGTGGATCAGAGGAGGATTCAGCACAAAAGCACAAACAACACGAGTAGTGAGAAAATGTGTTACTCCTGGGGCAGCAACATTTCAAGATACCCTGCAGTAGGCCTGGTTGTCAGCCTACCTGTGATCCAGTAAGAACCCTGCTCTGACATTGATGAGCAAGCCACAGACCAAGAGTACCTCTGCAGGTAAATGGGCCCAAATATATCCTGGATCCTTTCATTTTATTGTTTTGATTTTCCTCCAAAGTCCAGGGAGATATCTCTTTGGCATGGATGGGGCTCTCCATTCAAGATCACAGGATGTTAATGAGCCATATGTTCCCTTCAACACAACTCCTGGGATAGGTAAGGTGAAGCTACTACCCATGGACTACTGTGTGACCTCAGCAGGTCCGAAGCACAGCCTGCTCCCTGGATGTGGAGAGAACAGGGATGCAGTCCCTGTGACTCACATTTGGAAGCCAGAACTCTAAGGGATCTATGCATGTGGGCTGTTTGTAGCACAGAAACTGGCAGGCATCACGCTGCCCTGAAAGCCACCCAGGATCCTGTAGGCCTCAGAGTGGGGTTTCAGTGGCTTCTCTGCATTCCAGATTGCCCCTCCTCTGTCCAGACATTGATTTAACCTGGAATCCCTGTGATCCCTCCAAGGTTGGGTGGCATAAAAAGGGCCTAGAGTAGTTGGGGTGGCCCTTGGAAGGGAAACCACTGAGACAAATCCCAAAATGAGGCTGGAGGACATATCAGGGGCTCACTGACATGGGAACCAACAGAAGATTGCTGTGGGAACAGGGAGCCCAGAGTCTGTGGAGGGTGTTCACATCACTGCCTCAACAGCTGTGTCCCTATCAAATGACTGAATCTCTCTGTGCCTCACACCTTCCATAGAAGTGGACCTCACAGAACTTTGTACCCCAGGATTTGGAGAGGAGAAATTAAGACAATGAACAATAAAAGCACCTCACCAGTGCTTGAAACAGAAGCAGCATCCATGAAGACATATCTCCCTAGGATTGCTTGGTAGAAAACGTGTTTTGGAACCCCTGGCTCAGCTGGTCATGTTGTTTTGAACATCATTGAAAAAGCACCTGTCTTCAGGGAGCCTCCCTCCAACATGGTGACTCAGAGCCACCCTGATCCAGTTACACAACCTCCTCTCCAGGGACATTCCTGCCAATCTGGTAAATATCGGGCTGTGTAGACACACTACCCTGCAAGCTCTGCCCCAGGAAGCTGTGGACCCAGCAGGTTTGTGGCTCCCAATTGGGCCCAGCTGTCCTCCCCGTGTCACCAGGACAGTGGACCTGGGCCTCTGGCCTTACCTCGCTTCTCAGTGGTGATGAGAGTGGCCTCTAGGAGTTCCCCAGCCCTGCCTCATCTTGGTCATAAATTTGAAGATGTACACTGACTCTGGGGCCAGCTAAGTGGCTGTGAATTGCCTCTACATGGCACCCATCTCCACTGTGGTGAACGTGCTGGTGTTGCTGTTGGCCAGGCAGTAGATGATCTGATACACTGTGGGTGGGACAGGAGGGCCACACATCAGTCTCATCACCCCTTCGGACCCCACATTCCCGCCACCCCACCACCACAACTCTGCCGTGTATCTGCCACGTCCTTCCTCCTCTGCCAGCATCTGAGAGGAATGGCACAGCCACAGTGGCAGATGGAGCCTCTGAGTGCTGGGCCCCCATGACTCTCGTTCCCCTTCCTCCATCACACCACCAAAATGTGGAAACACTGTCATCTTTAGTGAGTCAATACTTACATAAATCACTAGTACTCATCATATCAGCAATTTAAAACCTCCCAAAAAACCAAGTTCCAGAACCAAATGCTTTTCGTGCTAAATTCTACCATTCAGGCAAGGATTCATAGCAGTCGTTTGCTCACTTTTCCAAAAACTAGAAGAGAAAACTTCTAAACTCATTTGCTGAGGCCAACATAACCTTAATGCAAAAATAAATGAGAACGCCCCACGAAAAGAGTCTTACAGTCCAATATCCCTGATGACCATGAATGCAAAAATGTTCAACAAAATCCTAGCAACTCAAGTTCACCAATATGCTGAGAAAATAATATACTATGATCAAGTGGGATCTTGCAGGAATGCAATCATGCTTTACAGGTGCACATTGATCAAAGTGATACAGCACATTACGAAAATAAAGAATAAAAATGATGTTATCATCTTGAGATGCAGGGAAGCATTTGACATACTTTTATATCTGTTTGTAATCAAAATTCTCAACAGTGTGTGTAGATCAGAAACATACCTCAACACCAAAGAGGCCATATATGGGGTGCCTGGGTGGCTCAGTGGGTTAAAGCCTCCGCCTTAAGCTCAGGTCATTATCCCAGGGTCCTGGGATCGAGCCCTGCATCAGGCTCTCTGTTCAACAGGAAGCCTGCTTCCTCCTCTCTCTACCTCTCTGCCTACTTGTGATCTCTCTCTATATATCAAATAAATAAAATCTTTTATAAAAATGGCCATATATGACAACCACACAGATTACGTCACATCTGATAGTGAAAAGTTTTAGCTGTTTCTATTTCCTCTAAGATCGCCTAAGTTAGGAACATTGCTGATCTTTCCCTGCCACAATATTGAAAAACCAAGGCAGAACAATTATGGAAGAAGATAATCAGAAGGTATCAAAATTGGAAAGAAAGAAGTAAAATGGGCACTACTTGCAGATGATAGAGAATATAAGGAAAACCTCAAAAAAGCCAGTGAAAAATTGTTCAAACTATGACTAAATTAAGTAAAGGGGCAGGATACAATATCACTAACCTAAAATCTGCTGTGTTTCTATATGCTAATAACGAATCATCAGAAAATAAATTAGGAAGATTATCCCACCTGAAGTTACATGAAAAAGAATAAAATACCCAGGAATATACTTCACCAAGAGGTAAAATCTTGTATGATGAAAACGACAAGATGGTGAGGAAAGAAACTGAAGGCAACACACATAAACCAATAGACACCGCATATTCATGGGTGAGCAAAATGTTAAAATGTCCATACTTCCCTAAACCATCTACAGTTTCATTGAATTTCCTGTCAAAATTCTAAGGACATTTTTCACAGAAAGAGAAGAAATTCTCTAAAAATGTGTATGATGCCACAAAATACTCTGAATACCCGAGCATTCTAGAGAAAGAACCACCACACTAAAGATATTGTGCTTCCTCATTTCGACTAATGACAAAGGTAGAGTAATCAAAACAATCTAACATTGTAATAACAACTAACACACACATCACCAAAAGATAGGAAAGAGTCCAGAAGTAAACACGCACATCTATGATCCGGGACCTTATGACAAAGGAGCTAAGAATAAACAAGGGGGAAAAAAAGTCTCTTTCATCAATGGTGCTGGAAACACTGGAGAGCCACATGCAAAAGAACAAAACGGCACCATTCTCTTACACCGTACACAAAAATTAACTCAAAATGGGTCAAACAATTGAATATAAGTCCTGGAACTATAAAACCTGTAGTAGAAAACACAGGGTTTGGAAAGGTCCTTGACAAAAGGTCTCGGTAGTGGTGCTTTTAAGGGGATACCAAAGTAAAAACAAACAAAGAAGCAAAGTGTGGGCCTACGTCTAACTATAAAACATCCAAACAACAAAGGAAACCATCAACAAAATAAAACGGTAACCTAAGGTAAAACATTTGTAAATTATATATCTGATAAGGGGTAAATATTCAAAATACAAAGAACTCGTGCAACTCAATAACAAAACAAAACACACAAAAGCACCCAAAACAACAAAAAGCCCACAAGTTATCGAGTGTATCAGGAGATGTTCCAAATAGACATTTTCCTAAAGAAGACATACAGATGGTCTACAGGAACATGAAAAGATGCTCATCATTAATCATCAGGGAAATGCAAATCAAACCAGAATGAGGCACTACTTCACACATGTCAGAAGGGCCATTATAAAAAACAGTAGAGATAGCAAGTTTTGGTGAATATGTGGAGTAGAGGGAAACTCTAGTGTACCATTACGGGGACTATATATGGGTGTGGCCACTATGGAAAACAGCACAGAAGTTCCTCAAAAAAATGAGAAAGAGAGCAACAAAGGAGCCAGCAATTCCCTTTCTGAGTATCTGAAGGGAATGAAAACACTAATTCACAAAAGTATATTCACCCCTGTGTACACTGCAGGATTATTTACAACAGTGAAAATAAAGAAACAACCTAAATGCCATCTGTGGATGAATGAATAAAGAAATTGTGGGGGTAAACACAGTGGAATCCTACTCAGCCATAATAAAGGATGAAATCTTTTGATTTACAACATGGTGGCCCTTGAAAGCATTATGCTAAGTAGAACAGGCCAGACAGAAAGACAAATACTAGAAATCACTTACATTTAGAACCTTAAAACAAAAAAAAACAAAAACAAAAATGTGAGTACACAGAACAGATGGGGGCTGGCAGAAGTTTGGGGTTGGAGGTGGGATAAATGGGTGAAGGGGTCAAAAGGAAAAAAGAAAACAAACCCAAATATAGCCTCTTTTTTTTTTTTCAATTAAATAATCTGTACCCCGAACATGACTAAAACTCATAACCTGGAGATCAAGAGTCACACACTCCACCGACCCTGCCAGCCAGGGTCCTGGAATTGTTGCATCTTCTGATACTCAATGTATGGAGAAAGGGGAAACTAATTTAATCTATGGTATTTTGAGGCTAGGTATTTTTTGGTAAATGTACAAATGAAAGAACACATTCTTCAGGGTCACACAGTCAGGAATGTATCTAGTTCTAATATTTATCATGATACTGAGAAAGTAACTTGCCTTTTTAATTTAATTATTTATTTGAGAGACAGAGAAGGGGGGACAAAAGCAGGGGGAGGGACAGAGGGAGATGGAGAAGAAGACTCTCCACTGAGCAGGGACTCTGAACTGGGGTTTGATCCCAGGAACCTGGGATTATGTCCTGAACCAAAGGCAAGCTTCAACAACTGAACCACCCCGGTATCCCTCCTTAACCTCTTTTCTGCTTGTTTCCCCACCTCTGAGGATTTTATGAATATTTAATTTTAGAACAGCTTCTATTTTTAATTTAATAATAGTTTTTAGATTTGAATGAAATAGAGGTCACTTAGAATAATATCTATGAGAGTAAGCCCTCAAAAATGTTTTTAAAAATCGTATTCTGGGGGTACCTGTGTGGCATGGTCAGATAAGCAGCTGATTCTTGATTTGCGCTCAAATCAAGATCCCAACTACTGGGAGAGAGCCCCACATCAGGCTCCACACTCAGCGGAACCCTGCTGGAGGATTCCCTCTCTTCTTCTGACCCTCCCCTCTCTAGCATATGCTTGTGCATGCAATCTCTTTCTGTCTCTACAATTAATAAATATGTCTTAAAAATCTAATCTTGAATATTTGGTGGTTGCATAATCATTTTCATTATTGGGCAGTATCTCCTAGTTTACAAAACACTCTTTTTTAAAATATTTTTGTTTATTTATTTGACAGAGATCACAAGTAGGCAGAGAGGCAGGCAGAGAGAGAGGAGGACGAAGGCTCCCTGCTGAGCAGAGGAGTTTGTGTCCCTATCCCAGGACACTGGGATCATGATCTGAGCCGAAGGCAGAGGCTTTAACCCACTGAGCCACCCAGGCGCCCCACAAAGCACTCTTATACATACTTTCTTATTGGAGTCAGGATATCAACCTGTGAGAAGAATTTATTTTGTTTATTTATATAGGAAAATAAAGGAAACCAGACTTAGAGCAGGGCTGTGCTTTGCTCATGACTGCAGAGCTAACAGATGATCTTCTGATTTTCAGTCCAATGGAGGAAGAAAAGAAAAAATCCAAACACTGTAACAAGAGCCAATGAAGGGCACTAGAAACTGATAATGGAATCAATGCAGTAAGATGAAACAATAATTATAAATATTTACCCACCCAGCAGTGGAGCAACTAAATATGTAGAGCACATATGAACAGACCTAAGAGAAGCAATCAGCACTAATACCATAGGGAGCTTTAATACCTCACATTTCTCTCAATGATACACCATCCAAACCGAAGATCACAAAGGAAACATCTGCCTCAGACAACCAATTACTTAGATGGACTTGACAGATACACACAGAACCCTCCATCTAAAAGAAGCACATGGAATTCACTCCTCTCAAGTGAACCTAGAACATTCTCCACCATAGGTCATATGTGAAGCCACAAGACAAGTCAATAAACTCCAGAAGCCTAGGATTTCCCCAAATGATGAGTGAAACCAAATCGACCATCTTTTCCAAACACAGTGGTATAGAACTAGAAATCAATTACAAGAAAAAAAAAAACCTGGAAATTCATAAACACAGAGACTAAACAACATGCTACTGAACAACCAATTGAATTCATGGGCAAACTGAAATAGGATCACAGAAATACTTTGAGGCAAATGAAAAAATAATACAATCAAACAAAAGTTATGGAATGCAGTAAAATGGGTTCTAAAATGGGGCACCCGATTAGTCAGTGAAGCTCTGTGACTCTTGATCTTGTAGTTTTGGGTTTCAACCCCATGCTGGGAATAGAGATCACTTTAATTTTTTGAAGATGTCATTTATTTATTTGACACAGATGGGGAGAGAGAGAGACTGAGCTAAGTGGAAGGAGCAGCAGGCAGTAGAAAAGGGAAAAAGTGGTTCCCCATGCTGATCAGAGAGCTGACACAGTGCTCAATTCCAGGACCCTAAATTCCTGACCTGAGCCAAAGTCCAATGCCTAACAGAATAAGCCACACAGGCCCACCTTAGAGCTAACTTACAAAAAAGTGGTTCTAAGAAGGAAGTTTATAGTGATATAGGCCTAACTCAAGAAAGAAGAAACATCTCAAATAAACAACCTAACTTGATACCTCGAGGAAACAGAAAAAGAACAAATGAAGTCCAAAGTTAGTAGAACAAAGGAAGGAACACATCAGAACTGAAATAAGTGAAATATAGACTAAAAAGACAACAGAAAGATTTAAAAAAATACAAGAAAAACAGATCAACAAAGAGCTGGGTCTTTGAAAAGAACAAAGCTGACAGAGTCTCAGCCAGATTGAAGCTAACAAAAAAGAAAGAGGACTCATGATCAGAAATCAAAGTTGTTCCCTGATACCACGAATATGCAAAGGCTCATAAGAAAGTCCTATGAACAAGTACACCCCAACAAGATGGATAATCCAAAAGAAAAGGATACATTCCCAGAAACATACAACCTGCCAAAACTGAATCCTGAAGAAACAGAAATTCTGAACAATCCAATGCCCAGTAGGGAGATTAAATAAGAAACCAAAAACTTCCAACAAGCAAAAGTCCAGGACCCCATGGTTTGACTGGTGAATTCTATCAATCATCCACAGGAAAAAGAAGAAAATGAATACCAAGCCTTCTCCAACTCTACCAGAAAAACAAGAGGAAGGAATGCTCCCCGCCTCATTTTATGAGGCCAGCATGGCCCTTATCAAAACCTCCCAATGTGCCCCAAGAAAATGTCAGACTAGTATCTGTCATGAACATAGACATAAAAATGGTCCCACAAATCAAACTAATGTGCCGCATTCACAAAACGAAGGATCAGCATCAAAGAACCATCTCAACATATGCAGAAAAAGCATTTGATAGCACTGCTACCAAATCACCGCACCCCCATCTGTGTTTCTGCTGCCTGGCTGGTCCCCACACCACAGACCACAGCCACCCCAATGTGCCATCCCCCCACTGGCACCCTGCTGCACCCCACACACCCGCCTCTGTCCCTTCCACCCCCCATTGCTGACAGGCCGCTTCCACCAGCACTGCCACCCTCTACCCTGCTACTCCACAGCATTACCCCTTTGTCCCACAACAGCTAACCCTCGCCATAGCTGTCCTGCTGCCCTGTGCTTGCAACTGATGCCCTGCTATGTCACCCCCAGTGCCCCTACCAGTACCTTGTGCACCCTTAGGACTCTGCCACCCCTGCTGTACCACTCTCCAGTGTTTCTACTGGCCTGGTACCTGTGTTTCCAACACCACCACCACTGCTACTGTGATCACCCTGCTACTCCTGCCCATATCCACCGCCCCACCCTGCCCCCAAGCCATGCCATGCCATTGTCAGACAGCTGCTGCCCCGCTGGTCCCTCCCAACCACATCCGGGCAAATCCCTCCCCACTTCGCCTCCACATCTGCTGCCATCCAACTGCACTTCCTTAAGTCACTGCCTTTCTCAAGTCACTGCTATCTCAGCCCCCACTGTCAATTCTTCACTGCATACTGTCCCCTTGCTGCTGCAGCTCTGCAGGACCCCAGCCCTGCCCACACAGATATTAACCTGATGCTCTTGCCCTGCTGGTCCCAACAAACACCCCCAAAATGCTACCGCCTGTCATGCCCCCATCCCTGCTCCAGTGCCTCCAGATTCCCTTCCCGTTGACCTGCTGCTGCTGCCCCACTTGTCCCAGTCTTCTCCCTATGCTTCTCCTTCCTGGGTGCCCCCGCCTCGTGACCCTGCCGTCTGCAGCACACCCCTCATTCTGTCCACATTACTACCGTTGATGTAGCTAAGCTTCCGCCCTGTGCCCCAGGCCACTGCTGACCTTCACTGTCCAGTCCCCACTGACATGCTTTAAGGCCCTACCCCGCCCTTCATGCCCTTCCTGTGCAGTTGCTGTGCCACTGCTTCCCAGCTGGTTCTGTCCCCCCCTTCTCCCATGCCACCATCCGCCTGCCACCCCACATGCACCTGTGCAGCTGTGCTGTCCCACCCCGCCCACCACCATGCTCATTACTGTCCTGCTCCCCCACCACATTGCTGCACTACCATCCCTCTGTGCTCTCCCCGCACCTCTACCCTGCTGGCTGCCACACACCCCCACTACCAATCCCCTGCCCTCACTGTCATTGCCCCCTTACCGCCACCTTGCTTCTGATCTGCTGCCGCCCTTAGTCCCACTTTTGTCCTATGTCCTGCTGCTGCCCTGTCTCCCGTAGCCGCTGGTCTTCATAGCCCAGCCCTATGCAGCACTGCCATGTTGGCTTGCATGCCTGCCCCACCTGCCACGCTGCCCCCATGCTGTTCCAGCCACCCCTCCCTGCAGATACCATCTACTGCTACCCCTGTCCCCCACTCCGGAGCCTTCCCATTTCCCTGCCCCTGTTGCCACACTGCTGCCACCCCACGAGTCCTACTCCACCTTTCCCGCACTGGTACCACCAGGCTGCCCCCACAACATGAGCTGCTCCCATTGCGCTGCACTGCCGTTCACAGTGCCCCCACTTACAACCACCATTTCCTCTCCGCTGCTATCCTGAGTCCCCGCTGCTTCTGCTATCAGTGGTGCCGCCCTGTAGACATGCACCAAGCCCAGCAAAGCCAAACCCTTGCTTCGCTGCCTGACCCACCACACCATGATATTGGTGTCCCGCTTATACCCAGCTAGTCCTGCCCAGGCCCAAGTGACTGTACCGCCTAGGTACTCCCCTCCCCCCCACTCCAATGCCTCCTGTCTGCCAAGCATGTGGCTTCCCAGCACGTCCACCACATGCCGCACTGGTACCAGCTTGCTGCCCCCCAAAAATGCACCCCTGCCACCCTGCTGTGCCCCCCCAGGCCCCCTTAATGCTGCGCCACCTCTGTCCTGTGCCCATGGCCTCTGCTGTGCTTCACTGCCCCACATTGTTGGCAGGCACTCTGAGCAGGCCCAGTAAGCCAGCCAAGCTGTCACTGTGTGGCTGCCTCAGGGCTGGTCCCACACTCCCTACGCTGCCCTGTCGCCTATATTCCACATTCCCAACAGGTGCCACACAGCTGCCCCACTCGGGTGTCACGCAGCTTCCCCTTACCTCAAGAAGCTTCCCCTCCCTGTACCAGTGCTGCCTGGTGACACCCCCACTCCCTCCCCCGCTGGCCCCACCAGTTAGAACAGACTGTTCTAACCTCTCTGCCACCTCCTCGCCCCCATGGAGCTTGGCAGCCTTGCCCACCACTCCATGACACTGACGCCCCACTGATGCCAGGCTGGTCCCTCCCTTCCACCCACCATGACTGAGAAGCTGCTTCCCCCTCCACTGCTCCACTGCCTCACCGTGGCCACGCGCATTACTGCTTCGCATGCCCGCCCCCCTGCCCCCTCATGCTGCCACCATCTTTCTGCCCCCCACATGTACCCTTGCCACCCTGCTGTACACCCCCACACAACCCTCTTTACCACTGCTGCTGCCACTCCACTGTTGCCCTGTGTCCCAGCCTCTACTGTGCTTAGGTGCCCCACCCCCTTGACGTGCACAAAGGGCCCGCCCCCCACGCCTGCCCCACTGATGCTGCCCGTCCCCTTGATATGTATGATGGACTCGCACACCCCGCCCTCCTAAGTACTGTTACCCCGAACCCATTGACGTGCTCAATGGGCCCGCCAACCACGCCCTCCTAACTGTTGCTGCCCCACCTCCTTGACCTGCACGATGGCCCCGCCCACCACACCCAACCCCCCCGCTGCTGCCCCACCCCCCTTGACATGCACAATGCGCCCGCCCACCACGCCATCCTAACTGCTGCTGCACTGCTGCCTGGAGCTGCTACCCACCCTCTCACACCCTCTGCGGCCGCCTAGATTCCACCCATCCTCCACAGGTGCCACACAGCTCCCGCTGCTCCCAGGGCCACTACTGCCTGCCCCCATCCCTGCATCTGGTGACCCCTGATCCCTCCTATGTGATCCCGTCCCCCTTCCTCAGTGTTGTCTGCTGGGTGCCAACTTTTCAGGCCCATGCAGCCCCGCCCACCATGCCATGACCTTGATGTCCCACTGATGCCCAACTGGTCCCGCCTCCCCCCACACGCCACGACTGCCTAACGGCTTCCACCTCCCCCTGCTCCATTGCCTCCCCACTGCCAGGTGCATTACCACGCTACTTCCACCCTGAATATCTGCCCCCTCCCCACGCAGCTCACATTGCTACGGCCACATGCACGCCTGCCACCCTGCTGTGCCCCTCACACAGACCGCCTTACCTCAGCTGCCGCGGCTCTGCGGCTGCCCTGTGCCCCCTGTCTCTGCCGAGCTTCAGCTTCCCACCCCCTTCACGTGCAGGATGATCCCGCCCACCATGCTCGCCTAACTGCTGCTGTGCCTCCCCCTTGATGTGCACTCTGAACCCGTCCATCACGCCCTCCTAACTGTTGCTGCCCTGCCCCCATGACGTGCACAATGGGTCCGCTCACCACGCTCACCTAACTGTTGCTGCCCCTTCCCCATGATGTGCACAGTGGGCCCGCCCACCATGCCCTAATAATCGTTGCAGCCTAGCCCCTTTGATGTGTGCTGTGGGCCCGCCCACTATGCCCGCCTAACTGCTGCTGCCCCGCCGCCGTGAGGTGCACTGTGGGCCCACTCAACCACACTCGCCTAAGTGCTGCTGCCCCGCCCACATGACGTGCACAATGGGCCCGCCCACCGCGCCTCCCTAATTGCTGCTGTCCCGCCCCTGTGACGTGCACAATGGGCCCGCCCACTACGCCCTCCTAACTGCTGCTGCCCCGCCAGCAGGAGTGCACTCTGGACCCGCCCACCACCCCCGGCCCGCTGCTACTGCTGCTTAGCCGCTACCTCCGGGCTGGCCCCACCCCCACTCCCGGTTGCTGCTGCCTAGATTCCACCCACCCCCGACAGTCACTGCAAGGCTGCCCCACTTGGCTGTCACACAACTCCCCCAACATGGGCCCTCTACCGCTCCCTGTGCCACGACCGCCTGGTTGTCCCCTCACCTGTCTCTGGTGACCCCTGCTCCCTTCCCCATGGGTCCCGCCTCCCCTACCATAGGGTCATCACCTGGCTGCCACCTCCTCCCACTTGGGCAGCCCCACTGCACCACCTACTACCCCATGCCATTATGGCCCCATTGCCCCACTGAGTTGCCCTTGATTCCCGCTGCCACACCCCGCCCCCCACAGCTGCCATACCTCAGGGTCTTGTGGTCCCGCTGCACATTCCCTGATCGCCACTGCAGCCCTCCCCAACTACTCTCCACGTCGCCCCTTCTTGCCACCCTGACTCCGCCCCCCTTCCCGCCACACCACCCGCTGGTCTGGTGCTGCTGCCAGTGATTACAAGGCAACTGCCCCTTCCTTGGTTGCCCTGCTGCTGCTGCCTTGCCCCACTACCATGAGACCCCCGCCCTGCTGGCCCTGCCCGTCCCCCACCATTATCCCCCTCTCCAGCACTGTCCTGCTTCACAGCCCCCACACTGCTGCTGACCCACTGTGCCCTGCCAATGCCACGGCCACCCCCACTGCACCTCCCCAATGCTGCCATTACTGTGACCAAGTGACAGTGACATTGTTCCCCACTCACCCCTCCCTTTTCCCCTGATGCCTCACTGCACCCCTCTGGTTTCTGCCTTCCTTCCCCACTGCTGCTTCTAACTCCGCCACTGTCACATCCCCCACACAGGCCCTCAGTACCATCATACTGCTGCCCAGGGGCTGCCTGACTGTTCTGACATTACTTGCGTGCCCTGGAAATATCAGTGGGAGACCGGCCCTAAGAGAATTTCTGCATAGGGACTGGCACCAGGTGTGTTCTGGAAGTGGGTTGGTGGTATAGGCACAGGGGTGAATCCCAAGAAGGAAAATAGCACAATTATGTTACCTGTTAAAATAGCCTAAAGAGCTAAATTTAACGTGCTTTTAATGTCTCCTTCTTTTCAATACAGTGACTTTAGTCATCATATTGTGCAACTGAAAATAATATAATCTCAAGTTAGCTAACTGTAATGAAAATCAAAACTGTAAAAAAGATAAATACAGATCTTTTAACATCATGCATCAATTGACATACATACATTAAGGGAAAAGTTTGCATAATAAAATGTGTATATGTGTCTAGGTGCTCTTTCTCAACAAAGACTAGTCAAAATAATGGAAAAGGTGAGTTTTATTTATGTTCAGAATCACTCACACTTCTGGGCTTTCATGTGTACATACATATGAACAAGCTTTTCTCAAAAAATAAAAGAAAAAAAAAAGCTCCCTAGAACCCGCACTAGATGTTCACTGTAGAATTGCATGAACAGAAATGCCCTCATTAGCTTTGTAGTGTGAGAAGACCTTGGCTTATACTCATTAGAGAAATAAATGTCAAGTGAAATACATCATAAACAAGAACATCTTCCTTACCCCTTACCATAATGCTAACTAGGGAACTTAACACTCGATTTTATTTTTCTCTGGTCACCAGAAAAATCAAAACTTAACAGCACACATAGCCCAGTGGCTACATTAAATTTACGCTTTGCTCTCTGTTAGTGGTAGAACTGAAACTTTGGGACTGACTCTGTGATCATACATGTGTTACTTTTAGGATAAGATGTACATTAATTTAAGTATATAAATAAATTCACTTTCATTATGTTTCCCACTATGTTTTCATCCCCATTATGTTTTCAAGTATTTTCACTGACATAATTTCATGGGATCTTCATCACAATTGTGGGACTCGATCCCAGGCCCCTGGGATGATGACCTGAGATGAAGGCAGAGGTTTTAATCCAATGAGCCACCCAGGTACCCCTGTACATTGGTTTTGTATTCTGCACATTGCTGATTTGCTGTATGAGTTCTAATAGTATAGGTTTTCCATATAAAATATCATGTCATCTGCCAAAAGAGAGAGTTTGACTTATTCTTTGCCAATTCGAATACATTTTATTTCTCTTTGTTGTCTGATAGCTGTTGCAAAGACATTTAATACTATGTTGAATAGTAGTGGTGAGAGTGGGCATTCTTTCATGTCCCTGATCTCAAAGGGAAGGCTGTCAACTTTTCCCCGTTGATAATGATATTTGTTGTGTGTTTTTAATAGATAGATTTGATGAAGTTTAGGAATGTTTCCTCTATCCCTATACTTTGAATGGTTTTAACCAGAAATGGATGCTGGATTTTGTCAAATGCTATTTCTGCATCAATTGAGAGGACCAGGTGGTTTTCCTCTCTTCTCTTATTGATTTGTTCTATCACAATGATTGATTTTCAAATGTCAAACCGCCCCTGCATCCCAGGGATAAATCCCACCCGTTCATGGTGCATCCACCTCTCAATGTACTGTCAGATCCTATAAATTGAGATCTTGTTGAGAATCTTGGCATCTATATTCATCAGGGATATTGGTAGGAAATTCTTCTCTTTGTTGGGGTCTTTCTCTGGTTTGGGAATCAGGGTAATTCTGGATTCATAAAAAGCAGTCTCCCTGGACAAATGTGGCTTACAATTTTAGTAGCACCGTGATGCAGAGACAAGTTGGAGCTCCTATGACCCCTGAGACAGTGGCTGGGGCCGTGCTCTGCCAGTGGAAGTTGGCAGAGGGGGAGTCTATGTTCCCAGAGGGGAATAGACTGAGGCCTTTCTCTGAGGTGGAAGTCTGGGTACAGTTTGCTTTCCTCTAAACTTTCAAAGAACTGTCCTTTTTCTTGATATCCATTATATTTGAAGAAGCACTCTAATTGTTCCCATACAGAGATCAAAAGACTAACTTTAATGAGTCTGTCTGGGGTCTCACCTCAATCACCACTCCAGGAAATAAACCTGAACAAAGGGAAGCCCAGCTCAGGCAGCTCCTGGTTCTGATAAATGCTTCATGACTATCCCTTCTCATAATATAAACATTTCATCTCTTTCTTTCACAGAGGAGTGTTTCCTGCTCTCAAAAACACCTGCTGAGATGTTAGAGGAAAGAACCATACATTCTGCAGGCTAATGCCAGCAAAGGAAAGTGGACACTTGAAATAATTAGCAACATAATTCAAGTCCCCCCAAAAGATATTCAAAGACCAGCATGGCAGGAGTACTCTATACCATGGTTGCTGTTCTTAGATTTTATTGCTTGGAGAATTCTTGACACAACTGTGAGTGGGCAGGAAATAGACTACAATTTAATCTCTGAAGGACACTAGTTCAGGAAAATAATTATCTTTGTGTATTTAGCATCCACTTAAAACTACTGGAAGTTGTTTATTCTCCACTGTAATGCCAAGCTGTATTCTATTTCTTCATATCATATTTGGTCCATCAGCAGCATTACCATCATCCAGGGATGGAGGTGGGATGGAGATCTAGGTTTCAGATTGCTTTGAAGTTACAGTAAACCAAGTATCACATATCTACCCAGACATTAAAGAATAGAGTTTTAAAATGAGCAGGAATTTAGGATATTTTCAGTATTTCTTGGTCATTTATTAAAAGCCAAGCATGGCATCAAATTTAACCCAAAACGTTAGACTGTTAATTTGCTTTGGACCAACAATGTAAATGCTTCCACTAGAGTACCACTCTGTTTCCACTGATGTGTTGTTTCGAAATCCCACAAGACTGGAGAAAATGTCTCATTCACATCTGTATTCTCAGAAATTGGCATAGCTGTCCATCGTAATGCAGGTTCTCTGGAACGTTTACAGGATGAATGCTGGCATAAAACTTTGCGGGCCTACTGTGCAATGACTTCTGTGATCTTGCCAAAGTCTCTTTTCTGGAGAAATCATTCTGCTTCTGAAATTTCTAAGAAAAAACTTCGGAATGAGTTCTCCCCATTTTAATATTTGTGTTTTATATGCATGGTCAATGAGCTTCTTTTGAAACAAAATGGAAAATACTCTTTTTTTTAAACTAAGCTTTGGTTATCCATAGAGAATGTTGCTGAGGCTATGAATGCCTCAGTAATCAGTGTTTTGCAGATGTCTGCTTTTAATTATTTTTAATAGGTTCCGCAGCTCAGATGTGTGAGCTGTGTGAAGCTCACAACATTGCATAAATCTGGGAACCCACTGTTTGCCTCCAACCAATGTGTTGCCTGATGGCGTCAGTGTAGAGGTTAGTGTCCCCCCCCAAGCACCTCACCAACAGACCGATAATGCACAAATAACCTCTATTACCAAGAGTCTCTCAGGCCTCAGGTGTTTGGTTTTGGTTTTGTATTTTTTAATGTAAAATATGTAGCAAAGGGAAGGTTCACAGTTGGAAGCCATTTTCTCAAGCCATGAAGCCACCATCATGAAGAACTTGATCATATCATCGCTACCACATCCATCGTTGATGCCAGGCTTTGCAAGCATGAGATGCTTTTGTTTTGAACAATTGCTCTACCAAACAACACAAGCAAAATCACCCTGCAGTAAAATAAACTCACATTATGGTGACTTCAAACAACATAACCGCTATGATTCCCTGCATTCTTCTCATTAAGGACCTGAGCCTGCACAGTGGCCAGTCTTTGAAGAATTGCTGCTACCTCTGGCAGTGGAGGACAGTCTTCATGTGCCCCTAGGAATGAACATGACACTCCATTCACATTTTATTGGCCAAAGTAAAGAACAAGAGGATTGCCATTTTCACTTGTTTCTAGAATACAAAAATTTGGGAATACTTTAATAAACAGCACTAAGGTATGTAGCAATTACAGCTGATAAGTAAAAATTTCTCTTAAAAAGACTTCATTCTGATATAGTCTAGCTGCATTAACCGTCTCTCAAACACATTTCTAAATAATATGCTGTACAAAATACAAGGAAAAGATTTGTATTAGCATTTTGTTTCTATTACTTTTTTCTTGCATTTGCCATGATTTGTCTTGTTCACTGTATGACATTTAAACCACTTGCCATAGGAAGATTCACCAAAGGTGAATTAGGGTCCCCCATTATAGTAGGTGGTAGTTTTTCTTCACAAGAAATGTGTAAAATATTTGATAGGCACTGCAAGTTCAATAAAAATGAATAGATAATTTTTATTATAGAAAATATGAAAAGATATTTCATTTTTTAAGATTTTTATCTATTTATCTGATAGAGAGAGATCACAAGTAGGCAGAGAGGGGGGGAAGCAGGCTCCCCGCTGAGCAGAGAGCCCAATGTGGGGCTCGATCCCAGGACCCTGAGATCATGACCTGAGCTGAAGGCAGAGGCTTAACCCACTGAGCCACCCAGGTGCCCCAAGATATTTCATTTTTTAAAAATATGTGAAATCAGGATGGATCCTGGCAGTTGGCAGAACATAAAACCTCCCAGTCATCAAAACTAGTTCTTATCCTGTAACCTAGTCATAACCCATATACAGGAATCCAGTCATTAAAAATTAATCAATTAATTAAAAAAGAGAGCTACTCATTCACAAGTTGCATTATAATGGTGGACTGGAAAACCATTTGGAGATCTTTTGCTGATCATCATCGTTATAAATTAATCTTTATTCATCCTTTCCTTGACCTTCACACACAAAGGCTATAGCCTTGTTCTGCATAACCAAGGCTACTATAATAGATATCCAGAGGTGAGGGTTAGCCCACCTGAACACTGGCAGAATATGCCTAGTCTGGAGGAAGCTTCAGGATTTCTCCTTCTTACTCCTGGTTGTAGCTCTGGAGTGAGAGTAATTGCAATGTTCCTCCACACTGTAGAATTCCAAAGGCACAGCTTCGTCGTCAGATTATCTCCTTGTTATTTTTGTCCCCAGGGGCTGCAGGGGCTTCCAGCAGTAGCTCATCTCTGGGTTGTCAGACCCATGCTTGCTCCCCTCCAATAAATTCTACTCATTGGAATGATTCCAGGGAATCCAGTTCTTTACTGGACCCTGATGGATACCACTGTGCAAATCGAGGGATTATCACTTTCTCCATGTGTGTACTCATTTACTGAAAAATGGGTCAAATCAAAAATACAGTCACCAAAAGACAAAACTGCTTCTGCTTTAAGCAGAAATTATCAGAGCTCTGAAAATGTAAAATCAGTTTATGAATTCTACTCTATCTCTCAACTTCTGGAAACCAAGTCCTCAAACTTTACATCTCACAATAATTTCCAAGATTTCCTACTCTTGTGAAGGTCTATTGAGATATTGTTTTCATTGTTATTTTTATAAATTTGACATAGTGTGAGGAGGTTTTATATCACATTTTGCTAGTTCCAATTAGCTTGTTAATGGCCAAGTAAGCCTGGACTTAGATCAATTATCATCTACTATCTATAGAATCCCATCTAGGCAATAAATGTCCTGTTTACTTTAATAAAACATGATGGGTGTTTTTTTTCTCCTTTGAAATGATATATTCTCTGCCAAGTATTATATTGTTGTCCTAAGCTTCAACCCATACTTCTCTTTTTGGTGTTTGTGGGTCATCTCAGACAAAAGACAACCACATTCCCCATGAGTTTCCAACTCCATCCTTGGGGTAGCACAAAGTGAGCCCCAGAGGGATATGTCTTGGTGAGAGGAGTGGTAGAGGATGGCTTCTGCCCATTTCTGCACTCCCTTCAGTTACACCAGCAATGACTGCATGATCTGAGGCCAAGATAACAGCACTGTGATCCCTCTGAGCCGCAGAAGGACTTACACTAAGTGCACACTCTTTCTATGCCAAGCTCAGCTCTAGCGACATAGGCCAGATATGTGTCAAATGCTCAGACTTGGAAGCTATTTGTTAACAACAGTATTACTTAGGGCCTCTCGGTGCAGATGGCAGACAGGACGAGATCGGTGGGGCCACTCTCTCTAAAGGAGTATTACTAGGGAGAGGGAGGAGGTGGAGTCACCTTTATGATATGATGCAGGTTAACGTGTGGGCCTAGAGAAAGGAAGGCCAAAGGGCTTTGTAAGGAGCAACTTGAACTTATGCAGTTGCAAGGAAACCCCGGCCAGGCTGATGGGTGTTTTGAGCAAGTAAAATTTTAAAAGTCAAGAAACACATGACAACTGGCATATGATCCATACCCAATCAGTATGGATGAAATGCTAAACAAACCACTGGAAGAGCATAGATCTTTTAATAAAACCAATATGTTTCCTAGCTATCAGCGCATGTTTGTTATGAAAGATTAGGCTATATGTAATTCGAAATGCAGAAACAGAAAGCAAAAATGGCAGTCTTTTGTGTTGTGTACACTTTGGTGCTTTGTTCGGAGAGCTCCATCACTTGTCCCTCTTGACTTTTGCTCAAGGTGCAAATACATCACTGGTCTCTGTTCCTCTCACATCAGCATCTCCGTGGTTGTGTCTGTGCTGGATACATAATTCAGCATATTTTCTCATTTATACTCGGGAAACATACACTCTCATTTATGGTGAGCTATTCAAAACTTACTGTGGATTTTACTGAGGAGATGAATGCAATTGTTTATAGCACACATCCCACAATTAAAAAAAAAAAGACCTTAAAAATAACCGTGACAATTTTTTTCTATCACAAGTACAGTATCAACCCTGATCAGAGAGCTATCTACATTTTCTTCCCCTACTTCCTCCACCAGTATTTGTCCTCCTCTTAACAGATATCACTCAGATATATATTTTGCTATGCACAATGATTTGGTTGGCCCTTCCTGAGCTGACACCCCATCATCAATATGTCCAAACCCATCTTGATGAACTAAATGCCTGTGTTCATCATCTCCGCCCTATTTTGAAGACAAGCACCTGCTACATGAGTATGACCCTCATGGCTCTACACTGCTCTAAACCATTTTTTATCAAATATACATAAAGCTCTGTCCCAGGGGAATACCAATAAATAAAATTTCCTCATATTATAAAAAAAAAAACACTATTGGGGGGACAAGATGGCGGGGTACTAGGAAGAGGCGTCTTTTCAGCTGGTACCCCAAAGTGAGCTGATTACCTACCAAAGAACTCTGATCACCCATGAAATCAGCCTGAGATCAGAATTATACACGTCTGGATCTCTACAGGGGCAGAAGACGCCAGTGAGCAGGTAAAGCGGAATGGAACAGCGGACTGATATCGGAAGATAAACAAAAGGGGGAGGGAGCCACCAGAGGCAACTGGTGCAAAAGTAATACCCCGATACGAGCAAGAGTGCCCTGCGTCTGGGGACCAGCATTAACTTGGAGACTGGTTGAAAGCACTCCAAAAGAGCAAAGGATCTCGGGGGGAAATTGTGGGAATCGGGGCGGCTAGGGACAGGGGCTTAAGTCCCCGGGCCCAGACGGCCTCCCCGGCGCTGAGGAAGAGAGAGTGCAGCGGAGAAACCGGCTCCTGGTCCCTAAGCCGCCAGCGCGCCCCAGAGCGCGGGGGTTCCGGCTCCTGTGAGGGGGTGGGAGCCGCGCCGGTCTGCAGAACGCGCGCTAGCCCTACCACAAAGCTTGAGATGCGCGCGCACGTCGCTCCAGCTCTCCTGGGTTTCTAAGGCCCGGGGGCGCTTCTTGACCTGGGCCATTGTTTCAAAGTCTAAGCCGTGCGCGCACGAAACACTTCCCCGGACAGAGGCGCGCAAAAGCCCAGCCTGTGGCTTACGGACCAGCTCCCCGTTCTCAGTGCCCCAGACGCGCGCCCGACCCACAGCCGCCTCTGAAAAGAGGTGCGCGCAAGCCGGGCACTCCCAGCCCCGGCCGGCGGCAAAATCTCAGTGTGCGATCGCTGCTTGGAACCTCTCTGGCAGTCAGGAGCTCCCAGACAGCCGCCACTGCCTTGGCTTTGGGGACGAGTAAAAGATCCTGCGCCCCCAGGGTCTTTAACTTGGAACCTGCACTGCCAGCGTCCAAAGGGGAATTTATTCAGCTTCTGCACCCAGACTGAGGCTTTTCTCTGAGACGGAGATCAGGAAGTGTTCCAGGGTGCACCTTGACTGCACCAGAGTTGATACATCCAGCTACATCTGTTCAGTCTTCTCCCACCAAAATGACTAGGAGGAGGAATGTCCAACAGAAGAAAAATACAGAGGATGGACCTTCTGCAATAGAGCTAACGGCTATCAACATAGACAATATGTCGGAAAGAGAATTCAGGCTAACAATTATCCAGGCAATAGCTAGGTTGGAGAAAGCCATGGATGACCAAACAGAATTGATTAGGGCCGAACTGAAAGCGACCAGACAGGATGTTAACAATGTTAGGGCGGAGCTTAAAGCTACCAGGGAGGAGGTCCACAATGCTCTCAATGAGTTCCAATCCAATCTAAACTCTCTCAAAGCTAGGGTAACTGAGACAGAAGATAGAATTAGTGATCTGGAAGACAAACAGATAGAGAGAAAGGATCAGGAGGAAGCCTGGAACAAACAGCTTAGATCCCACGAAAGCAGAATTAGGTAAATAAGTGATGCCATGAAGCGTTCCAACGTCATAATTATTGGAATTCCTGAAGGGGAGGATAAAGAAAGAAGTCTAGAAGATGTCGTAGTACAAGTACTTCATGAAAACTTTCCGAATCTCGCAAATGAAACCAGCGTTCATGTACTAGAGGCTGAACGGTCTCCACCCAAGATTATACACTCCAAAAAAACATCACGACACCTGATAGTCAAATTGAGAAATTATAATTGTAGGTATAATCTCTCGAAAGCTGCCAGGGCAAAGAGGCTCCTTACTTACAGAGGGAAGCCCATCAGAATAACGTCAGACCTGTCCACAGAGACCTGGCAAGCCAGAAGAGGCTGGCAAGATATATTCAGGGCACTAAATGAGAAGAACATGCAGCCAAGAATACTTTATCCAGCAAGACTGACATTCAAAATGGATGGAGAGATAAAGAGTTTCCAAGACCGGCAAGGCTTAAAAGACTATGCAACCACCAAGCCGATACTGCAGGAAATATTAAGGGGGGTGCTATAAAAGAGGAAAAATCCAAAGAATAGCATTGAACAGAAATATAGAGACAGTCTACAGAAAGAAAGACTTCAAAGGTAACTCGATGTCAATAAAAACGTATCTATCAATAATCACTCTCAATGTGAATGGCCTAAATGCACCCATAAAACGGCACAGGGTTGCAGATTGGATAAAACGACAGGACCCATCCATATGCTGTCTACAAGAGACCCATTTTGAACCTAAATACACGCAGACTGAAAGTGAAGGGGTGGAGAAGCATCTTTCATGCCAATGGACTCAAAAGAAGGCTGGGGTAGTGATTCTCATATCAGATAAATTAGACTTCAAACTAAAGACTGTACTCAGAGATACAGAAGGACACTACATAATCCTTAAAGGAACTATCCACCAAGATGATCTAACAATTCTAAATATCTATGCTCCCAATATGGGAGCAGCCAATTACTTAAGAAAACTGTTAATCAAGATAAAGAGTCATATTGATATGAATACACTAATCGTAGGTGATCTTAACACGCCTCTTTCAGAATTAGACAGATCATCGAAGCAGAAAATCAATAAAGAAACAAGAGCATTGAATGACACATTGGACCAGATGGACCTCATAGATATATACAGAACATTCCACCCTAAAACAGCAGAATACTCATTCTTCTCAAGTGCACACGGAACCTTCTCCAGAATAGACCACATACTGGGTCACAAATCAGAACTCAGCCGATACCAAAAGACTGAGATTATTCCCTGCATATTATGAGATCACAATGCTTTGAAACTGGAGCTCAATCACAAGGAAAAGTTCCAAAGGAACTAAAACACCTGGAAGCTAAAGACCACCATGCTTAAGAATGCTTGGATTAACCAGGAGATCAAAGAAGAACTGAAACAATTCATGGAAACCAATGAGAATGAAGAAACTTCGGTCCAAAACCTATGGGATACAGCAAAGGCAGTCCTAAGGGGAAAATATATAGCCATCCAAGCCTTGCTCAAAAAAATTGAAAAATCCAGAACACACCAGCTGTCTCTACACCTTAAAGAACTGGAGGATCAACAACAAATCAAACCAACTCCACACATAAGAAGGGAAATCATCAAGATTAGAGCTGAGATCAATGAGGGAGAAACCAGAGATACAGTAGAACGTATCAATGAAACTAGAAGCTGGTTTTTTGAAAGAATCAATAAGATCGATAAGCCACTGGCTACACTAATCCAAAAGAAAAGAGAGAAATCCCAAATTAATAAAATTATGAATGAAAAGGGAGAGATCACAACTAACACCAAGGAAGTAGAAACAATCATCAGAAGTTATTACGAACAGTTATATGCCAATAGGCTTAGCAACCTAGATGAAATGGATGCATTCCTGGAAAAATATAAACTACCAAAATTGAACCAGGAAGAAATCGACAACGTGAATAGACCAATATCTAATAACGAGATTGAAGCAGTGATCAAAAATCTCCCAAAAAACAAGAGTCCAGGACCTGACGGATTCCCTGGGGAATTCTACCAAACCTTCCAAGAAGAAATAACACCTATTCTCCTGAAGCTGTTTCAAAAAATTGAAGCAGAAGGAAAACTTCCAGACTCTTTCTATGAAGCCAGCATTACCCTGATCCCCAAACCAGGCAAGGACCATACCAAAAAGGAGAATTTCAGACCAATATCACTGATGAATATGGATGCTAAGATTCTCAACAAGATCCTAGCCAACAGGATCCAACAACACATTAAAAAGATTATCCACCATGATCAGTTGGGATTCATCCCTGGGCTACAAGGATGGTTCAACATTCGTAAATCAATCAATGTGATACAACAAATTAATATGAGAACAGAGAAGAACCACATGGTTCTCTCAATTGATGCAGAAAAAGCATTTGACAAAATCCAACATCCGTTCCTGATTAAAACGCTTCAAAGTATAGGGATAGAGGGAACATTCCTGAACCTCATCAAATCTATCTATGAAAGACCCACAGCAAATATCATCCTCAATGGGAAAAAGCTTGCAGCCTTCCCGTTGAGATCAGGAACAAGACAAGGATGCCCACTTTCACCACTCTTATTCAACATAGTATTAGAAGTCCTAGCAACAGCAATCAGACAACAGAGAGAAATAAAATGTATCCAAATTGGTAATGAAGAAGTCAAACTCTCTCTCTTCGCAGATGACATGATTCTTTATATGGAAAACCCAAAAGACTCCACCCCCAAACTACTAGAACTCATACAGCAATTCAGCAGCGTGGCAGGATACAAAGTCAATGTGCAGAAATCAGTGGCTTTCTTATACACTAACAATGAAAATACAGAAAGGGAAATTAGAGAATCGATTCCATTTACTATAGCACCAAGAACCATAAGATACCTGGGAATAAACCTAACTAAAGAGGTAAAGGATCTATACTTGAGGAACTATAGAACACTCATGAAAGAAATTGAAGAAGACACAAAAAGATGGAAGACCATTCCATGCTCTTGGATCGGAAGAATAAACATTGTTAAAATGTCTGTACTGCCTAGAGCAATCTATACTTTTAATGCCATTCCGATCAAAATTCCTCCGGCATTCTTCAAAGAGCTGGACCAAATAATCCTAAAATTTGTATGGAATCGGAAGAGACCCCGAATCGCTAAGGAAATGTTGAAAAACAAAAATAAAGCTGGCGGCTTCACCTTACCTGATTTCAAGCTTTATTACAAAGCTGTGATCACCAAGACAGCATGGTACTGGCATAAGAACAGACACATAGACCAGTGGAATAGAGTAGAGAGCCCTGATATGGACCCTCAACTCTATGGTCAATTAATCTTCGACAAAACAGGAAAAAATATACAGTGGAAAAAAGAGAGTCTCTTCAATAAATGGTGCTGGGAAAACTGGACAGCTATATGTAGAAGAATGAAACTCGACCATTCTTCTACACCGTACACAAAGATCAACTCAAAATGGATAAAAGACCTCAACGTGAGACAGGAATCTATCAGAATCTTAGAGGAGAACATAGCAGTAATCTCTTCGATATCAGCCACAGCAACTTCTTTCAAGATCCGTCTCCAAAGGCAAAGGAAACAAAAGCGAAAATAAACTTCTGGGACTTCATCAAAATCAAAAGCTTCTGCACAGCAAAGGAAACAGTCAAAAAAACAAAGAGGCAACCCACGGAATGGGAGAAGATATTTGCAAATGACAGTACAGACAAAAGGTTGATATCCAGGATCTATAATGAACTCCTCAAACTCAACCCACATGAAACAGACAAACACATCAAAAAATGGGCAGAAGATATGAACAGACACTTCTCCAATCAAGACATACAAATGGCTATCAGACACATGAAAAAATGCTCATCATCATTAGCCCTCAGGGAGATTCAAATTAAAACCACATTGAGATATCACCTTACACCAGTTAGAATGGCCAAAATTAACAAAACAGGAAACAACATGTGTTGGAGAAGATGTGGAGAAAGGGGAACCCTCTTCCACTGTTGGTGGGAATGCAAGTTGGTGCAGCCTCTTTGGAGAACAGTGTGGGGATTCCTCAAGAAATTAAAAATAGAGCTTCCCTACGACCCTGCAATTGCACTCCTGGGTATTTACCCCAAAGATACAGATGTCGTGAAAAGAAGGGCCATCTGTACCCCAATGTTTATAGCAGCAATGGCCACAGTCGCCAAACTATGGAAAGAACCAAGATGCCCTTCAACGGATGAATGGATAAGGAAGATGTGGTCCATATACACTATGGAGTATTATGCCTCCATCAGAAAGGTCGAATATCCAACTTTTGTAGCAACATGGACGGGACTGGAAGAGATTATGCTGAGTGAAATCAGTCAAGCAGAGAGAGTCAATTATCATATGGTTTCACTCATTTGTGGAGCATAACCAATAGCATGGAGGACAAGGGGCGTTAGAGAGTAGTAGGGAATTTGGGTAAATTGGAAGGGGAGGTGAACCATGAGAGACTATGGACTCTGAAAAACAGTCTGAGGGGTTTGAAGTGGCGGGGGTGTGGGAGGTTGGGGTACCAGGTGGTGGGTATTATAGAGGGCACAGCTTGCATGGAGCACTGGGTGTGGTGAAAAAATAATGAATACTGTTTTTCTGAAAATAAATTGGGAGAAAAAAAATAAATAAAATCTTAAAGAAAAAAAAGAAAAAGTTAAAAAAAACACTTTTGCATGATATTTGGATTTCATGATATTTTCAATCCCTTTTCCACATAAAATATACTGTGAATATTATTCCAAGTTGGTTAATGGATAATGATGGATAATCTCTTTGTGTCAGTGCTAGATAATGGTTTGATTTCTTCTTTGCTGACTTGGATGGCTTTAATTTCTTTTTGTTGTCTGATTGCTGATTGTAGGACTTCTAGTACTATGTTGAATAACAGTGATAACAGTGGTATTAATGGACATCCTTGCCATGTTACCGACCTTACCGGAAAAGCTCTCAGTTTTTCTCCATTGAGAGTGATATTCACTGTGGGTTTTTCATAGATTGCTTTGATGATATTGAGGTAGGTACTCTCTACCATTCCCCACACTTTGAAGAGTTTTGATCAAGAAAAGATGCTGTACGTTGTCAAATGCTTTTTCAGCATCTATTGAAAGTATCATATGGTTCATGCTATTTCCTTTATTTATGTATTGTAATGCATTGATTGTTTTGTGGATGTTAAACCATCCTGGCAGCCCTGGAATAAATCCCAATTGGTCGTGGTGACTAAACCTTTTAATGTATGCTTGGATCCTATAGGCTCATATAGCATTGAGAATTTTCAGATATGTGTTCATCAAGGATACTGGTGTGTAATTCTGTTTTTTGATGGGGTCTTTGTCTGGTTTTGGGGTCAAGGTAATGCTGGCCTCATGAAATGGGTTTGGAAGTTTTCCTTCCATTTTGTGGGGGAGGGAACATTTTCAGGAGAATAGGTATTAATTCTTCTTTAAATGTTTGGTAGAATTTCCCTGGGAAGCCATCTGGCCCTGGACTCCTGTTTGTTGGGAGATTTTTGATGACTACTTCAATATCCTTACTGTTTATGTGTCTGTTCAGGTTTTTTTTTTTTTTCTACCTGGTTCAGTTGTTGTAGTCTATACATCCCTAGGAATGCATCCATTTCTTCCAGATACGCATATTTGCTTCCAGAACATATATTTGCTCATAATATGTTCTTATAATTGTTTGTGTTTCTTTGGTGTTGCTTGTGATCTCTCCTCTTTCATTGATGATTTTATTCTTTCTCTTTCTTTCTGAAAAGTCTGGCCAGGGATTTATCAAACATATTAATTCTTCCAAAGAACTAGCTCTTAGTTTCGTTAATTCTGTCTACTGTTTTTTCTTTTTACTTTTTTTTTGTTGTTTCTATTTCATTGATTTCTGCTCTGATTGGTATTATTTCTATTGTCTTGCTGGGTTTAGGCTTTCTTTGCTGTTCCTTCTCCAGCTCCTTTAAGTGTAGGGTTAAGTTGTGTATTTGAGACCTTTCTTTTTTCTTGAAAAAGGCTTGAATCACTATATACTTTCCTTTCAGGACTGCCTTTCCTGTGTCCAACAGATTTTGAACCACTGCGGGGTTTTTTTAAAATTTATTTTTAACATAACAGTATTCATTATTTTTCACCACACCCAGTGCTCCATGCAATCCGTGCCCTCCATAATACACACCACCTTGGACCCCAACCTCCCACGCCCCTGCCACTTCAAACCCCTCAGACTGTTTTCCAGAGTCCATAGTCTCTCATGGTTCACCTCCCCTTCCAATTTACCCCAACTCCCTTCTCCTCCCTAACTCCCCATGTCCTCCAGGCTATTTGTTGTGCTCCACAAATAAGTGAAACCATATTATAATTCACTCTCTCTGCTTGACTTATTTCACTCAGCATAATCTCTTCCAGTCCCGTCCATGTTGCTACAAAAGTTGGGTATTCATCCTTTCTGATGGAGGCATAATACTCCATAGTGTATATGGACCACATCTTCCTTATCCATTCATCCGTTGAAGGGCATCTTGTTCTTTCCACAGTTTGGCGATGGTGGCCATTGCTGCTATAAACATTGGGGTACAGATGGCCCTTCTTTTCACGACATCTGTATCTTTGGGGTAAATACCCAGGAGTGCAATTGCAGGGTCGTAGGGAAGTTCTATTTTTAATTTCTTGAGGAATCTCCAACTGTTCTCCAAAGAGGCTGCACCAACTTGCCTTACCAGCAACAGTGTAAGAGCTTTCCCTTTCTCCACATCCCCTCCAATACATGTTGTTTCCTGTTTTGTTAATTTTCACCATTCTAAATGGTGTAAGGTGATATCTTAATGTGGTTTTAATTTGCATCTCCCTGATGGCTAGTGATGATGAACTTTTTTTTCATGTGTGTGATAGCCATTTGTATGTCTTGATTGGAGAAGTGTCTGTTCATATCTTCTGCCCATTTTTTGATATGATTGTCTGTTTTGTGTGTGTTGATTTTGAGGAGTTTATTATAGGTCCTTGATATCAACCTTTTGTCTCTACTGTCATTTGCAAATATCTTCTCCCAATTCGTGGGTTGCCTCTTTGTTTTTTTTTACTGTTTCCCTTGCTGTGCAGAAGGTTTTAATTTTGATGAAGTCCCAAAACTTTATTTTCACTTTTGTTTCCTTTGCCTTTGGAGACATATCTTGAAAGAATTTGCTGTGGCTGATATCAAGGAGACTACTGCCTATGTTCTCCTCTAGGATTCTGATGGATTCCTGTCTCAAGTTGAGGTCTTTTATCCATTTTGAGTTGATCTTTGTGTACGGTGTAAGAGAATGGTCGAGTTTCATTCTTCTACATATAGCTGCCCAGTTTTCACAGCATCATATATTGAAGAGACTGTGTTTTTTCCACTGTATATTTTTTCCTGTTTTGTCAAAAATTAATTGACCATAGAGTTGAGGGTCCATATCTGGGCTCTCTACTCTGTTACACTGGTCTATGTGTCTGGTTTTATGCTAGTACCATGCTTTCTTGGTGATCAAAGCTTTGTAATATAGCTTGAAATCAGGTGAGGTGATGCCCCCGGCTTTATTTTTGTTTTTCAACATTTCCTTAGCGAATCGGGTTCTCTTCTGATTCCATACAAATTTTTGGATTATTTGCTCCAGCTCTTGGAAGAATACTGGTGGAATTTTGATCGGAATGGCATTAAAAGTATAGATTGCTCCAGGCAGTATAGACATTTTAACAATGTTTATTCTTCTGATCCAAGATCATGGAACGGTCTTCCATCATTTGTGTCTTCTTCAATTTCTTTCGTGAGTGTTCTGTAATTTCTCGAGTACAGATCCTCTACCTCTTTAGTTAGGTTTATTCCCAGGTATCTTATGGTTCTTGGTGCTATAGTAAATGGAATCGATTCTCTAATTTCCCTTTCTGTATTTTCATTGTTCGTGTATAAGAAAGCCACTGATTTCTGCACATTTACTTTGTATCCTGCCACATTATTGCTGAATTGCTGTATGAATTCTAGTAGTTTGGGGGTGGAGTCTTTTGGGTTTTCCATATAAAGTATCATGTCATCTGCGAAGAGAAAGAGTTGGCTTCTTCATTTCCAATTTGGATACCTTTCATTTCTCTTTGTTGTCTGATTGCTGTTTCTAGGACTTCTAATATGATGTTGAACAAGAGTGGTGAGAGAGGGCATCCTTGTGTTCCTGATCTCAACGGGAAGGCTGCAAGCTTTTTCCCATTCAGGATGATATTTGCTGTGGGTCTTCCATAGACAGATTTGATGAAGTTCAGGAATGATCCCGATATCCTATACTTTGAAATGTTTTAATCAGGAATGGATGCTGGATTTTGTCAAATGCTTTTTCTGCATCGATTGTGTGGACCATATGGTTCTTCTTTCTTCTCATATTAATTTGTTCTATCACATTGATCGATTTGCGAACGTTGAACCATCCTTGTAGCCCAGGGATGAATCCTATCTGGTCATGGTGGATAATCTTTCAAATGTCCTGTTTGATCCTGTTTGCTAAGATCTTGTTTTCATTGTCCTTTGTTCCATGAATTCTTTCAATTCTTTAATTTCCTGGTTGAGCCATTCATCCTTAAATATGATGCTCTTTAGCCTGCATGTGTTTGGGTTCTTTCCACCTTTCCTCTTGTTATTGAGTTCTACCTTCTGAGCATTGTAGTCTTAAAATATGCGGGGAATGACCCCAAACCTTTGGTACTGATTGAGACTTGGTTTGTGACCCAGGATTTGATCTATTATGGAGAATGTTCCATGTGCACTAGAGAAGAATGTGTATTCTGTTACTTTGGGATGAAATCTCCTAAATATATCTTTGATGTCCATCTAGTCCAGTGTGTCATTTAAGGCCTTTATTTCCTTACTGAACTTTTGCTTGGATGATCTGTCCATTTCTGTGGGGGGAGTGTTAAAATCCCCTACTATTATAGTATTACTGTTGTCTTTCTTTGATTGTGTTGTTAATTGGTTTATATAGTTCTCAGATCCCATGGTATAGATATTTAAAATTGTTAGATATTCTTGTTGGACAGACCTGTTGAGTATGATATAGTGTCCTTCTTCATCTCTTCTTATAGTCTTTGTCTTAAAGGCTAAATAATCTGATATACGGTTTGCCTCCCCAGCTTTCTTATGATGTCTATTAGCATGGTAAGTTGTTTTCTACTCCCTCACTTTAAATATAGAGGTGTTTGTGGTGCTAAAATGAATTTCTTGTAGATAACATATTGATGGGTTTTGTTTTTGTATCCATTCTGATATCCTGTGTCTTTTGTTTGGGGCGTTCAGACCTTTTACATACAGGGTAACTATTGAAAGGGCACATTCAGCGTAATATTGAAAGATATGAATTTAGTGCCATCGTGTTGCCTGTAAAGTGACTGTTACTGTTATTGTCTCTGTTCCCTTCTGGTCTACTAATTCTAGGCTCTCTCTTTGCTTAGAGGACCCATTTCAATATTTCCTGTAGGGCTGGTTTAGTGTTTACACATTCTTTTAGTTTTTGTTTGTCCTGGAAGCTTTAGTCTCTCCTTCTACTTTCAGTGATAACGTAGCTGGATATAGTATTCTTAGCTGCATGTTTTCCTCATTTAGTGCTCTGAATATACCATACCAGTTCTTTCTGGCTTGCCACGCTCTGTGGGTAAGTCTGCTGCCAAAATAATATTTATATCATTGTATGCTACAGACTTCTTGTCCCAAGCTGCTTTCAGGATTTTCTTTTTGTCACTAAGACTTGCATTTCTACTACTAGATGACAGGGTGTGGTCCTATTTTTATTGACTTTGAGAGGGGTTCTCTGTGCCTCTTGGATTTGAGGCTTGTTCCTTTTGCCATATTAAGGAAATTCTCTATTATAATTCTCTCCAATATGATTTCTGTCCCCCTGTCTCTTATTCTTCTGGAATCAAAAGTAATCTAATTTTATTTCTCTTATTGTATCACTTAACTCTCTAATTCTCCCCTCATAGTCCAGCACTTGGTTGTTTCTCTTTTGCTCAGCTTCTGTATTCTCCATCACTTGTTCCTCTATACCACTAATTGTCTCTTCTGCCTCATTTATAATAGCAGTAAGAGGCTCCATTTTTTTGCACCTCATTAATAGCTTTTTTTAAATTTCAGCTTCGTTAGATTTTAGTTCTTTTATTTCTCCAGAAAAGGTTTCCCTAATATCTCCTATGCCTTTTTCGAGCCCAGATAGCACCTTGAGAATCTTCATTCTGAACTGTAGTCTGACATATTACCAATGTCTATATTGATTAGGTGCATTGCCTTCAGTACTTCTTGTTCTTAATTTTTCTTGTTCTTTTTTTTTTTTTGGTGAGTTTTTCAGCCTTATCATTTTATCTAGATAAGAATATATGAATGAGAGAATAAAATACTAAAAGGTTGTCAAAGACCCCATAAAAAGCATGCTAACCAAGTCAGAAGGGACCCAAAGTCAGTGGGAGAATAAATGGGGTAAAAAGGTTTAAAAAATGTATATATGTGTATGTGAATATTCCCAAAATATTCATCATACAGTTTGTGACATTTAAAACGATTCTTGGCTATGTATGTTCTATAACCATTTTATTATCATTTGTCAACATTGTTTTTATTTATTTTATTTTTCTTAATTTATTTTTTATTTATTTTTGTCCATAACAGTATTCATTATTTTTCACCACACCCAGTGCTCTATGCAATCCGTGCCCTCTATAATACCCAAACCTGTTACCCAAACCTCCCACCCCCGCCACTTCAAACACCTCAGATTCTTTTTCAGGGTCCATAATCTCTCATGATTCACCTCCCCTTCCAATTTAGCCCAACTCCCTTCTCCTCTATAACTCTCCATGTCCTCCATGCTATTTCGTATGCTCCACAAATAAGTGAAACCATATGATAATTGACTCTGTCTGCTTGACTGATTTCACTCAACATTGTTTTTAGAACTTTGCTTGATTTGATAACAAAAATGGTATTTGTTTTTTACTAGTGTGCATTTCTTAACTAGTAAGGTTGATTTTTTTCATGTTTGTTATTGATCTCTTGAATTTCATTTTTCAGTTTGTAGGTCTGTGAACTTGAGTCACATATTGGTTCCATCTGAACCTTGGCTTCCTTTTCTATAATACCGAGCTAATAATAAGAACTATGCAAATAATTTGAGACCTACATTATACAATAAGTGTAAAGTATTTAGACAGTGTCAGAGGCCACAATTCAGAATATCACATATCATGACTCTCTTTCGACCCTTGGAGCTTGTATTACCTACTATATGGAAAATTAATAACCTTTATCTGATTATATTGACTATAATATGCTGCTTATATTTTATATTTTTTATTCAATATATGTTTAATAACAAGCAATCGTTAGGATCTGTTACTCAGATTCTTCATTTATGAAGTGGAAATACACATAGTACTTATGAGTTTTTGTGAAAACTAAGTAGGTTTGTGTACGTAAAATTCTTGGAACAAAACATGGCAGACAGGTAGTACTAAATAAAGGTTATTTATTACTAGAATTTTTATACCTTTTATCATTTATTATTAGTATATGGAAAACACAAAATGTTAACATTACAAAAGAAAATACAATTTCTGGATCACCTGGGTGGCTCAGTGGTTTGAGCCCCTGCCTTCAGCTCAGGTCATGATCTCAGGGTCCTGGGATCGAGCCCCACAATGGTCTCTCTGCTCAGTGGGGAGTCTGCTTCTCCCTCTTCTTTTGCCTGCCTCTCTGTCTACTTGCGATCTTTCTATCAAATAAATAAATAAAATCTTTAAAAAAATACACTTCTTTAAAAGACCTATGGCTTAGACCTTCCTTATACCACCCTGTAAGATTTGATTGGAGATCAAGCCGAAGAATGCAATATTCATTGCATTCAATGCAATAGTGAATTGTGGACAGGACACCTGGGAGGCTCAACTGGTCAAGCATCTGGCTCTAGATTTTGTCTTAGGTCATAATCTCAGGATTGTGAGATGAGCCACATGCCATCTCCACACTCAGCATGGAATTTGCTTGAGTTTCTCTCCTTCTCCCTCTGCCCTTCCCATGTTCATGTGCACTTCCCACTCTCTCTCTTTCTTTATAAAATAAATAAATAAGTTTTATTTTTAAAAGTGGACTGTGGAAAATTCAGATTTGCATACATTTTTTAGTTCTTTTATTCAACAAGCATTGATTTAGCACTATTCTATGGCTAATATTGTGCTACATATCCTAGGAATATGTTTGTGACTAACAATAATAATATACAATTATACAACAATATATAACATATACAATAAACTATTATATATATATATATATATATATATATATATATATATCTGCTTTTATAGTAAGCTTTATAGCCAACTTTACAGATTACTCACTATAAGTCAGGCTGGGAATTTTTCTAAATATATGATTATCAGAAACACAAAATAATGAAGATGTGGTCCATATACACTATGGAGTATTATGCCTCCATCAGAAAGGACGAATACCCAACTTTTGAAGCAACATGGACGGGACTGGAAGAGATTATGCTGAGTAAAATAAGTCAAGCAGAGATAGTCAATTATCACATGGTTTCACTTATTTGTGGAGCATAACAAATAGCACGGAGGACAAGGGAAGATGGAGAGGAGAAGGGAGTTAAGGGAAATTGGAAGGGGAGGTGAACCATGAGAGACTATGGACTCTGAAAAACAATATGAGGGTTTTGAATAGGTGGGGGATAGGAGGTTGGGGGAACCAGATGGTGGGTATTAGAGAGGGCACAGATTGCATGTAGCACTGGGTGTGGTGCAAAAACAATGAACACTGTTATGCTGAAAAAATTAAACTAATTTAAAAAATAAATAAAATAGACAAAAAAATGAGACCTGTATAAAAACACCACTGATGTATAGGTGAGTAAATGAGGGTCTGAGGTGGGTCACTCTCTCAAGACTGTAAACCAGTAAAAGTCATAGGTAGCAATATTGTACCTCTAGGTATCAAGTGGAAGATGCCTCTGAGATGAGCATGTGTTCTCAGAAAACTTAAAGACTGGCACAAAGAACCAAATAGTTATAATAAAGTATGATAAAAGCTACAATGTGTTGTATTTGAGGTCTTAATGAGAACACATATGAGAACTCTCTAACCCAAAGAATGAGAACAGGAAAGACCCATCTAAACTTAAGCCTGATGCATCAAGTGTGATGATGGATGCTGTGATGAGAGGTCAAAATGTTTCTGGGGGAGGAAACAGTGTAAAGGTCCTGAGGTGATGGAGAATAAGGATTGAGGAATGACATAAAGTTCACTGAACCTGAAGGGGAGGATAATGAAAATGAGCACAGAGATTTAAGATAACCAAGTTCAGATGCTAGAGCAGCAGAACCCCTCTTCTCTTACAGGTCTGTCCAGAAAGGTAGTGTCCGACCCACCTTCCAATGACCCACTTACAGTAAACAGTGCTTGAGTATCTGAAAGTGTCACAACCTTGCAGGGAGAACAATTCCAGGGAGAATTCATGGGAAACCTGCCTCTCTACTTCCATCCTTTTTTTTTTCTTTTGATAATCCATAGCATACTATATCTCCTTTGAATAAAGTCTATAAAGGTTTTTGTAGGATAGTTTTAGAGCAAAAAATTAACGTATAATGGTAAACAGAGGATGAGTTGTGGGAACAGGATGAACTTCCTAGGAGGTTGGATTAAGATAGTGAATGGTGGATGGCCCTTTTAAAATGTCAGAGAGTGAGTGAAAAAGTTAAAGTGATATGAAGAATGGTTTTGAAAGGGTATGAATAGAGGCAATTCTTTCAAGGAGCAAGTCAATATTCTATAAAACTGGAGAAACGTTTGATGGACAATGTAAGAACAGAACAGCAAAGGAGAGAAAATAATTTAAGGATAACATAACCAAAATATGAGTACAGGTGAGAAAATCTGTCTATACCATCAAGTTAGAAAGTATAAAGAAGAATTCAGACAAGAACAAAATGTCACACAGGAAACATGGAATGTACAAAGAAAAGGAAATTAAGATTGATTTTTCACATATTAAAAATAAACAGTAAGAGTACAAAAAAAGAATTCTTTAAAAAAGAAAATGATATGTTACATAAAACAGAAATTATGTGTTCCAATGCCAATAAGTTAATCAAGAAGTTAAAATTTATGTTTTTTTAATAATTATTTATTTATTTATTTTCAGAAAACCAGTATTCATTATTTTTTCACCACACCCAGTGCTCCATGCAAGCCGTGCCCTCTATAATACCCACCACCTGGTACCTCAACCTCCCACCCCCCCGCCACTTCAAACCCCTCAGACTGTTTTTCAGAGTCCATAGTCTCTCATGGTTCACCTCCCCTTCCAATTTACCCAAATTCCCTACTCCTCTCTAACACCCCTTGTCCTCCATGCTATTTGTTATGCTCCACAAATAAGTGAAACCATATGATAATTGACTCTCTCTGCTTGACTTACTTCACTCAGCATAATCTCTTCCAGTCCCGTCCATATTGCTACAAAAGTTGGGTATTCATCCTTTCTGATGGAGGCATAATACTCCATAGTGTATATGGACCACATCTTCCTTATCCATTCATCCGTTGAAGGGCATCTTGGTTCTTTCCATAGTTTGGCGACTGTGGCCATTGCTGCTATAAACATTGGGGTACAGATGGCCCTTCTTTTCACGACATCTGTATCTTTGGGGTAAATACCCAGGAGTGCAATTGCAGGGTCATAGGGAAGTTCTATTTTTAATTTCTTGAGGAATCTCCACACTGTTCTCCAAAGAGGCTGCACCAACTTGCATTCCCACCAACAGTGGAAGAGGGTTCCCCTTTCTCCACATCCCCTCCAACACATGTTGTTTAATCTTTTATTTTTATTATCATATAATGTATTATTAGCCCCAGGGGTACGAGTGTGTGAATCGCCTAGTTTAGCCACTTCACAGCACTCACCATAACACATACCTTCCCCGAGAGAAGCTAAAAATTATTTTATGGCAAGCATATCAACTAAAAATTCGCACAGAGTGATTAAGGTAGAATGCGATATTTCTCTTGGGCTTGACATTTGATAGTTCTCCACTGAGTCTTTCAGCTCTTTAAACAAAAGGTATTCTAAAAAGCTTTTGGATTAAAGGTATATGACCGAAAGGGCAAAAGGTCAGCACAAGAAAAACTACCAATAATAATTACAAAGGAGAGAAGAAAGGCATTAGAACCCAGAAACCAGGAGCATAACTGAATACTGATCACACGATTTACATAGATATGTTGTTGCAATGGTTGGAAAGCTTAGTAGAAGGCATGATACACTGGGCAAATGATGTGTCAGACATCCAAAAATGGCTGATTGTGTATTTCAGAGGAGATCTGAAACAGGCCAAAATAGAGAGGTGGGGAAATTATTAGTTTATTCAAAAATATGGCTTTGCTGTTGAACTACAATGATTATTTCTGTAAATCTGGACCCAAAATAATGTTTGGCAGATAAGCTGCAAAAATAAGTGAGGATGTTATCTATCAAATTGACCCACATTCTAATGCTCAATGGTTGGGGGAAGAAATAAATTAATGTGACAAGGAGCGGGAGGCAACTTTACCCACACAGTCCTTTATTTCCGTGTGTGCTCTGTAGACCCTCTCAACAGAAAATAAATAAGAAATCAGAGAAAAGACAAATAGAAATCATGTGAAAAAGAGATGCTATCGGAGGTTAGTTAATAAGCCTGGGTGCCTTCTGCCAATAACTCATTTTTACAGTAGCGAACAAAACAAAGATGAGAATATTTAAAATCTATAAAGGCTTCTCCAGGAAAGCTTTGGCAAGAGTAACAGTGCCATCAAATGAGACAGAAGGAGATGATATTGAAAACGTCAAAGTGCAGGCCAAGCTACTGGCAATGCTTGACTTGCTTTGGGAAGGAAGAAGACACAGAATGGCATTAGTGCAGTGAAAATAAGAGAACAGAAGATGGAAATAACCAGAGGGGATTTGAACAATATTGGGAAGCAAGACATGTATACTTAAGCACTGCCAAGTGCCAATCCATGTGTACACATGACTGTTCCCACTATTGCATGCAGCTCCTTCATTAAAGAGTCATTTGAAAGTCCTCATGGCACAACAAGGACAAGGAAACTTAACAGGATTTTTCGTACTTCTTACGAGAGAGTATTCTATGTCAAGGCACTTCAACGGTCAGTGTTTTTGTTTTTCAAATACACGAAGGCAGAAGGTGGCCAAAACTGGGCCAGGTGGTGATGCACAGCAGTGTGGAAAAGCATCGGCTTTGGCAGAAATCAGGTTCAACCATCTCAGCTGCAGGGCTGAGCCATTGAAAATCTCACTGGAATCTATTTTCTTATGTGTGCATCCTAAAGTGACAGTGAGAATTAGGGTGATAGACGAAAAGGGCTCAAAGACTTCTGTAGATTTTAGTGGGGGTAGAATTTCAAAATCTATAGACTTGGAAGGGGGGATGGGAAGACAACACTGAAATAGTAAAACAAAATTGAAGAATTTAAATGAAAGGTTTAGACATATTTCTAGGCAGATACTAGAAGTCACTGTGATACAGAGTGTTCCACAGAACACAACATCACAGAAAGCACCAAGCATGGAAATGTGAGGAGACAACAGACAACAGACAGCTTCTAGAGACATTGCTTTACAGGTTGGGGATTAAGGGGATGAGTCAACTATAGTCACAGGTTGGGTCACGATTGGAAGCGAATAGCACAGAGAGCAAACACAGTTGGGAAATGCTCTGCAGGGGATGGCAGAAGGGTAAATCCTTATTCATTCACTCATTCATTCATTCATTCATTCACTCACTCATTCATTCCCTCACATATTTCACATGTATTTACTGTGCTAGTCATAGTGAAATAGTGAAGAGAACTGATTAGAAAATAAATTACATAGAAAAAGAGATAAAAATCACCACACACGTTTGATTATAATATGCTGGATGGTGATCATAGGGGAGTAAGTATCTATATCCAGAAATTTAGTGTTACGTGGGCTGGATCGGTCAGTAGAACATGTGATTCTTGATCTCAAGGTCTTTGAGTTCAAGGCTGGCACTGGGTGTAAAGTTTACTTTTAAAAAAGAAAAGGTGCTTATGCTTTTATACCAAAAAGAAGAAGGAGGAGGAGGAGGAAGAGGAGGAGAAGAAGGAGGAGGAAGAGGAAGAGAAGGAGAAGAAAGAGCAGAAGGGGAAGGAAGAGGAGGAGGGGGTGAAATTTGGGGCGCTACATATAGTACATAGCCTCATCTGAAACTCATGGTCTGATTTTCATAAATCTCAGAAAGGATTTAGTTGGTCTGACTCAACCTGCCAGTTGCACTTGGGGAATAAGGAGGGAGGCATGCTTTTCAGAGGTTTTTTGATTTGCCTTTGAGATGCTTTGAGCATCTACAGTTCTTTTTTTTTTTTTTCCCCAATTTATTTATTTTCAGAAAAACAGTATTCATTATTTTTTCACCACACCCAGTGCTCCATGCAAGCTGTGCCCTCTATAATACCCACCACCTGGTACCCCAACCTCCCACCCCCCTGCCACTTCAAACCCCTCAGACTGTTTTTCAGAGTCCATAGTCTCTCATGGTTCACCTCCCCTTCCAATTTACCCAAATTCCCTACTCCTCTCTAACGCCCCTTGTCCTCCATGCTATTGGTTATGCTCCACAAATGAGTGAAACCATATGATAATTGACTCTCTCTGCTTGACTGATTTCACTCAGCATAATCTCTTCCAGTCCCGTCCATGTTGCTACAAAAGTTGGATATTCGTCCTTTCTGATGGAGGCATAATACTCCATAGTGTATATGGACCACATCTTCCTTATCCACTCATCCGTTGAAGGGCATCTTGGTTCTTTCCATAGTTTGGCGACTGTGGCCATTGCTGCTATAAACATTGGGGTACAGATGGCCCTTCTTTTCACGACATCTGTATCTTTGGGGTAAATACCCAGGAGTGCAATTGCAGGGTCGTAGGGAAGCTCTATTTTTAATTTCTTGAGGAATCGCCACACTGTTCTCCAAAGAGGCTGCACCAACTTGCATTCCCACCAACAGTGGAAGAGGGTTCCCCTTTCTCCACATCCTCTCCAACACATGTTGTTTCCTGTTTTGTTAATTTTGGCCATTCTAACTGGTGTAAGGTGATATCTCAATGTGGTTTTAATTTGAATCTCCCTGAGGGCTAATGATGATGAGCATTTTTTCATGTGTCTGATAGCCATTTGTATTTCTTGATTGGAGAAGTGTCTGTTCATATCTTCTGCCCATTTTTTGATGTGTTTGTCTGTTTCGTGTGGGTTGAGTTTGAGGAGTTCATTATAGATCCTGGATATCAACCTTTTGTCTGTACTGTCATTTGCAAATATCTTCTCCCATTCCGTGGGTTGCCTCTTTGTTTTTTTGACTGTTTCCTTTGCTGTGCAGAAGCTTTTGATTTTGATGAAGTCCCAGAAGTTTATTTTCGCTTTTGTTTCCTTTGCCTTTGGAGACGTATCTTGAAAGAAGTTGCTGTGGCTGATATCAAAGAGATTACTGCCTATGTTCTCCTCTAAGATTCTGATAGATTCCTGTCTCACGTTGAGGTCTTTTATTCATTTTGAGTTGATCTTTGTGTACGGTGTAAGAGAATGGTCGAGTTTCATTCTTCTACATATAGCTGTCCAGTTTTCCCAGCACCATTTATTGAAGAGACTGTCTTTTTTCCACTGTATATTTTTTCCTGTTTTGTCGAAGATTAATTGACCATAGAGTTTAGGGTCCATATCAGGGCTCTCTACTCTGTTCCACTGGTCTATGTGTCTGTTTTTATGCCAGTACCATGCTGTCTTGGTGATCACAGCTTTGTAATAAAGCTTGAAATCAGGTAAGGTGATGCCGCCAGCTTTATTTTTGTTTTTCAACATTTCCTTAGCGATTCGGGGTCTCTTCTGATTCCATACAAATTTTAGGATTATTTGCTCCAGCTCTTTGAAGAATGCCGGTGGAATTTTGATCGGAATGGCATTAAAAGTATAGATTGCTCTAGGCAGTATAGACATTTTAACAATGTTTATTCTTCCGATCCAAGAGCATGGAATGGTCTTCCATCTTTTTGTGTCTTCTTCAATTTCTTTCATGAGTGTTCTATAGTTCCTCAAGTATAGATCCTTTACCTCTTTAGTTAGGTTTATTCCCAGGTATCTTATGGTTCTTGGTGCTATAGTAAATGGAATCGATTCTCTAATTTCCCTTTCTGTATTTTCATTGTTAGTGTATAAGAAAGCCACTGATTTCTGCACATTGACTTTGTATCCTGCCACACTGCTGAATTGCTGTATGAGTTCTAGTAGTTTGGGGGTGGAGTCTTTTGGGTTTTCCATATAAAGAATCTACAGTTCTTAACCTTGAAGGAAGAGGAGGAGCAGAGGTGTATGAATTTAACAATGGTTAGCACTCCTTCTGAACAATGTCTAAGGGACCAGCTTGTTATGAATAATGCATAAATAAGCATTAAACTGTTCGCTTCATTTTCAGCTTAAAAGATATTTGAAAGATATAAATCATGAAAGTTATAAGGGACTATTATTTACCATTGATCTATGAACTACATATGTGCTAGGACTTTTTCATATATATCCCTACCTACAGAGCTAGCACCCAGTATAGTGCACTGCACGGAAGTGGCATTTCGTATTTGTGGAACTTCATAAAGGATCTGTTTATCCTTTAGTGACCCTGTTTACTTAAGCCTTTACCAATCAGTTTGTAAAAATAATTTCACAGATATGCTTAGACTAATAAAATTATATCCCAGAGTGTTCTTTCAAACATATTAATAAGTGACAAGAGGAAGCTGACATAATATGTCTCCAGTCTTTCTCAAATAGAAATTTTAAGAAATATTTCTCAAAATAAAAAAAAAAATAGACAAGATAGTGACTTGTTGGCCTGGCAGGATAGCTGAGCTAATCCAGTAAGTATCTCTTTAAGGATTTCTTCACAAAGCAGCATAACTAAACAAGAAAAAAAATACAACAAGTATTACTTCAGTTAGGATATACTGACAAGGTCAAAATGACATACAGTTTCTGTAGTTACAATGTTGCTATTATTCAGTAAGTGGCTGAAGAAATTAGAAATAGTATGAGAAAGTAATCCATCAAAATCCTTGAGAAGAACACAGGCAGCAAGCTCTTTGACCTCAGGTGCAGCAACTTCTTCCTAGAAACATCACAAAAAGCAAGGGAAGCAAGGGCAAAAATTAACTATTGGGACTTCATCAAGATCAAAATCTTTTGCACGGCAAAGGAAACAGTCAACAAAACCAAAAGACAACTGACAGAATGGGAGAAGATATTTGCAAATGACATATCATATGAAAGGCTAGTATCTAAAATCTATAAAGAACATATCAAATTCAACACCCAAAGAACAAATAATCCAATCAAGAAATGGGCAGAGGACATGAACAGACATTTCTGCAAAGGAGACATCCAGATGGCCAATAGATACATGAAAAAGCACTCCACATCACTTGGCATCAGGGAAATACAAATCAAAACCACAATGAGATACCACCTCATGCAAGTCAGAATGGCTGAAGTTAACAAGTCAGGAAATGACAGGTGCTGGTGAGAATGTGAAGAAAGGGGAGCCCTCCTACACAGTTAGTGGGAATGCAAGCTGGTGCAACCACTCTGGAAAACAGCATGGAGGTTCCTCAAAATGTTGAAAATAGAACTACCCTATGACCCAGAAATCACACTACTGGGTATTTACTCTAAAGACACAAATATAGTGATCCAAAGGGGCATGTGCACCCGAATGTTTATAGCAGCAATGTCCACAGTAGCCAAACTATGGAAAGAACCTAGATGTCCATCAACAGATGAATGGATAAAAGAGATGTGAGATATATATATATATGTGTGTGTGTATATACACACACATATATAATATATATGATACATATATATGATATGATATATATTACATATCTCTATGATATATATACATATATATCATATGATATATATATATATGATATATGTTATATATATGATATATATATATAATATTTGATGACTGTGTAATAGTCCTATATATATATATGAATCACTATATATAATTGAGATCAAATTTCTATATATATATAGGACTATTTTATATATATATATATATATATATATATATAGGACTATTACACAGTCATCAAAAGAAATTATATATATCATATATATTTATATAATATTCCTATATATAGGACTATTGTGCAGTCATCAAAAGAAATGATATCTTGCCATTTGCAAAGACGTGGATGGAACTAGAGAGTATTATTTGAGTGAAATAAGTCAATCAGAGAAAGATAATTATCATATGATCGCCCTGATAAGAGGAAGTTGACAAGCAAAGTGAGGGGCATGGTGGGTAGGGAAGGAAAAAATGAAACAAGGTGGAATGTTAAGGGAGCCAAACAATAAGAGACTCAATATCACAAAACAAACTGAGGGGGTCGGGGGTAGGGGGGTATGGAGAGGGTGGTTGGGTTATGGACATTGGGGAATATGTGTGCTATGGTGATTGCTGTGAAGTGTGTAAACCTGGTGATTCACAGACCTGCACCCCTGGGGATAATAATACATTATATGTTAATAAAACTTAAAAATTAAAAAAAGAAATTAGAAATAGAGCACATTATTACCCACTTTCTAAACATAACACAACAGAAAAGGTTGCCATGATACTGACCTTTATCATCTCTAACACTTGTTCTCCTGGTTACTTTTGTTTTGTCTACCCTATGTGACAATGTTTGTTGCTATAGTTAAATCCAGTTTTCATTTTTGGTGCTGCTGCATGCTGCTGAGATGCATAAAGGCTAATGAGACTGTCTCTTATGGCAAAATTTCTCTATCAGGGTACAGCCTAAATTTATTTCAGAGTGCTTTTTAGAAGTCTAAATGGCATCAAGAATGCTTAGTTTGTGCCTAGTTTTTTCAGGCAAAAAGATTTTCTTGCGTATCTGGTAATTGTGTTATGAGGTAGAGAACTCCCCTTTTCACCCTTATGTATTATTTCTATACAATATGTCTTTACAATACTGGCTGGATATTGAAATTTTGCCTGGTAAGGGTTGATACTTAATGGATCTCATCTTCAAAAGACCTTATCTTTGATCATGGGCTTAACAACCTTGAATAAATTCAGTTTACATTTTCAAAGAATCTGTAGCTTATGGGTGGACCCAGACAAGTAAATTGCAGAGTTTATTGCTTTGTAGTGGAATCTAGAGGGAATAAGGATAAATTTTACATATATATATATATATATATATATATATATATATATATGTATATATGTTATTACTATGATTGGTGTAACTATATATATATATATATATATATATATATATATACACTCAGTGACATAAATGTGTCTATGTATTTAATTCAGTGATATAAATATATATATAAGAATCACTATATATAATTGAGATCAAATTTCTATACTTTCAGAACTTTCTCTATTAAATTGCCTTTCTGTTTCAGAAAAATAGTAATGCATGCCTAAAAAATAAAGTTTCAAACCTGGCATAATCAGGGTCTTAGGTGCTTTGAAGACAAATCCGCCAGTATTGAAGAAAGATGTTCAAGACTTTGAGATAGGAATTAGCAAATGGTGTGTGGGGAAAAAGAAAAAAAGCAGCACGTAATGATAATTCAGGTTTGAGCTGACATATTACTTTAATTCCCTTCTCCATGCCTTTCTGTATTCCACCCTATCATTAGAAAACATTCATGATTCATCATCAGAGTCCATTATCTCTTTCAAGGCTCAATACAATCGTCCATCACTGTTTCATTAGATAACTAGAAATATCTTTTTTGGGTAGTCTATCCTGAATAATTCCATCCTAATTTTAAATCCTATACTTTTTTTATATCAACTGTTAAGATTCAAGATTAGAGAAAATCCAGATTCATATCAATATATGTGTGCCAAGGTGTGATGTAGCTGCCAACATTTAGTGCATCTGTAAACTACATCTCACATCAACTTTATAGAATTGTAGGCTTAGACCAAGAAAGATAATGATGTCGTGTGTCCCCAGATTTCATGCACACCTTTGAAGTATAATGACTGCTGTAATGTCATATTCAAACATGTTCCTAAAAAGGGACAAAATGGTAATCATTGGAACTATTAAGAGAATGGACATATTTCAACTGAAATAAAGAAGATTATATATATATGTGGTCTCTTTATCCGTGTATCTGAAAGATTTCACATGAAAGAAGGAATAGAAATGTTATTTATCTTTCCAAAAGGAAAGTGCTAGGATGACTGTGGAGGAGACGATAATAGGTTCTCAGCTCAATATGAAAGAGAAGTTTCTTTTTCTTTCTTTTTTGATTAAGATTTTGTTTATTTATTTGACAGATAGAGATCACAAGTAGGGAGAGAGGCAGGCAGAGAGAAAGGAGGAAGCAGACTCCCTTCTGAGCAGAGATCCTGATTCAGGGCTCGATCACAGGACCCTACAATCATAAACTGAGCCAAAAGCAGAGGCTTTTAATATTTTAAAATATTTTTATTTATTTACTTGACATACAGAGATCCCAAGTAGGCAGAGAGGCAGGCAGTGAAAGAGGAGGAAGCAGGCTCCCCACTGAGCAGAGAGCCTGATGCGGGGCTCAATCCCATGTCCCTGGGATCATGACCTAGGCCAAAGGCAAAGGCTTTAACCCACTGAGCCACACAGATGCCGCAAGAGAACTTTCTAATAATAAATGTTAAAGGAAAATTATACTGACATTTGTCAAATATGGTAAGGAAGACTTTTGTCAAAACTACAAAGTGGGTATTAAGCAGGGGAGAGAGATTAGGTTCAACTCCAAATATAACAAAGACTGTTGGGTATATTTATAGATGAAAAGCAGAGTGAGTGGGTCAGTGGATGGGAAATTACCAAAAGGGCACAACAGAACAGGGGATTCTTACTAAACTTATGTAATAGGATTCTTATAGAAGTCAGAAAGAGTGATTAGATATAAAGGGTGCGTATGTGGAATCTGATCAGCTACCAAGTGTTCTCTGTCAAGTAGACATCCATCAAGGGTGGGGATTCTTGATAAATTGACTTAGCAGAATTCTTGATAAATTGGAGCTTATCATAGATGGCCACAGAGAAGTAGTTGAGAAAAGGGCTCAAAGGAGCTTAACTCAAGTCTGGTCAGAGAGTCTTTGTCAATAATAGTTACACCAATCATAGTAATAACATTATTTTTTAAACAAGTGATGACATTGAGGCTTCTGGAGGTTAAACTTCCCAAGGTCATTCCCCTAGTGAGCTGGGATTCAAACACAGAATTCAAGAACCCTAGAGCTCCGACAGTCAGCCATGGAGTTCTTCCACCTATATTTTAGAAAAATCTGCTTTATAAGATGAAGAGCTTCTTCTCAGAGTTAGTCTTCAGCTATAGATTACTGAACCAATGATGCTAAAGAAGAATTCCTGAACTGGACAGGAGGAGAAGTCATTGCAGACTTCTCTTCTAACTTTAAGTGCTCATGGTTTTATGATAGGGATGATTGATTGCTTTCATTTTTGATTTGGACTAGAAGTAATCTCAAATTAGTCTAACATTTCTCCATATCCTTGCCAACACTTGTTATTTGTGGTCTTTAAAAAAATAACAGCCATTCTATTAAATGTGAGGTAATACCTTGTTGTGGAGAACACAGTGACTATAGTTAATAATTACTGTAACTATAGTTAACAATGTATTGCACATTTAAAAGTTGCTAAGAGGATAGACTTTAAGAGTTCTCATCACAAGAAAAATGTATAACTATATGTGGTAATGTATGTTAACTTGTTTTATTATGATGATCACTTCACAGTATGTTGTACATATGACATTAGTCAAATGTTATATGTCAGTCATTTCTATCTCAATAAAATAATAAATGTGTATATACAAGCCTACAAAAAACTAGCATAACACCCTTATTTTATTTCTAAATGTCTATTTTTTCTTGTGAAAAGTGTTTTATTTTTCACAGAACTTTCTTTCTTTCTTTAACAGAATTTAAATTTCACAGTAATTTTCAATTTTCACAGTATTTTCACAGAAATGACAAGATTATTATTATTTTTTGACAAGATTATTTTTTAATCAACTGTAGTTGGCACACAATCTTACATTAGTTTCAGGTGTACAAAGCAGTGATTTAACAGCTCTCCATTTTTCTCTGCTCACCACGAGTGGAGTCATGACCTGTCACCATATTATGTATTACAATACTGTTGACTATTTTCTTTATGCTAGTCCTTTCATGCCATGACTTATTCATTCTATACGTGGAAGACTGGACCTCCAACTCCCCATCATTTTCTCTTCCATTTGACAATCAGCAATTTGTTCTCTGTATATATGGATCTGTTTATGCCCCCTTTTTAACACCCTCATTTTAGAAGTGATAAAACAGAAACTAAGAAACACAAGACGCATTATGCATGATCACATGGTAGGTTTGTGAAAAAACAGATAATACGTAATACCCCCAAAATCCTGGGTATGAGACTGTGCTTCTCTATTATTTTTTAAGGACTAAACCATACCCAAACACCTTATTGACTAGTTTTTCTTAAACACTATTTTTTTTCATTCTTGCAGGAGTTCAGGAGAGTTCCGCATTGCCTTACACAACCAATACAAAGGATTCTTAACTTTTAGGATCTGCAGAATCCGGTCTTTAACTGTCTTTGGAGTGGATGGCTTTTATTTAATGATAGTGAAAAAAGTAACCTGAAGGATGTTTCCTCTAAAGTATTATTAACCCTTTAAGTTCTTCCAAGATATCTGCAATTTAAAATATGATCTTCTATTCCAAATGAGTCTGGAAGAAAAGTTTCAGTTGGTATGACTGTATTTTTTAAGAGAAAAGAGTTCTTTGGAGATAGAAATATCTCTCACCTTGCAGAAGAGATGAAATAGCTCGTCTCCCTGCATACCCCCAAAAATCATTGATCCAGAAGCCTAAGAACCACAGGCACAACATTTTTTTTTAATTTTTTAAATTAAATTTATTTATTTATTTTCAGAAAAACAGTATTCATTATTTTTTCACCACACCCAGTGCTCCATGCAATCTGTGCCTCTATAATACCCACCACCTGGTACCCCAACCTCCCACCCCCTGCCACTTCAAACCCCTCAGATTGTTTTTCAGATTCCATAGTCTCTCATGGTTCACCTCCCCTTCCAATTTCCTCCAACTCTGAAAAAACAGGAAAAAATATACAGTGGAAAAAAGTCTCTTCAATAAATGGTGCTGAAAAAACTCGACAGCTATATGTAGAAGAATGAAACTTGACCATTCTCTTACACCATGCACAAAGATAAAATCAGAATGGATAAAAGACCTCAACGTGAGACAGTAATCCATCAGAATCCTAGAGGAGAACATAGGCAGTGATCTCTTCGATATCAGCCACAGCAACTTCTTTCAAGATATGTCTTCAAAGGCAAAGGAAACAAAATTGAAAATAAAGTTTTTGGATTTCATCAAAAACAACATTTTTTTAAATCACAGCTGACTCTAGACATGCTGAGATAATTCCAGGCTTCATAAGGTCTTCTCAAATCCAACTCTACTTAGATTATGCTATGCACATAAGGAGATATTTTTGTTCCAATCAACTGTGTCAATAGGAAACTGCTGGAGTCTCATCTACCATTTCCCAGGAAGGGAGCTACGGTATGGATAACTGAACAATCAGCATTGCAGAACTCTGCACAGGATACTTCTATGTTATGTCTGCTTATGGCAGTTCACTTTCATGGATCAGTATTCAGGAAACCTAAATATCTGGGTTCAATTCAGAAGACAAAGTCTTCAGAACTTCTTTTCCAAAATAAACTATGGTAGTTTAGGAAGCTAAGTAATTTAGGTAATCTTAGGGAAAAGAAACAACTAAGAATAACAGTGATGAATTTAATTTTTCTTTATTTGATACAGTACAAATAATGTATAAAGTTTTGATAAAAATCCAAATATTTGCTGGTAATTTCACAGTGCAGGATTGAAGTAAAAAAAATAATTTGTAAAGTGCCTCCTGGAAGAATGGGAGCTAAAATGTTATTTTTAATTATAGCTAAAATTATTCCTATTAACTTAAGCAACAACAATAATAATATTGAAGGAAAGCTTTTACAACTGTGTGACCAAAGATTATAAGTTGGACATTAAAAATACATGATTCTTAGGAACGTGGGATAAAAATGATGCCTTTCTAGCCCAAGTGATGCTCAACTTCAAAGCTAAAAGATACTTTATATTTTGGATGGGAAGATGAAAGGGCTGTGCAGGAGCTTTGTTACCACCTCAGGGAACGGGTTCTCAAAGGTAATGGAGAAATAAGTCTGAAGCATTCCCTGCGAAAAAACTATTATTGTTTTTGGATTCAATACAGTGAATGGACTTTGTGGAGAGAGTGGAGAAATCAGAAAGTCACTCTAGCATGTGTTGTGCCTGAGTTTTCATGTCTGAGAGACCACCAAGGAGACAAGCACTGATGCAATCACATGAGGGATTTTTGAGAAGCTTAAGCTTGGGCCCAAGTATACCTGGCACAGCGGAGTAGAGACTTGGACCCCAGGCTTAGTTAAGGCAGGGGTATGTGTGAATTCCTGTTACTAAAGCAGGGTGGGATTCCTGGAACAAAAGCAAGGTGGGGGTGTATGGAACCAAAGCAGGGTGGGTTTCCTGTAACTAAAACAGGGTGGGGGGTTCCTAAAGCAGGCTGGGGGAAGTTCAGCCTTTGGGCATAGGGGACTGAGATGGCTGCCAGAGCTAAGATGGCCGTACTTATGCTAAGGCTAAATCTGAGGTGGGATGTCCTGGATTTTCTCAACCTCCACACAGGGAGGCCTGTCTCTTGGAGAGTTAGATTTCTCTGATCATTTTCTAAAGATTTTATTTAATAATTGACAGAGACAGTGAGAGAACATAAGCAAGGGGAGCAACAGAAGGAGAAGCAGGCTCCCTGCTGAGCACAGATCCCCAGGCGGAGCTTGATCCCAGGACCTGGTACCATGACCTGAGGAGATACTAAACCATCTGAGCCACCCAGGTGCCCCCATATCTCTAATTCTTATGTTATTCCTTCTTCAGGAATATTAAGAGAAACTTAGAGGACTGTATCAAATGCTATGTGTGTATAAGTGCTGTTATATTCAAAAGAATAGGTGGTTGGTAGAAATTATTTAGCAATGTAGGAAGAACATCAAGTTTGATGGGATCAAGTGAAGGGATTGCCTAGGTGTGAGCTCCATCTCTGCCAGATTCTGTCCAGAGTGACTTTGACAAAATCAATTTCTTCCTCCTCTCCTCTTAGGTTTATCTCACTTGTTGAAAAAAAAAAAAAGCCCATGCTACATTTTACATAGTTTTCTGTAAGAACCAAATGAAACACTACAGGTGAATCATAAATGGTGAGGAGTTAAGCTAAATCACTTACTGAATTTTCAAAATATTTATTTTATTGTGAAATGTTCCAGTATTTGAAATGGTAGGAACTAGAAGGGATATATCCATCTAATAGCATTTTGTTTAAAATGCTGCTAGTACCCTCAATTTCCTTGTTATAATGGCCACACCTACTTTTCTTTGGTACAAATTCAACACTGATAACTTCCATTCTAAGCGTAGTGGTTTAGGATACTGATTCTGAATCCAAATTCATGAGTTTGACTCCCATTTCTGTCACTTGTTTCTTCCTCGTAATGGGGATTATAATAATCATCACTTACCCAATGAAGTTATTGGGTGTATTAAATGACATAATACTTGTCACACACATAGTGAGGAACCAAACATGATGGCTATTTTTCTTATTTTCACACCAGCTCACCAAGGCTAATAAAGCAAAAGCACTTATCCCACATAGAGGCTACTTAATCCCCCCACCTGTGTTCCCCAGCCCATCCATTTCTCTTCTTCAAAGACCCTGATTCTTGCTATACTTCTCCCTTTTCTCTTTCCTGAGGACTTTTGATTTTCAATGTTTATTGTATGATATCCTTAAACTTCATAATCCCAATTTTTCACCAGTAAACAGATCTTTGGTTAGACCATGAGAACTGATGTTCCATATGATCTTTCCCTATTCTCTCTATTCTTGCCTTTCATGCTTCAAATAATCCTAAATAAACTACCTTTGGGGGGGAAAGGTAACGCTTTGAAAATCCCTATATCTAGTATAAGTTCATTTCCAACTTCTTGATTCTATAACTTCTCTCCATCCAACCACCAACCATAACTTCTTTCTTAGCCTTCTTTTATTTTTCTCTGTTTCATTGAAGAAGACTCATTAATTTTCTTGGCTTCAGTGATAATCTCTATGAGGACAACTCAAAAAATTCTATCATGGGAACTGATCTCTCTCTGGTACAATTTTTCATTGAGTGGTTTATCACAAAAAAAAAAAGATATTTACTCCAAACACAAAGTTTCCACTCAGAATTAGCTTTTTTTTCTAATTTATCTGTCTCTGTTAATGGTGTTTCCATTGTCCCAGCCCCTCAGATATGAAGCTATAAAGATGTGTTTGACTAATTCCTCTTATTTATTCACTATATTCTCTAAATATAGAGAACTCCATAGTTTTACTTATAAAGAATTATTTTGTTCTTCACCTTCTTCCTAGTCCACAGTTATGGGCCACATTTCAACCATAATCAAATGACACTTATAGCCCCTTTTTTTTAGCTTTCCCAGGATTTCTGTTGCTTTATCATCCAATTTTTCTGACTATAATTAACAGCCAAGAGAGATAATTACATTGGTTTTCATCTTATGAGCCCCTGACTGAAAGCCTGAATGTCCATCATCATTGCCAGACCAAATCTAAAGTCCAGTGACGTGTTTTCAGATTTCCCACTATCCAAATAAGACATACTTAAAATGCTCATAATTCATTACTTTGTAACACTTCTGTTCTACTCAGGCTGACCTCTTTAATGCTCCCCAAAAACATTTTGCAGCATTGTTTACTCATAGCTGAAACTGTTATATGAGGATATGTCTTTCCTACCACCAAACAAATTCAACCACGCTGTATTAGTCAGCTTTGTATGTCATAGTTGAGTAAGACGCAATTCCTAGTTCTTAGTAGTTTACAACAACAACAAAAAATTCTCACTTGTGATGCCCTAATATCAGTAGCTCTGTGATTCTCTACATAATCTCAGTGCTGACTTTAAATTCAGAGAGTAGTCTCACCTGTGACAATGACATTTTTCTTGTGGAAGTCACATTAAACAAAATGGTAGGGGCTGTTAAAGCTTTTCCTCTAAGTGTAACACTTCATGTCAGTTCACATTCCTCTAGACAAAGCAAGCCACTTGGTGAAGCTTGATGTCAGTAAACTGTCTACAAATGAAGGGCTGTGACATGTTCTTATTACATTAAAAGGATGCCTTTTCACATTAAAAGGCAGAAACAATCCCATGGCCAAGCCTGATTTCATAGAATTAGGATGTATTTCCAAAAAGTGGAACAGCTAACATTTTGAAAATGTATAAAGTCTACTGCAGTTTACTCTGCTTGTCACAAATATTGACTTTCCACACTTTTGCCCACCAAATAGGCCGACAAAATATACTCATATCTTCCTCAAGAAACAAAAGTCAACATATAAGATCAACATGTTAATCTTATGATATTCTATATCAGGTCAGACCATGGTTGCTCTTTTTTTTTAAGATTTTATTCATTTACTCGACAGAGAGAAATCACAAGTAGACGGAGAGGCAGGCAGAGAGAGGGAAGCAGGCTCCCTGCTGAGCAGAGAGCCCAATGCGGGACTTGATCCCAGGACCCTGAGATCATGACCTGAGCCGAAGGCAGCAGCTTAACCCACTGAGCCACCCAGGCGCCCCAGACCATGCTTGCTCTTGATTTACATATTTAAGAACTAAAAAGGCAAATTATATGTCCACCACATACCCTATGATAGTACAGGGACATTAAAATACTTGGACATATTTACATTTGGAAAGGAAAAAATAAGCAGCATCTGGCAGTGATGGGCCAATAGTAATGTTCAAAAGTGGCTATAGAGAAGTTATGAGGCAAGCTATCCTGGACAGGATGTGAGTTCTGAATCAGACTCTAGGTCTACTCCTTCAGAGCAGCTACCTGGTGTGCTGTTCCCTGTATTCTCCAGGCCACACAGACTTGCTGCTTTTATGAATTCATGGAGTACTAGTAATAAGTGTTACCACAATTTGTGTGTTTATTTTAAATATTCTGATTTTATTTGACATATATTAATATCATCGTTCTAAACAATTTGTAACTATTTCAATTAGAGGGACTGAATCTTAACAGTGTTGCCAATGCATAAGAATGCATGTATGTAGTAGCACTTAGGGCAGATTACTAGAAATACAGTAAAAAGACTTGACCATTTGATTCAAGCTGACCCTTCCTGAAGATAAGCTAGTCCACCAAATGGAGTTCCAAAAGTCACAACTTTATAAGAATTATATACATAACAAAGGGTGCAAGTGTGTATATAACAGGCTGACATCATTTTTAACCTTTTTTAAAAATTAATTTATTTTCAGAAAGAGTATTCATTATTTTTTTCACCACACCCAGTGCTCCATGCAATCCGTGCCCTCTATAATACCCACCACCTGGTACCCCAACCTCCCACGCCCCCACCACTTCAAACCCCTCAGATTTATTTTCAGAGTCCATAGTCTCTCATGATTTACCTCCCTTTCCAATTTACCCCAACTCCCTTCTCTCTAACACCCCTTGTCCTCCATATTTGTTATGCTCCACATATAAGTGAAACCATATGATAATTGACTCTCTCTGCTTGACTTACTTCACTCAGCATAATCTCTTCCAGTCCCATCCATGTTGCTACAAAAGTTGGGTATTCATCCTTTCTGATGGAGGCATAATACTCCATAGTGTATATGGACCACATCTTCCTTATCCATTCATCCGTTGAAGGGCATTGTGGTTCTTTCTATAGTTTGGCGACCGTGGCCATTGCTGCTATAAATATTGGGGTACAGATGGCCCTTCTTTTCACGACATCTGTATCTTTGGGGTAAATACCCAGTAGTGCTATTGCAGAGTCATTGGGAAGTTCTATTTTTAATTTCTTGAGGAATCTCCACACTGTTCTCCAAAGAGGCTGCACCAACTTGCATTCCCACCAACAGTGTAAGATGGGTCCCTTTTCTCCACATTCTCCAACACATGTTGTTTCTGTCTTGTTAATTTTGGCCATTCTAACTGGTGTAAGGTGATATCTCAATGTGCTTTTAATTTGAATCTCCCTGATGGCTAGTGATGATGAACGTCTTTTCATGTGTCTGCTAGCCATTTGTATGACTTGATTGGAGAAGTGTCTGTTCATATCTTCTGCCCATTGTTTGATATATTTGCCTGTTTCATGTGTGTTGAGTTTGGGGAGTTCATTATAGATCCTGGATATCAAATTTTGTCTGTACTGTCATTTGCAAATATCTTCTCCTATTCCGTGGGTTGCCTCTTTGTTTTCTTGACTGTTACCTTTGCTGTGCAGAAGCTTTTGCTTCTGATATCATTTTTTAAGAGCAGACATGGGTTTTGATCATAGTTCTCTTGATTTTATGCATCTTTTTAGTCCAGGGTTTTGCTTCTGCTTTTTTTTTTTAATTATTATTTCTTTTCAGTGTAACAGTATTCATTGTTTTTGCACCACACCCATTGCTCCATGCAATCCGTGCCCTCTCTAATACCCAGCACCTGGTTCTTCAACCTCCCACACCCCCTCCCCTTCAAAACCCTCAGATTGTTTTTCAGAGTTCATAGTCTCCATGGTTCATCTCCCCTTCCAATTCCCCTCAACTCCCTTCCCCTTTTGTTTCATTAATTTTTGGAGCTTGTGGTTTTATTAAGGAGATGTTATTGGTGCCAGGAATTCTAAGCAGCAGTATGTAAAACACTAGCAGCCTGTTGTCCTAGCACCTTCCTGACACTCACCCTATATATCCAGGGCTCCGTTTCTAGATTGGGGAAATTATACTCTACCCTTCACTGTAATCAAGTTGTTATGAGACTGATAATTGACTCTTTCAAATATTTTACTGTTTGTATAAAAATTCATTGTAATTATTAAAGTCAGGCTTAGATAAAGCTGTAAAGTAAGCAGGTGTGTCATTAAGCTATTTGGTCTCTATATGCACTTATATGAAGTTAGGAAGGAGAGAATATTTTAGAAGTAAGTATGTTGGTTGTGTTAGTAAGGGTTTAATTTTGGACAATGATCCATTAATGACCTCCTTAAAAATACCATTAACAATTCTTCTTCACTCTTAGATAGCATAGAAAACTGTCTCCCCACACAATCCTTTGAAATAGATGTTTAATAATTTTCTTTTTTTAGAGGCGAGGGGCACAGGGAAATGGAAAGAGAGAATTTTTTTAAAGATTTTATTTATTTATTTGACAGAGATCACAAGTAGGCAGAGAAGCAGGCAGACAGAGAGGAAGGGAAGCAGGCCCCCTGCTGAGCAGAGAGCCCAATGTGGGACTCGATCCCAGGACCCTGAGATCATGACCTGAGCCGAAGGCAGCGGCTTAACCCACTGAGCCACCCAGCCTCCCCGAAAGAGAGAATCTTAAGCACAGAGATGAATGCAGGATTCCATCTCAGGATTATCAGGCTCAATCAGGAATCTCGTGTTTAACCAACTGAGTCACCCAAGTGCCCCAAGAATTGTTATTAGTACAACCAGTATAGTATACAATAGAATTTAGAGCAAACTGCACTGCAAGGTAGATGGACTGTGAATCTGAATTTTCTCTTCTAATTGGAGTCTTCATAAAGTTCGTATTTCTCACAGCTCTGTTACATCTTAATGACATTCCTTAATTTTATTCTTGTCTCTACTATATTACGAATACCCTCTCTCCCTCTCTCTCTCTCTCTTCTATAATCTGTGTATTACCACATTTTAAGATGGTGTGGAGACCTTCCAGTTTATTTGGGCAAGGTGTATAAGAAATGAGAAAGTTATTAATCTGGTCTACAACTGAAAAGTTTTGATATGTGCATATTATGCACTGGCAAAACACAAATGGATGCCAATCAGTCTGGGAAGATTGTAAACTCTAAATTACTTGCTAGCACTTCATATCCTGAAGTGTTAACAAAAAAAATGAACACTTTCTGAGAGTTCAACATTAAAAGTCAGCCTTTTGGTAAAGGATGCTTTATGTTTCTTATAAGGTGATATTAATAAGAGCCCACATTTGTTGAAGGTTTTCTATACCTCAGACACAATTCTCAACACATTGCGTTTGTTGACTAACTTAATTCTGTAATAGCACTGAGATATGTATTATTATTACTCCCATTTTGAAATAAGAAACTGAAGCAAATTAAAATTACCTAATCTCCCTATAGTTATTCACCCAGGATCCAATCCAGGGAGTTTGGTTTTATAGAGTGTGCATTGATCACTATGAAAAGGAGTTTTTCTGGTGATAACACTTATTCTGAAAATAAGAACAGAGTAACTGCTGCAAGCCTGAGTATGGTGCTGTCATGGTCATTTGAAGTTCATTGCTATCATCTTTATGAAAGTCTTATTTTCCATGTCATAACCTGAATCAATGGCCAGCCTATTCACAGGGCCCACAGGGTTTATAGTATATATAAAATTCCCTGGAGTCTGTGAGCCAGACTGCCTTCTCTGTGTATCATTGGAGAGCAGAGTATGATAAGGAGGCCTGAAAGGATACATATATATATATATGTACATATATATGTATAAAATGTATAATATATATTTATATAAATATTATATTATATAATATTATACTATATTATAATATTATATAATATTATACTATATTATATAATATAATATTTATATAAATATATATTATACATTTTATACATATATAATATTATATTATATATTATATATTATAATATTTATATAAATATTATAAACATATAAATATATAATATAAATGATATATAATGTATATATATATAAAATGGATATATATGTATAAAAGTTAATCTATATATGTATAAAATAATACATGTATACGTATAAAATCGATATATGTATAAAAGAAAATTTATATATATAAAAGGAAGTCTATCATATATATGTATGTATATATAATATGTATATCATATACATACATATTATACATACATAATATACATATTATACACACATAATATATAAATATATTATACTTATTATATTATATGTTAATATATTCATATATTTATATACTATATATTATATTTATATATATATATCAAGTCTTAAACAAGGTAGCAGGTATGAGGAATTGCATGACTTTTTTTTAAGATTTATTTGTTTATTTGACAGACAGAAATCACAAGGAGGCAGAGAGGCAGGCAGAGAGAGAGGAGGAAGCAGGCTTCCCGCCGAGCAGAGAGACCGATGCAGGGCTCGATCATGACCCAAGCTGAAGGCAGAGGCTTTTACATACTGAGCCACCCAGGCGCCCCAAGGAGGAATTGCATCATTAACCTGAGGTAAATACTTTTGCCTAGTTCATTTCTGATTTCAGTTATGTAACTCACAAATCTTGAATCTTAGTGTGTGTCTGACTGAGTTCTTCAAACAAGTACAGTGTTCTCCCATGGCTGTTTATGATCAAGTGGTTGTCATCTCTGCTGGTTTAAACAGGTATTTGTAATCTGGAATCTGACAGAAGAACAATGTTTGAGAATGCATTCTTAGCTCATCTTGTCTGCCATCACCATGGCTTGAGCAACTTCAAAACTGAAAGAACAGACTCAATAAAGTCAGATGCAACACTGAAAGATGTAACAAATTTTGGGTCTGGTATTGAAACTTAAAATTATAGATTTACATAAAATATCAGGTGTTTTTGTCATTGTTTCTTCTAGTCATCATTTCCTTTTCCATATACATTCTCATATTCCTAACCTAGAGTAATTGTGTTAGAAATAAAGAATACTTATTCCTTAGTGAAAAAATATTTATATAATGTCATGTTTTAATATTCCTTGAGGAAAACTGAAGGATAATATAGCATAATAGATAGTGATATTGGAGAGGATAGCTCTTATTTTAGATTGGATATGGCAGGGATAACCTTCTTTAAAGGTGAAAATTTTAAAAAATGCTTAGATCGAGTAAAGGGCATGAATCAAAAATCATTCAACAAATGATAAGATATAATATGGAAAGTAATTGAGGGTGATGATATGAGTATTATGCACATGGAGTCTGGCATATAATTTAGAAATATTTGCTGTTTCATGATAAAAAAAAATTCTATTTGGTTGGAGGTTCGAGGTGAAAATGTCCAAATCCATCAAGTGGGAGGAAAGCAAACAAGAGAATTCAATGTGTGATAGTCTATTTCTTTGACATTTATGTGTGTTTATATTAAATTTAAAATGTATAGAGTGACATAGGCTTTCCCTCTACTCTCCACATGTCTTTTGTAATCATGGAACAAACATTTTTTTAATTTATTTTTTATTTATTTCAGCATAACAGTATTCATTATTTTTCACCACACCCAGTGCTCCAGAGGAGCAGGTTTGCTTCAGAGGAGCCTGGATGGAAGTGAGGGTACCCTGGCTGGAGTGATTTCCTCCCTACTCTCTCATTCCTCCCCAACATCCTGTGTCTACTCACAGGTCTCTTCATCTCCTCTGGAGACTGTATGTTTAGGAGACTGTCTTCTAAACCTACAGTCTCCTGTCTCCCTCCATAGGCTGGACCTTGAGAACCCATCCCAGCAGTATCTTTGAGGCCAACAGACAGTCCACTGTTCAGCTGCCAACTGTTCTTTCCACCCACCCGGTGTCACAGTCCATTTTCATCCACTCCCAAGCATCATGCAGATGGCCTGGGAAACCCTCCACATCAACCCATGAAAACACCCTGATATCTTACAGTGTCTCTCCTTCTAAAAACAGCTGCATTTTGACTGCTGACTGTTCCTCTCTGATTTTGTTATCTCCATTGAGAAGAAGTGACCGACAATTCCTCTCCCTCAAATGTGTTGTCTGAGTCACACCAAGATTCTCTTGATCCACGGACAACAGAGTGGCGTGTGACCTGTGTGTGTTCACTGTATGACTGTGTCTGAAATTGGCATTCAGAAATAGTATGGTTTTCTGAACATTCAAGTTATTTAAGGAAGACAGCTTAACCAAGAAGTCACACTGAAATAACACGGAAAAACTAACAAATACAGACATCGAACCAGGAGGAGAAATCAGAGGGTGAAAAGGAATACCCGAAGAGAAGAACCCAGTCTCTGTAAAAGTGAGACAGCCAATCTGAGAGAAGAGAATTCAGAAAATTTAGAGGCACATACCCATAGAACAGTAGTTGAGATTTCCCATCATGGGGACATTTACACTTGTTCACCAAACTGCAAGGGGCTCAGCTAATGGAGTGGCAGTTGAAACAGAAGGGTAGGTGCGTGTCATCAGGTCACCATGGCGATGGTTCATGTCAGAACTCTCAGAATGAAGGCATCCCTGCACACTGTGGGGTCATGGAGGGAAGTGGGTTGGGGAGGGATCGATGGATGATGGGCATTGAAGAAGGCACTTCTTGTGATCAGCTCTGAGTGGTGGATATAAGTGATGAGTCCCTGAATTCTACCGCAGAAAGCAAAGCTGCACTGTATGTTTAGTAACTATTTTTTTTAATTAAAAAATATATTCCTGAGGGCACATAGAATTAAATGTTCATTTTACATCTGCTACTCTGAAAACTCCTATTTATAAGACATTGTTTCACAAAGACTCTAGGAATTCTTGGGTGGCTCAGTGGGTTAAGTATTGGCCATTGGCTCAGGTACTGCTCTTGGAGTCCAGGGATCAAACCTAGCATCTGGCTCCCTGCTCAGGGGAGAGAGTTTCTCCCTCTGCCCCTCACCCAAGTCATGTCTGCTGTGTTTAATAAGTAAAATATGTAAAAAAAAAAAAAAAGTACTTCATGTGGGGCTCTCCTCCCCAGGAAGTGCTTGTTTTCCTTCCAGGAGGCCCTGCTGGAGCCAAGGGTGACAGTTACTAATATTGTCTGTGGGGCAGACTGCCTGAGCCATGAGCTAAAGATACAAACATATGTCTGTCATTTTCCAGTGAGTTGCATTAATTTGGATCGCAAGGTGCCCTTTCTTCAGGGGACAGAGAGATACTCTTTGAAAACACTGGATTCCCATGAGTGTCTGATTTGAAAGTCCCTAAGTGCACTGACCTCCCTCTTGCCTCCCACCCATCCTCAATTTCCTGTCTGCAGGGAGGGTCATCCTTTGTGGACAGTGTTCATCTCGACCACTGGATGGCGCCTCCGGGGCCTGCATACATGGCATGCATGCGTGGTGTCCTTACATGGACACAGAGGATGAGGCGGGTGACATCTGGGCAGGCCCATCTTGGATGCCAAGGTCAGTCTGTGCACTCTGGAGTGTTTGGACACAAAACCTCTCTTCTGGTTTCACCCCTTATCCTTGCACTCCCTGGAGCTTGGCATGCTGGGAGCCACAACCATTGTAAGTCCCTGCAGGACTGGCCACTGCTGTGTGGTCTCTTGGAAAGTGACAATTCAGAACTCCTTGGAAAAATCCAAGGGGAAATAGGCATTTACAGCCACCATATATAACGTGATCTCTTTAAAATAATTTCTACCTGGGATACCTGGGTTTCTCAGTTGCTTAAGCAGTTGCTTTCGTTCAGGTCCAGGCCCTGGGATCGAGCCCAAGTCGAGCTCCCTGCTCAGGGGAGGACAGCCTGCTTCTCCTGCTACCTAGCCTGCCGCTCTGCCTACTTGTGAGCTCTCTGTCTTTGGCAAAGAAGTAAGTACAATTATTACATGATAAATAAACACATTAATAAAAATGAAACGTAAATAAAAATATTTTATGATTTATGCAACATAATACTATGGGAGGAAATCAAAATCCCGAGTAACTGCACATATTTATACATGACAATACAATTGTCAACCCACTTCAGGTAACACAATTATACTATTTTATCTAATTGATATCTAAATTGATCATTTTTCTGGCACAGTTTTGGAAACATTTCTTAATGATCTTATGAGCATATGTACTTTTAAGTAATTAAGTTTTGAACAATATCAAGTAATCTCTGTCACTTTGGCAAATATCAGATAACAGTTAATTGGAGTTTATGACTTGGCGAGGGTTTTCTTGGTGGTGGTGGTGTGAAAAAAAAGTATAGTTATTTAGAGTACCTTATAGACTACGATGGAGGAAATTGCATGGATTTCTGACATTCTGTCAAAATAGACATTTCAATTCTGACACGCTGGACTGGTTCTTTGGAAAGAAATTTGCCAAAAAGCCCAAACTGGGAACACATCAATTTCAGGAATCTGAATTTAAGGTGAGGTGGACGTCAGCATTTTAATGTTTTCTCTGATGTTTGCCATGACCTGATAATGTACAAATAGTCTTATATGGCCCTTTGCATTGGTACATCATCGTGTCAGTCAAGAAGCGGGTGTTGGGAAAGAAAGAAGCAAAAAAGGACACTTCTGTTTAGGGATTTACGGACCATCATCTGAGAGACACAGCGTGGAGAGAAATCAGGTGTGCTACTGATTTTGATCAGGGAGTACAGGTTCATGAGGGAAAAGCACAGGCACTTGTTTTGAAAGAATGATGATGAGTGCTGGCAGCTAACAGGCGTTACTTTGTCTCTCTCTCAGTCCAGAGTAGAAGGATGTGTACCAGGTTGTGGTGGATTCCCAATGAGCAGGTCCTAGTGCCAGAAGTCAAAAGTTCACAGTGCTCAGATACTTGAAACAGGAGATGGGCCTATGATTTCCTTCCTGATTGTCCTTCACACTCTAATTTCAGAGTGGCTCTCTTAGCAAAGCTTCCATTGTTACAAATCTTCACTGAGAATTCTCCTCCAAACCTTTTCTGCCATCATTCTAATAGGAAAACACCAATGATCTGAGTGTGTTTTCCTACCATCACTGCTTTGGGCCCTTCTTCCCCTGGAAGGTGGCAGTTTCATAGTACCTGGGTCATCCAAGCTAGTTGAGACTTCAGACTGCATCCCACTAAAGAAGATTTGAGGACATCCCATCTAGATGGTACTTAGGATCTGATTTCTGGGTAGATCTGATGGCTGACTTGTATTCTTGTAGGAACAATCATTTTGGCATTTTCAGTAGTACTGCAAGGGGAAATGCAAGGTAGAAGCCACTGGAAATGACAAAATTAAAATAATCAAGAGTCCAAACGGTGCATTTCTTCCTCAGATGCTGGGGACTTTCCCCATCTGTTCTCACAGAGAGATTCTGAAGGAATGGCAAGACCCATGACGTTGTGTTTTGGCACCTCTGCTCTTCATCTGGAAGAGAGCCTGCTGTCCCATTGGCCCTGAGGGTAGAGTGGATGGGAGGGTCTGCGGTTATGCTGGGTGGAAGATAGTCCCCGGTGAGGAAAGGAGGAGGACGCCACAACACAGATTCTCTGTGGATGCCCAGGGTTTCCCCAAAGGACCTCAGTGTGGTTCTAAGGCAGGGAGCTGGTATCAGTCCCCCTGATCCCTTTATCTTTCCACCTGTAGGTGTGAAGAAATACCACCTGTAGGTGTAAAGAAATACTTGATGGCCTACATGAGCATTGGCCTGATCCTATCTAGTGTGCCATGGAGACGTCTGTGGGTGAGACCAGTATGCTCCGGGTGCCCCTCCCCTCTGGGATTCCTGGCCTACCTTTCTCAGGGGCCAAGCAGCATGCTCTTGTTTCCAGACAAGACAGGGAAAGAATCAATATTAAAGCAGAGATCAATGAGTTAGGAAATAGAGATACAGAACACATAACAAAACTAGCAGCTGGTTTTTTTTTTAAAGACTCAGGAAGATTGATAAATCACTGGCCAAACTATTCCAAAAGAAGAGAGAGTGTTCCCAAATTAATTAAATTATGAATGAAAGGGGAGAGATCAGGACTAACACCAAGGAAATCAGAACAACCATCAGAAATTATGACCAACAACTATATGCCAATAAGGTAAGCAACCTAGAGAAAATGGAAAATTACCCACCCTTAGAATAGGATGGGATTTATGTCCTTTGGATCATACACTAAAGTGAAATAGGTAAGACCAGAAGGACAAACACTATAGGAGTTCACTTCTGTCTAGATTCTGAAAAGCAAAACAATTGAATAAACAAATACAAAACACAATCAGAATGTCACTATAGATAAGAGAGAAATGGTTCTCAGAAGGGAGTTGAGGGGGGCATGGAAGAAATAAGTGAAGGGGTGTAGGAGACACAGTCTTCCCATTGTGGGTTGAGTAAGTCATGGGGATGAAAGGCACAGCATAGGGAATATGACAATTCTATTGTAATAGTGTCTCTGTTGACTGATGGTAGCTACACTTCTCATCATTATAATATAATGTAAAAACTTGTCCAATCATTATAATATTCATATGACATTAACAAATTATTGTGTGTCAACTATGCTACAGAAAATAATAATGAGTCATAAAATATACAAATATAACAGGAATGGGTTTGTCTGAGAGTGACAGAAACCCAAGGGCAATCCAGGGGGAATTACCCTCACTCGACCAGTCTAGGGTAGGGGTGAAAGGTAATTGGTCTCCTGGGGAGACCCCACTCTTCTCTTCTGTGGTTATTTACTTCTAATTCCCTTCTTTGCAGATTTCTGTTTCAGCTTCTTTTGGCAGCTTTTCCTGTGTGCCACTATGGTTGGTGGTCAGTCCCAGGCCACATGCTCTTCTTCTCTTCATGGCTCATACAGGGAAGCCCATTTCCTCCCATTTTCCGAGGGTACCTCTATGCTCTTATTAATCACTACCCTGAGCTCTAGGGCCTGTGGATGGGCAGAAGGATGAGAGAGCTCCACCTGGCAGCTCACTCTTTCAACAAGTAATTTATGGGAACTTCCTATGTGCTGGTGGGGAAAAGCTATGTAATTCTCCTGAAAACATTATTTTTTTTAAGTTTCAGGGGTACAACTTAGGGATGCATCAGTACCATATAATACCTAGAGCTCATTCCATCAAATGCCCTTTGTAATGCCCATCACCCAGTTTCCCCATGTCATAGCTACCTCCTCTCCAGCAACCCTCAATTTCTTCCCTAGTTGTTGAGTCTCTTATGGTTTGCCTCCCTCCCTATATGCATCTTGTTTTATTTTTTCTCCCTTTCCCCTATGTTCATTGGTCTTGTTTCTCATATTACGCTTATGATAGAAATCATATAGCATTTGGCTTCCTGAGACTGACTTATTACCTTAGCATTATACCCTCCAGTTCCATCCTCATCCTTACAAAAGACAATATTTCAGTTTTTGGGGGCACTGAGTAATATTCCATCCTATTTATGAATTTTACACAAGTAGGTACTGGGAAAAAGAATCACCACGTCTTTATATGCAATGTTAGTCCTTGGAGCACTGACACTCAGTCCATGGACTGTCTGAAACAACTCAGCACTGCATAAAATAATTTCCAGAAACCTGGCTAACCCAGAGCCCACAGACCATCAATCCTCAAATACAGCCTAACAAAGAGACTTTCAGACCTCAGGATACACGACCTTCCAGGAACCCAAAGACTGGGAAGCTTCTGATTGCATTTGACACTGGGCAGATGAGTCACACAGACACTGGGTGGACAGGGATCCTCCATACCTCAACCTGGCCAGCCCAGTGCAGCAAAATGCAAAGAATCCCAGAGAACAGTTTTGCCGAGTGCCAAGAAACCATGGGTTCTGCAACCCAGCTGGTATCAGTAAAATGATTCAACTCAACAGAAGCATTGCAATGGTCTTTGTACCCAGTGGACAAATAATCAGCTATCCACTAGGCCAAGAAGGCACCTGGACACCAGACTCACCATGTGCCCATGGACTAGGAGACCAACAATTCAGATGTCTGCTAGGTCAAGCAGGCACCTTGAAGATCCATCTCACCATGCTCCCATGGACATGGAGACTAAGAAATCTGTTTTCAGTTACACCAAGCAGACACCTGGACAGAAGGTCCACCATGTGCTCATGGACATGGAGACTGACAAGTGAGCTCTCTGGTAAGCTAAGCAGGCACCTTGGCAGTGGGATCACCATGGTCCCTCGGATATTAAGCCCAAAAATTAGCCCTGGGATAGGTCAAGCAGATAACTGGACTTGAGCCTCACCATGTGCCCTTAGACCTGAAAACCAACAACTCAGATCTTTGCTTGCACAAGCAAGCACCATGACAGTGGGATTACCATGTGCCCTTGGACCTGGAGACCAACAACTGAGCTGTCCAGTGGGTGAAGAAGAAATGTTGACAGTAAGCTAAACATGTGCCCTTGGATCTGGAGACCAACAATGCAGCTCTGAGATAAGCCAAGCAGGTGACATCACAACTGTCTCAACACGGGCCCATGGAACTGGAAACCACAAAATCAGGTCCCTACCAGGCCAAGCAGGCACCTGGTCAGATGGTTCACCATGTGCCTTTGGACCAGGAGACCAATAAGAGAGCTCTAGGCTAAGCCAAGCAGCCATCTAGACACGTGGCTTACCATGTGTCCTAGGTCCTTGAGACCAACAATTCAGCTTTTTGCCAGGCCAAGGGGGAACCTTGACAAAGGACCCACCAAGTGCCCTTGGACATGGAGACCAATAACTAAGCAGTCTGGTGGGTTAAGCAGGCACCTGGATAGTGGGCTAAGCCTGTGCTATTGGACGTTGAGGCTAAGAAAGGAGACCTAGGACTGAACAAGCAGACACTTAGACAGGAGACTCACTGTGTGCACCTGGACCTGGAGTTCTGCAACTCAGCTCTTCACTTGGCCAAGTGGCCAACTTGGCAACAGGCTTTCCATGTGTCCTTGGACCTGGTCAATGACAACTGAGTTGTGTAATGGGCTACACTGGCATGCTGACAGTCAGCTTACTGTGTGCCCTTGGACCTGGAGACCAACTATGTAACTCTGTGACAAGCCAAGGGGACAGCTTCACAGATAGCTCATCATTGGCCCATGGGCATGGAATCCACAATACCAGGTCTGTACTAGGCCAAGCAGACACCCAGACAGGAGGCTCAACATAGGACCTTATGCCTCAAGACAACTCTCTTTGTAGCTTGGCCAAGGGCACACGTTGACAGCAGGCTCACCGTGTGTCCTTGAACCTGGAGACCAGAAACTGAGCTGTCACTAGGTCAAGCAGTCTCCTTGTCATTGCGATAAGTTTGCCACCCTTGGATCTGTAGACCAACAATATAGCTCTCTGACAAGCCAAGTGGGAAACTTCACAGTTGCCTCAACAGGTACCCATGGACCTGGAAACCAAACAGTGAGGTCTCTACTAGGCCAAGCAGGACCCTGGACAGCTGGCTCACCATGTGCCCTTGGATCTCGAGACCAACAACACAGCTTTATATTAGGTCAAGCAGCCACTTGGATAGCAGGCTTGCCATGAGACTTTAGACATGGTGACCAGTAAAAGAACCCCCAACTAGGTCAAGCACATAACTTGAGAGTGGAATCACCATGTACCCTTGAATCTGAAACTAACAACACAGCACTTTGATAGACCAACATGGCACCTGGATAGCAGGCTCACCATGTGTTCTTTTTTTTTCCAATTCATTTATTTTCAGAAAAACAGTATTCATTATTTTTTCACCACACCCAGTTCTCCATGCAAGCCATGCCCTCTATAATACCCAACACCTGGTACCCCAACCTCCCACCCCCCTGCCACTTCAAACCCCTCAGATTGTTTTTCAGAGTCCATAGTCTCTCATGGTTCACCTCCCCTTCCAATTTACCCCAAAGCACGTACCCTCCCCAATGTCCATAACCCTACCCCCCTTCTCCTAACCCCCCTCCCCCCAGCAACCCACAGTTTGATTCATGAGACTAAGAGTCACTTATGGTTTGTCTCCCTCCCTATCCCATCTTGTTTCATGGATTCTTCTCCTACCTTGAACCTGGAGAACCTCCTCATATCAGGGAGATCATATGATAGTTGTCTTTCTCTGCTTGACTTATTTCGCTAAGCATGATACGCTCTAGTTCCATCCATGTTGTCACAAATGGCAAGATTTCATTTCTTTTGATGGCTGAATAGTATTCCATTGTGTATATATACCACATCTTCTGGATCCATACATCTGTTCATGGACATCTAGGTTCTTTCCATAGTTTGGCTATTGTGGACATTGCTGCTATAAACATTCGGGTGCACGTGCCCCTTTGGATCACTACGTTTGTATCTTTAGGGTAAATACCCAGTAGTGCAATTTCTGGGTCATAAGGCAGTTCTATTTTCAACATTTTGAGGAACCTCCATGCTGTTTTCCAGAGTGGTTGCACCAGCTTGCATTCCCACCTACAGTGTAGGAGGGTTCCCCTTTCTCCGCATCCTCGCCAGCATCTGCCATTTCCTGACTTGTTGATTTTAGCCATTCTGACTGGTGTGAGGTGATATCTCATTGTGGTTTTGATTTGTATTTCCCTGATGCCGAGTGATATGGAGCACTTTTTCATGTGTCTGTTGGCCATCTGGATGTCTTCTTTGCAGAAACGTCTGTTCATGTCCTCTGCCCATTTCTTGATTGGATTATTTGTTCTTTGGGTGTTGAGTTTGTTAAGTTCTTTATAGATTTTGGACACTAGTCCTTTATCTGATATGTCGTTTGCAAATATCTTCTCCCTTTCTGTCAGTTGTCTTTTGATTTTGATAACTGTTTCCTTTGCTGTGCAAAAGCTTTTGATCTTGATGAAATCCCAATAGTTCATTTTTGCCTTTGCTTCCCTTGCCTTTAGCGATGTACCTAGGAAGATGTTGCTGCGGCTGAGGTCGAAGAGTTTGCTGCCTGTGTTCTCCTCAAGGGTTTTGATGGATTCCTTTCTCACATTGAGGTCCTTAATCCATTTTGAGTCTATTTTTGTGTGTGGTGTAAGGAAATGGTCCAATTTCATTTTTCTGCACATGGCTGTCCAATTTTCCCAACACCATTTATTAAAGAGGCTGTCTTTTTTCCATTGGACATTCTTTCCTGCTTTGTCAAAGATTAGTTGACCATAGAGTTGAGGGTCTATTTCTGGGCTCTCTATTCTGTTCCATTGATCTATGTGTCTGTTTTTGTGCCAGTACCATGCTGTCTTGATGATGACAGCTTTGTAATAGAGCTTGAAGTCAGGAATTGTGATGCCACCAACTTGGGCTTTCTTTTTCAATATCCCTTTGGCTATTCAAGGTCTTTTCTGGTTCCATATAAATTTTAAAATTATTCATTCCATTTCTTTGAAAAAGATGGTTGGTACTTTGATAGGAATTGCATTAAATGTGTAGATTACTTTAGGTAGCATAGATATTTTCACAATATTTATTCTTCCAATCCAGGAGCATGGAACATTTTTCCATTTCTTTGTGTCTTCCTCAATTTCTTTCATGAGTACTTTATAGTTTTCTGAGTATAGATTCTTAGCCTCTTTGGTTATGTTTATTCCTAGGTATCTTATGGTTGGGGGTGCAATTGTAAATGGGATTGACTCCTTAATTACTCTTTCTTCTGTCTTGTTGTTGGTGTAGAGAAATGCAATTGATTTCTGTCCATTGATCTTATATCCTGATACTTTACTGAATTCCTGTACAAGTTCTAGCAGTTTTGGAGTGGAGTCTTTTGGTTTTTCCACATAGAGTATCGTATCATCTGTGAAGAGTGATAATTTGACTTCTTCTTTGCCAATTTTGATGCCTTTAATTTCCTTTTGTTGTCTGATTGCTGAGGCTTGGACTTCTAGTACTATGTTGAATAGCAGTGGTGATAATGGACATCCCTGCCATGTTCCTGACCTTAGTGGAAAAGCTTTCAGTTTTTTCCATTGAGAATGATATTTATGGTGGGTTTTTCATAGATGACTTTGATGATATTGAGGTATGTGCCCTCTATCCCTACACTTTAAGAGTTTTGATCAGGAAGGGATGCTGTACTTTGTCAAATGCTCTTTCAGCATCTATTGAGAGTATCATATGGTTCTTGTTCTTTCTTTTATTGATGTGTTGTATCACATTGACTGATTTGCGGATGTTGAACCAACCTTGCAGCCCTGGGATAATTCCCACTTGGTCGTGGTGAATAATCCTCTTAATGTACTGTTGAATCCTATTGGCTAGTATTTTGGTGGAATTTTCGCATCTGTGTTCATCAAGGATATTGGTCTATAGCTCTCTTTTTTGATGGGATCCTTGTCTGGTTTTGGGATCAAGGTGATGCTGGTCTCATAAATTGAGTTTGGAAATTTTCCTTCCATTTCTGTTTTTTGGAACAGTTTCAGGAGAATAGGAATTAGTTCTTCTTTAAATGTTTGGTAGAATTCCCCCGGGATGCCGTCTGGCCCTGGGCTTTTGTTTGTTTGGAGATTTTTAATGACTGTTTCAATCTCCTTACTGGTTATGGGTCTGTTCAGGCTTTCTATTTCTTCCTGGTTCAATTTTGGTAGTTTATATGTTTCTAGGAATGCATCCATTTCTTCCAGATTGTCAAATTTGTTGGCGTAGAGTTGTTTATAGTATGTTCTTATAATGGTTTGTATTTCTTTGGTGTTAGTTGTGATCTCTCCTCTTTCATTCATGATTTTATTATTTGGGTCTTTTCTCTTTTCTTTTTGATAAGTCTGGCCAAGGGTTTATCAATTTTACTAATTCTTTCAAAGAACCAGCTCCTAGTTTCGTTGATTTGTTCTATTGTTTTTTTTGGTTTCTATTTCATTGATTTCTGCTCTGATCTTTATGATTTCTCTTCTCCTGCTGGGCTTAGGGTTTCTTTCTTGTTCTTTCTCCAGCTCCTTTAGGTGTAGGGTTAGGTTGTGTACCTGAGACCTTTCTTGTTTCTTGAGAAAAGCTTGTAACACTCTATATTTTCCTCTCAGGCCTGTCTTTGTTGTGTCCCACAGATTTTGAACCGTTGTGTTTTCATTATCATTTGTTTCCATGATTTTTTTCAATACTTCTTTAATTTCCTGGTTGACCCATTCATTCTTTAGAAGGATGCTGTTTAGCCTCCATGTATTTGGGTTCTTTCCAAATCTCCTCTTGTGGTTGAGTTCTAGCTTCAGAGCATTGTGGTCTGAAAATATGCAGGGAATGATCCCAATCTTTTGATACTGGTTGAGTCCTGATTTAGGAACGAGGATGTGATCTATTCTCGAGAATGTTCCATGTGCACTAGAGAAGAATCTGAATTCTGTTGCTTTGTAATGAAATGTTCTGAATATATCTGTGATGTCCATCTCATCCATTGTATCATTTAAGGCCTTTATTTCCCTGTTGATCTTTTGCTTGGATGATCTGTCCATTTCAGTGAGGGGAGTGTTAAAGTCCCCTACTATTATTGTATTATTTTGGATGTGTTTCTTTGATTTTCTCATTAATTGGTTTATATAGTTGGCTGCTCCCACGTTGGGAGCATAGATATTTAAAATTGTTAGATCTTCTTGTTGGACAGACCCTTTGAGTATGATATAGTGTCCTTCCTCATCTCTTATTATAGACTTTGGCTTAAAATCTAATTGATCTTATATAAGGATTGCCACTCCTGCTTTTTTCTGATATCCATTAGCATGGTAAATTCTTTTCTACCCCCTCACTTTAAATCTGGAGGTGTCTTCGGGCTTAAAATGAGTTTCTTGGAGGCAACATATAGATGGGTTTTGTTTTTTTTTTATCCATTCTGATACCCTGTGTCTTTTGATTGGGGCATTTAGCCCATTAACATTCAGGGTAACTACTGAGAGATATGATTTTAGTGCCGTTGTATTGCCTGTAAGGTGACTGTTACTGTATATTGTCTCTGTTCCTTTCTGATCTACCACTTGTAGGCTCACTCTTTGCTTAGAGGACCCCTTTCAGTATTTCCTGTAGAGCTGGTTTGGTGTTTGCAAATTCTTTCAGTTTTTGTTTGTCCTGGAAGCTTTTAATCTCTCCTTCTATCTTCAATGATAGCCTAGCTGGATATAGTATTCTTGGCTGCACGTTTTTCTCGTTTAGTGCTCTGAAAATATCATGCCAGCTCTTTCTGGCCTGCCAGGTCTCTGTGGATAAGTCAGCTGCCAATCTAATACTTTTACCATTGTATGTTACAGACTTCTTTTCCCAGGCTGCTTTCAGGATTTTCTCTTTGTCACTAAGGCTTGTAAATTTTACTATTAGGTGATGGGGTGTGGGCCTATTCTTATTGATTTTGAGGGGCGTTCTCTGAACCTCCTGAATTTTGATGCTCGTTCCCTTTGCCATATTGGGGAAATTCTCCCCAATAATTCTCTCCAGTATACCTTCTGCTCCCCTCTCTCTTTCTTCTTTTTCTGGAATCCCAATTATTCTAATGTTGTTTCGTCTTATGTTGTCGCTTATCTCTCGAATTCTCCCCTCATGGTCCAGTAGCTGTTTGTCCCTCTTTTGCTCAGCTTCTTTATTCTCTGTCATTTGGTATTCTATATCGCTAATTCTTTCTTCTGCCTCATTTATCCTAGCAGTGAGAGCCTCCATTTTTTAAAAATTAAATTAAATTAAATTAAATTAAATTTTTATTTATTTGAGAGAGAGAGATCACAAGCATGCAGAGAGGCAGGCAGAGAGAGAGAGAGAGAGGAGGAAGCAGGCTCCCTGCCGAGCAGAGATCCCTATGCGGGACTCGATCCCAGGACCCTGAGACCATGACCTGAGCCGAAGGCAGCGGCTTAACCCACTGAGCCACCCAGGCGCCCGAGAGCCTCCATTTTTTATTGAACCTCATTAATAGCTTTTTTTATTTAAACTTGGCTAGATTTTAGTTCTTTTATTTCTCCAGAAAGGGCTTTTATATATCTGGAGAGGGTTTCTCTAATATCTTCTATGCCTTTTTCAAGCCCGGCTAGAACCTTGAGAATTGTCATTTTGAACTCTAGATCTGACATATTACCAATGTCTGTATTGTTTAGGACCCTATCCTTTGGTACTGCCTCTTGTTCTTTTTTGTTGTTGTTGTTGTGAAATTTTCCGCCTTGTCATTATGTCCAGCTAAGAGTATATGAAGGAGCAAGCAAAATACTAAAAGGGTGGTAACAATCCCAGGAAAATATGCTTTAACCAAATCAGAAGAGATTCCAAATAGGAGAGGAGGAATCCCCCCTCACGATTGGGTGAGGGATCTTCTCTGATTGGGATCTCTTCTGATTGGGATCTCCCAATCTCTTCTGATTGGGATCTCTTCTGATTTGGGGATAAAAAGAGGTTCAAAAAGAAAGAAAGAAAAAAAAAGGAAAAAAAAAGAATTAAAAAAAGAGATTGAATTAAAAATTCAATCAAGAATAAAAAAAAGAATTAAAAAAGAGATTGAAGACATTGGGATCTCTTCTGATTTGGGGATATAAAAAGAGGTTTAAAAATAAAGAAAGAAAAAAAAGAAAAAAAGACAAAAAAAAGAAAACAAATAGAGAAAAGTATAAAAAAGAATATATATATATATATATATTAGATAAACTAGTTAAAAAACGTTAAAAAAGTAAAGGGTAGGAGTATAAAAAAATAGCAGAAGAAGAGAAAAAAAACGAAAAAGAAAAAAATTAAATTAACTGCAATACTACAAAATCACAGGGAGAAAGCCATGAGTTCCGTGGTTTGTTTTCTCCTCCTTTGGAATTCTGCTGCTCTCCTTGGTATTGAAACTGCAGTCCTTGCTAGGTGAACTTGGCCTTGCCTGGATTTCTTGTTGATCTTCTGGGGGAGGGGCCTGTTTTAGTGATTCTCAAGTGTCTTTCCCCCAGGCGGAATTGCACTTCCCTTACCAGGGGCCAGGCTGAGTGATCTGCTCGGCTTTGCTTTCAGGAGTTTTTGTTCCCTGAGCGCTTTCCGTAGAGTTCCAGAGGACGGGAATACAAATGGCGGCCTCCTGGTCTCCGGTCCGGAGGAGCCAAGAGCCCGGGGCCCCGCTCCCCAGTGCGCCCTCAGCGAACAGTTCCCAGTAACTCCCGTCTGCCTAACCTCAGGCCGTGCTCCAAGCTCACCGAGCCTGCGACCGGTTCAAGGCAACACCGAGCTGTGAGCTTACTGTCGGCTCTGTCTCTGTAGCCAGCTTTCCCATTCCAATATCCGCAAGCTCTGCAACACTCAGACTCCCCCGATCTTTCTGTGACCCTGCGAGACCTGAGGCCACGCCGACCCCGCATGGGCTTCGCCCCGGTTTAGCCTCTGGAGCAATGTCCCTCAGCGGAACAGACTTTTAAAAGTCCTGATTTTGTGCTCCGTTGCTCCACCGCTTGCCGGGAGCTGGCCCCTCCCCCGGGGTCTATCTTCCCGTCGCTTTGGATTCACTTCCCCGCCAGTCCTACCTTTCGGAAAGTGGTTGCTTTTCTGTTTCTAGAATTGCTGTTCTTCTTCTCTTCGACCTGCCAATGGATTTGCAGGTGTTTGCAATCTTTAGATAGGCTCTCTAGCTGATCTCCTGCTAGCTGAAGTAGTCTCAGCCTGCTACTTCTCCGCCATCTTGACTCCTCCCACCTCACCATGCGTTCTTTAATGGCAATAAGAAACACACAATTCTGCCCCAGGCTGACCAGACAAATAGTGGGCTCACCATGTGCCCTTTGGCCAGGAGACAAAAAAATGAGCTGTCTGATAGGCCAAGTGGACACCTGACAGCAGGATCTCCATGTGCCCTTGGACCTGGAGACAAACTCAGCTGTCTGATATGCCACATAGGCACCTGGTAAGCAGGTGCACCATGGGCTCTTGGATCTCAAAACGAACAACTCAGCTCTGAGCTCAAGCAATTAGGAATGTTGATAGCAGACTTATCATGGGCACTTGGCCCAGTAGACCAAAAAATCAGCTGTGTGCTAGGCCAAGTGGCATGATGAATGTTGGTTTACCATATGCCCTTGGAACGGGAGACCAATAATTGAGCTGTCTAATAGGCCTATCAGGCCCCTGGACAGCAATTTCACTGTGTTCCCAAGGACCTGAAGACTAATAATAAAGTTCTGCACTAGGCCAAGAAAGCAATTAGACAACAAGTTCAGCATGTTTCCTTGGAAACAGATTATTCCCTCTCCACAAAGTGCAGAACACTCTAACACTCAGCTTTCCAGCTGGCATGAGATTATGCAACCTCCAAACCCACTCAGCACTGAACTGATTTGTCCAAGGCAGCCATGGAGATCTGGGAACCTCCAAACTATGAGCCCTCCAACCCAGGACAGCACGGGACTAAGATGCCAACTTGCCTCAAAAATCTATGGTAATATGTTTTTCACCTTTGCAGAAAAGTGAGTATTCAAGTTTCTTCTTTCTTTTGATCTCCTTCAGCCTGAGGTCCTTTTGGCCTGCTATCTTTACAATATTCATTTTGGGAGGAGTTCTCCCCCTGAGAAGAAAACTAAACCATGCCCTAGAAGATGAAATAGTCCAGTGGTTTGAATACTTTTATTCAAATTTATTTAATTAAACGAAGAGGGACAATTGTGGAGGAGACCTAGGCCATGAAAACTGTGGAGTCATTGGCTGAGTTCCTCCAGCTGAAGGAGAAGTGTTACATCTTCAAAGGAGAGGTGGAGGCCTTAAAGTAAGAAGCCAAGCAGTGCACTGAGAGGCAGGCACAGCTCCTTGAGTTGGAGAGTTTTTCATTCAAATGAAGGGCTTTGTGGACATTTATGCCTTACATGCAGTGCCCAAGTTTTAATGTTTGTTCACCCACCCACTATGGCATAGAAAGGGAGATGGGAAATATGTGTTTATCTCCCCAATTAATGGTATGGTATGAATTTGGAAAATAGTCAAATAGAGCATGTAAAATTAGAAAAAATAAAAATAAACAAAACTTATTATTTCTAAATAACTGATTTGCAAAAGACAACCTCTGGGTGATTGTAAAGGGCAGCCTGTCTTAGAGTTACTACTATCCCTTACTATTTATCACATTCTCCAGAGGTTGGGGTCTCCATGGCTCTAAGAATATGTTAGTTAAACATGCAAACTTGACCTTGAGCATAACCTGCCTGTCCTCATCAACATGTTCATACATACTAACGTTTAGGAGCATTTTGATTGGAAGGAAAAGACAATCTGTGTGTCTGTTCACAGGTATTTCTATATAAAGCTTTGGCAGAGACCAATTTTTCAGATTTTTGCTAAATTTGAGGTTGGCCCCTGATGTTATGACTTCAGACTGTGGCCATAAATACAACTGTTGATCCAGGACAGATTTGTCTGTGGCGCAATCTTTGGAAGAAAAAATGTAACAAGACCATGCAAGAAGGGTAGAGTGATTCCAGAGGCAGGGTATGATTACCTGTGTCTGGCTGAGTAGGTTTGGGGTCAGAGCAGGAGGAAGAATGGTATGAGTGGCCAGGCTGTGGGCTCCATTCTTACCAAAGAAAGACTGCAGGAATTGGGGAGAAATGTGGGATTAACAACGGGTGCTTTAGGTGCATGGGTGTCTGTACTGAGTAAGGCTCAGTGGGAGAGAGGTGGGAAGAGTGCACCTTGGAGACTGTAGTGTCTGCTTGGGTATCAAAAATGGGGCCACTTCCAGGACTCAACACTGACCTTCTGATAAATTGGACACCGGGGTCAGAATGGAGTTTGAAGGTGAGATTCCTGGATGGCCCCTCCTGGGCTATGGTCGATCTTACCTGCAGGGGTGTGGAATGGGAATGTAGGTGTGGTGCAAATGCCAGTGATCTGGTGTCTATATTTGACACCAACTGAGACTGTAGGGGAAGTGCCTAGAGCTGTGACTCCTGGACTGAGGTCAGTAATGACAGTGTGCTCATAGCACATGGGCATACACATAAGGGAACCATGAGGAAGTTTTTTCTGGGGGTTGAAATGAACTTTAAGGGACCTGCAAAGTGGGAGACATGCAACCATGAGATGGATGATGTCTGAGCTTATTTGAGGGTGATGCTTCCCATTGCAAATGTGAAGGCTAGTAGAGTCCAGGTCACCTAAGTGTAAGGGAGACATGGGTTGCTTATGTGTTCCTACCACTCAGGAACTCCTGTGATTAGCTGCTCAGACCATGCTCACTCTACCAATGGTTCCACAAACATCAAGGCCCTGCATTGACTGGCAACCCAGAGTTGCTCATCCCTTCTTTCCCCATTCCTTCATACCGAAAATGGGGGCAACTTTTGTAGGAGGTGATTGTGTGAGCAGGAGACAGGAGAAGGAAGGTTAGTGGAGGGGATCTACAAGGGCAGCGACAGATGCAGTCTAGAGGCAGAAGGGAAGTAGTGACCGTAGACAAAGGTCTTAGTCGCAGGCTTTTCTCCCCAAAGCAAAATATCAGATTTGGGAAAGTAGTGTGTGAGATGACTCCCCCATATCCAGCCTTTGCTGCCTCTTCAGGCTATAGGTCATCACAGGACAGCAACTGCCATTTCACAGACCAGTTACAGACCCATCCTGCCTCCTTCACTGTTGCTTGACACCCACAACATACAGTTATTTAGGAGATATTTGGAACTCCCATAACCTGGGGTGGGATTACTTTACTTAGGGGTGTGCTGACAGGTAGAGCACTACTACAGATAAGAAGGGAGGTGGAGACATAGATTTATAGATTCGCAGAAGCCACAGGTATTTCAGAAGAGTTCTCAAAAAGTTAAAAATAGAGCGACTCTATGACACAGCAATTACACTACTGGGTATTTACCCTAAAGATGTAGATGTATTGAAAAGAAGGGTCATAACTACCCTAGTGTTCATAGAAGTAATGGCCACAATAGCCAAACTGTGAAAAGGGTCAAGGTCCTCTTTAACAGATGAATGGATAAAGAAGATATGGTCCATATATACGATGGCATATTACTGAACCATCTGAAAGTAGGAATACCCCAATCCCCCCTCCTTGGTATATTTATTTTTTTTTTCTTTTCAGCGTAACAGTATTCATTGTTTTTGTTCCACACCCAATGTTACATGCAAACTGTGCCTTCTCTAATACCCACCCCCTGGTTCCCCCAACCTCCCACCCCCCGCCCCTTCAAAACCCTCAGATATTTTTTCAGAGTCCAGAGATTCTCATGGTTCACTTCTCCTTCCAATTTCCTCAACTCTCTTCTCCTCCCCATCTCCTCATGTCCTCCGTGTTATTTATCATACTCCACAAATAAGTGAAACCATATAATAATTGACTCTCTGCTTGACTTATTTTACTCAGCATAATCTCTTCCAGTCCCGTCCATGTTGCTACAAATGTTGGGTATTCATCCTTTCTGATGGAGACATAATACTCCATAGTGTATATGGGCCTCATCTTCCTTATCCATTCGTCTGTTTAAGGGCATCTAGGTTATTCCCACAGTTTGGCTACCGTGGCCATTGCTGCTATAACATTGGGGTACAGATGGACCTTCTGTTCACTACATCTGTATCTTTGGGGTAAATACCGAGCAGTGCTATTCCAGAGTCATTGGGAAGCTCTATTTTTAATTTCTTTAGGAATCTCCACACTGTTTTCCAAAGTGGCTGCACCAACTTGCATTCCCACCAACAGTGTAAGAGGGTTCCCCTTTCTCCACATCCTCTCCAACACACGTTTCCTATCCTGCTAATCTTCGCCATTTTAGGTGGTGTAAGGTGATATCTCAATGTGGTTTTAATATGAATCTCCCTGAAGGTTAGTGATGATGAACATTTTTTTCATATGTCTGATAGCCATTTGTATGTTTTCATTGGAGGAGTGTCTGTTCACATCTTCTGCCCATTTTTTGATATGATTGCCTGTTTTGTGTCTGTTGAGTTTGAGGAGTTCATTATAGATCCTGGATATCAACCAGGATGTACTGTCATTTGCAAATATGTTCTCCCATTCCGTGGCTTGCCTCTTTGATTTGTTAACTGTTTCCTTTGTTGAGCAGAAGTTTTTGATCTTGAGTAAGTCCCAAAAGTTCATTTTCACTTTTTTTTCCTTTGCCTTTGGAGACATATCTTGAAAGAAGTTGCTGTGGCTGATATCGAAGAGATTACTGCCTATGTTCTCCTCTAGGATTCTGATGGATTCCTATTTCATGTTGAGGTCTTTTATCCATTTTGAGTTTATCTTTGTGTATGGTGTAAGAGAATGGTCGAGTTTCATTCTTCTACATA